>NC_044304.2:125276508-125586985 GCF_007474595.2 Lynx canadensis
CGGAGGCTGCTTGGGATTCTCTCTCTCTGCTCCCCTCCCACTCGTGCTCGCTCTCTCTCTCTCTCTCTCTCTCTCTCAAAATAAATAAACTTTAAAAATTTTTCAAATTTCCAAGGGAGTTCTGAAAGCCATAATAGAAATTGAAATATATAAATTTATTACATAAATATGTAAATATGTAAATAAATTTATTACATAAATATTACATAAATTTATATGTAATATAAATATTAGAATAATCAATATTAAGAAAGATGGATTTATTTATTTTTTTAACATTTTATTTTTGAGACAGGGAGAGACAGAGCATGAACAGGGGAGGGTCAGAGAGAGGGAGACACAGAATCTGAAACAGGCTCCAGGCTCTGAGCTGTCAGCACAGAGCCTGACGCGGGGCTCGAACTCACGGACTGCGAGATCATGACCTGAGCCGAAGTCGGCCGCTCAACCAACTGAGCCAGGCAGGTGCCCCAAGAAAGATGGATTTAAAAGCAGGTTAAATACAACCAAAGAAGTGATAAATTCGAAGGTAGGTCAGAAGAAAACATTTAGAAAAAAGAATGACAAAGGGATGAAAAATATATGAAAGAATATAATAGATACAGAACATACAGTGTAAAGGTCTAATATATTCTACTTTATATCTCAGAAGAGGATATAGGAATGAAATAAAAACTATATTTAAAGAGATTATATCAGAGAAGTTCCAAACATTTACAGAAAAAATCAAGCATCGATTTATAAAGTATTACAAATCCCCAACAAGGGATAAATTAAAACAAACAAAAACTTGACCACACTTGGCATATCATGGTCAAAACTGCTCGAAACCGAAGGCAAAGAGAAAAATTCTTTAAAAATCTGGACACTAACTGACTTTAAGAGTTACTATAAAGTTGCAGTAATCAAGACAGCATGATATTGGAAAAATAACAGACAAATTAATCAATGCAATAAAATAGAAAGCCCAGAGACAGATCTATGCAATTATAGGCAACTGAAGCTTGACAAAGAAGCAAAGATAATTCAGTAGGGAAATGATAGTCTTGTCAACAAATGGGGCTGGAAGACTTGGACGTCCATGCACACACAAAAAAATGAACCTAGACCTAGACCTTACATCTCTCCAAAAAAATTAACTCAAAATGGATCTTAGGGGGGGTGCCTGGGTGGCTCAGTCGGTTAAGGGTCCGACTTCGGCTCAGGTCATGATCTCACGGTTTTTGAGTTTGAGCCCTGCATTGGGCTCTGTGCTGACAGCTCAGAGCCTGGATCCTGCTTCAGATTCTGTGTCTCCCTCTCTCTACCCCTCCCCTGCTCACACTCTGTCTCTCTCTGTCTCACAATAAATAAACATCAAAAAAAAAATGGATCTTAGGCCTAAATTTAAAACGCAGACTATAAAACATCCAAAAGATAACATAAGGAGAAAATCTAGGTGACTTTATTTGAGAATGAGTTTTTAGACATAAAACCAAAAGCATGACCCATGAAAAAAATTCATAAATTGAACATTCTTAAAATTAAAAACCTCAGTTCTGCAAATTAAAAAACACCATTAAGAAAATTAAAAAACAAGGAAGAGACTGTGACAAAATCTTTGCAAAACCCATGTTGATTGATAAAGGCCTGGTATGCAAAATATATTTAGAACTCTTAAAATTCAGAAATAAGAAAACCCAATTTATTTTTTTTTTAATTTTTTTTAACGTTTATCTATTTTTGAGAGAGACACAGAATCCAAAGCAGACTCCAGGCTCTGAGCTGTCAGCACAGAGCCCAATATGGGGTTCGAACTCAAGGGACCGTGAGATCATGATCTGACTTGAAGTCGGGACACTCAACTGACTGAGCCACCTAGGCGCCCCAGAGAACAACCCAGTTTAAAAATGGGCAAAAGATCCAAACAATTACCTTATCAAATAATATATACAGATGGCAAATAAGCACATATAAAAATGGTAACTGTAAATTAAAGCAATAAGGACATACTGCTACGCACCTATAAGAATGGCTGAAATCCAAAAACCTGATAAAACTGGCAATTTCTTACATACAAACCGAAACATAGTCTTACAATACAATCCACCAATCACACTCCTGAGTATGTACCCAATTGTGTTACATTCTTATATGCATACAAAATTCACACAAATGTTTCTAGAATCACCCAAGACTGGAAGCAACCACAATGTCCTTCAAAAGGTGAATGGATAAACAAACTGTGTAAATCTGTACAATGAAATATCATTCAGCAGTATAAAAAAAATGAGCTATCCAGTCATGAAAAGACATGGAGAAACTTAAATGCATACTGCTAAGTGAAAGGAGCTAGGGTGAAAAGGCAACGTGCTCTATGATTCCAACTACTTGACATTTTATTTTGGTTATACTTTATTCAATTAAAGATTGCAGAACTCTACTGCAAAGTACAGTATTACCATTGCTTATATTTTAGAGGATGGTATTCACAGTCATTATTATGACTGAGCCCAGGAATTCTTTAGTTTGGGCCTTTGAACAGAAAAGTCCCATGCAATTTAACACTCAGTAGTAAAGAGGTTAGGAGTTCATTGTATGTACAATTTCAAAAAAAATTTGCAAACACAGAAACAATGAGTAATTCATTCAAGAGTGCCAAGGAGATGTTTGTGTTAAACAAAGCTGAAGATGGTAATACTTTCAAGTACTAAACAATTTACCTGAATACAGTTTTCCAGTGCTTTGTCATACCTTAGCTACTTAGAGCTTCAAATACAAGTTTGTTTGTTTTTTTTAGAGACAATCCTATACATTTAAATCCTATCAATGGATACTAGAGTACCAATGCTATCTCCACCCTAAAAGGTACTTACTTGGTGGTGTGGAAAAAAAGGCAAGGATACAAATAGCTCAGCAAACCTCTTTTCAACACATTATCAAGTGCCTCATAAAACAGAAGGCGACCATCAAAACTCACAGTTCAAGAATGCATAAATTATTACAAGTTTATTCTATAAATCAACTATCCAGAATTTGGGAGTTTGAGGCTAATATCTTACTGTCAAAGCCTTTGTCATTTCTTGTTCTCTCAGCCTAAATACCTTACTACCCACCTCCTCCCCCAGAAGAGATAAGACAGGTGGAATGTAGTTCCAAGCAATATACCAGGTAATGGATAATCAGAACTTAACTAGATTTAAGAATTTTACCCTTTTTATTATGGTTAGAATCTCTACTAAGGAACCCCCTATTTTTTCCAGATTTATTAAGATGTAACTAACTCACAACATTATGTAAGTTTAAGGTGTATAACATGTTGATTTGACATACCTATATAACAGGATTAGCACTTCAGTGTTAGCTAATATCTCCCTCCATTATGTCACCAAATTCCCATGTCATTTTTGTAGTAAGAACATTTAAGATTTACTCTCCTGGCAACTTTCAAGTATATAAAACAATATTGTTAATTGTAATCACTCTCCTGTGTATTAGATCTCCCAAATTCATTCACCTTCCAATTGCAAGTTTGTGTTCTTTGAACAATATCTCCCTATCTCCCACCCCCACATACTGGTAACCACCATTCAACTCTACTAGCTTGGCTGTTTTTGTTTCCACATATAAATGGTATCATACAGTATTTGTTGTTCTCTGCCTGACATATCTCACTTAGCACAAGGCCCTCAAGGTCCATCTATGTTGGCACAAATGGCAGGATTTTCTTCTTTCTCATAGCAGAATATTCCACTGTGTGTGTGTGTGTGTGTGTGTGTGTGTGTGTGTGTATCACATCTTCTTTATCCATTCATGTGTTGAAAGTCACTTAGGTTGTTTCCGCATCTTGGGTATTGTGAATAATGCTGTAACAAACATGGAAATTTAAATATCTCTTGGATAATCTCTTTTCATTTCCTTTGGACATACACCTAGAAATGAAATTGCTGGATCATATAATAGCTCTATTTTTAATTACATGGAGAGCCTCCAAACTCTTCCATAGTGGTTGCACCAATTTAAATTCACACCAACAGAGCATAAGCATTCACTCCATTTCTACTACATCCTCTCCAACACTAATTATCTCTTATCTTATTATGTTAATCTCTTATCAGATGTATAGACAAGTAACATTGCATCAAACTAAAAAGCTTCTGCACAGCAAAGGAAACAATCAATAAAGTAAAAAGGCAATCTATAGAATGGGAGAAAATATTTGCAGACCATATATCTGACAAAAGGTTAATATCCAAAATACTTATTACTAAACAAAACCTCCTAATACTCTAGGGAAAAACTAATAATGCTATTAAAAAATGGGCAAAGGCTTGAACAGGTATTTACCCAAAGATATGCAAATGGATAATATATATACAAAAAAATGCTCAATGTCACTAATTATCAGTGAAATACAAATCAAAACCACAATGGTATGTTATCTCACACCCATTAGGATGGTTATTATCAACAACCAGGCAACAAGTATTAATGAGGATATGGAAAAAAGGGAACTCTTTCACACAGTTCACACAGTTGATACATATGCAAAATTGTATGGCTGCTATGGAAAACAGTATGAAGGTTCCTCAAAAAATAAAAAATAGAATTATCATATAATCCAGCAATCACACTTCTAGGTATTTATCTTAAAGAATTGAAAACAGGGGCGCCTGGGTGGCGCAGTCGGTTAAGCGTCCGACTTCAGCCAGGTCACGATCTCGCGGTCCGTGGGTTCGAGCCCCGCGTCGGGCTCTGGGCGGATGGCTCGGAGCCTGGAGCCTGTTTCCGATTCTGTGTCTCCCTCTCTCTCTGCCCCTCCCCCGTTCATGCTCTGTCTCTCTCTGTCCCAAAATAAATAAACGTTGAAAAAAAAAAAAATTAAAAAAAAAAAAAGAATTGAAAACAGGGAGGAGCCAAGATGGCAGAACAGCATGGAAGTTTTTTGTGTGTCTCGCATCCATGAGACACAGCCAGAACAACACTAAACCATCCTACACACCTAGAAAACTGACTGGAGGATTAACACAACAATCTGCACAACCTGAACCACAGAATTCAGCAGGTAAATGGTATAGAGAAGTGAATTTAGGGAGCAAGAAGGTGCAGGAAGGAGGGTGCTTTTGTGAGCAGAGAGAGGATGGAGACTGGGGTGGGGGAGTGGGGGGCGGGGAAGTATATGGGAAAAGCACCCCTCCCCAAAAGCAGCTGGAGAGAAAGTGGAAAATTGGAAATAGCTGCAGGGACTAAATTAAAAAGAGAGAAAGGAGAAAGGAGAAGGTTTAAATTCCATTAAGACTGTAAACAAGGGGAGTGCAAAGTCTGCAATTCCACAGCTCAATACTGGCGGTGCTCTGGTGGGAAGGGCGAATCCCCAGGAACTGAGTGGGGTCTGGGAGGTTCCCAGGCCACATGGGGAAAAGCGGTTCCACTGCTGGAAGGACATTTGGTGGAGACTATTGAAGCCACGTGGTCACAGCAGACCCCAGAAAACTACATTCGCTGGTGCTGGAACAAGGTCATTAAGGGTGAAGCCTGGTGCCAGATGTGTGGTGTGATTTTCCATAATCCCTGAAACGCTGCTGCTACACTATCTCGTGAACTTTTTCTGGGGTGGGCTGGCACCTGGCCGCAGCCTCAGGGCATTGGCAGCAACAGGGTCCCGCAAGCGTTCCTAGGTGCAGCTGGCATTCGGTCATTGCTCGGTGAGACCCTCTTGCAAAGGGTTGGAGACTTCAACACCCCACTCACAGCAGTGGGCAGATCATCTAATCAAAAAAGGAAACAATGGTTTTGAATGACACACTGGACCAGGTGGACTTAACAGATATATTCAGAACATTCCATCCTAAAGCAACAGAATATACATTCTTCTCCAGTGCCCATGGAATGTTCTCCAGAATAGACCATATACTGGGACACAGATCAGCCCTAAGTAAGTACAAAAAGATTGAGATCATACCGTGCATATTTTCAGACCACAATGCTATGAAACTCGAAATCAACCACAAGAAAAAAATTTGGAAAGGTAACAAATACTTGGAGACTAAAGAACATCCTACTAAAGAATGAATGGGCTAACCAAGAAGTTAAAGACGAAATTAAAAAGTATATGGAAGCGAATGAAAATGATAACACTACAACCCAAAACCTCTGGCATGTAGCAAAGGCAGTCTTAAGAGGAAAGTATATAGCAATCCAGGCCTTCCTAAAGAAGGAAGAAAGATCTCAGATACACAACCTAATCTTATGCCTTAAGGAGCTCAAAAAGGAACAGCAAATAAGACCCAAAACCAGCAGAAGACAGGAAATAATAAAGATTAGAGCAGAAATTAATGCTATCGAAACCAAGAAAACAGTAGAACAGATTAAAGAAACTAGAAGCTGGTTCTTTGAAAGAATTAACAAAATTGACAAACCACTAGCCAGTTTGATCAAAAAGAAAAAGGACCCAAATAAATAAAATCAAGAAAGAAAGTGGACAGATCACAACCAACACAACAGAAATAAACACAATAATAAGAGAATATTATGAGCAATTATAGGCCAATAAAATGGGCAATCTGGAAGAAATGGACAAATTCCTAGAAACATATACACTACCAAAACTGAAACAGGAAGAAATAGAAAATTTGAACAGACCCATAACCAGTAAGGAAATCGAATTAGTAATCAAAAATCTCCCAAAAAAACAAGGGAGTCCAGGGCCAGATGGCTTTCCAGGGGAATTCTAGCTACCAAACATTTAAGGAAGAATTAACACCTATTCTCTTGAAGCTGTTCCAACAAATACAAATGGAAGGAAAACTTCCAAACTCTTTCTATGAAGCCAGCATTACCTTGATTACAAAACCAGACAGAGACCACACTAAAAAGGAGAACTATAGACCAATTTCCCTGATGAACATGGATGCAAAAATCCTCAATAATATATTAGCCAACCAGATCCAACAATACATTAAAAAAATTATTCACCATGACTAAGTGGGATTTAAACCTGGGATGCAGGGCTGGTTCAATATCTGCAAAACAATTAATGTGATTCATCACATCAATAAAAGAAAGGACAAGAACCATATGATCCTCTCAATAGATGCAGAGAAAGCATTTGACAAAATACAGCACCTCTTCTTGATTAAAATCCTCAAGAAAGTAGGGACAGAAGGATAAGGTCAGGAACAAGATAGGGATGTCCACTCTTGCCACTGTTATTCAACATAGTATTGGAAGTCTTAGCCTCTGCAATCAGACAACACAAAGAAATAAAAGGCATCCAAATCAGCCAGGAGGAGGTCAAACTTTCACTCTTTGCAGATGACATGATACTCTATATGGGAAACCCAAAAGATTCCACCAAAAACTGCTAGAATTGATTCATGAATTCAGCAAAGTTGCAGGATATAAAATCAATGCACAGAAATCGGTTGCATTCCTATACACCAATAATGAAGTGAGAGAAAGAGAAATCAAGGAATCGATCCCATTTACAGTTGCATCAAAACCCATAAAATACCTAGGAATAAATCTAACCAAGGAGATAAAAAAATCTATACATTGAAAACTACAGAAAGCTTATGAAAGAAATTGAAGAAGACACCAAAAAATGGAAAAAGATTCCATGCTCCTGGATAGGAAGAACAAATATTGTTACAATGTCGATACTATCCAAAGCAATCTACATATTTGATGCAATCCCTATCAAAATAATACCAGCATTCTTCACAGAGCTAGAAAAAAGAATCCTAAAATTTGTATGAAACCAGAAAAGACCCTGAATAGCCAAAGCAATCTTGAAAAAGAAAACCAAAGCAGGAGGCATCATAATCCCAGACTTCAAGCTATACTACAAAACTGTAATCATCAAGACAGTATGTTACTGGCATAAGAACAGACACTCAGATCAATGGAATAGAATAGAGAACCCAGAAATGGACCCACAAACATATGGCCAACTAATTTTTGACAAAGCAGAAAAGAATATCCAAGACAGTCTCTTCAGCAAGTGGTGCTGGGAAAACTGGACAGCGACATGCAGAAGAATGAACCTGGACTACTTTCTTACACCATACACAAAAATAAACTCAAAATGGATGAAAGACCTAAATGTAAGACAGGAAGCCATCAAAATCTTTGAGGAGAAAGCAGGCAAAAACCTTTTTGATCTTGCCCGCAGCAACTTCTTACTCAACACGTCTCCGGAGGCAAGGGAAACAAAAGCAAAAATGAACTACTGGGACCTCATCAAAATAAAAAGCTTCTGCATAGCAAAGGAAACAATCAGAAAAACTAAAAGGCAACTGACAGAATGGGAGAAGATATTTGCAAATGACATATCAGATAAAGGGTTAGTATCCAAAATCTATAAAGAACTTAGCAAACTCAACACCCAAAAAACAAAAAATTCAGTGAAGAAATGGGCAAAAGACATGAACAGACACTTCTCCAAAGAAGACATCCAGATGGCCAACTGACACATGAAAAAATGCTCAACATCACTCATCATCAGGGAAATACAAATCAAAACCACAAGGAGGTACCACCTTACACCTGTCAGAAGGGCTAACATGAACAACTCAGGCAACAACAGATGTTGGCAGAGAAAGAGGATCTCTTTTGCATTGTTGGTGGGAATGCAAGCTGGTGCAGCCATTCTGGAAAACAGTATGGAGGTTCCTCAAAAAACTAAAAATAGAACTACCTTAGACCCAGCAATTGAACTACTAGGCATTCATCCCAGGGATACAGGGGTGCTGTTTCAAAGGGGCACATGCACCCCCATGTGTATAGCAGCACTGTCAACAATAGCCAAAGTATGGAAAGAGCCCAAATGTCCATTGATGGATGAATGGATAAAGAAGGCGTGGTATATATATACAATGAAGTATTACTCAGCAATGAAAAAGAATGAAATCTTGCCATTTGCAACTACGTGGATGGAACTGGAGGGTATTATGCTAAGTGAAATTAGTCAGAGAAAGACAAAAATCATATGACTTCACTCATATGAGGACTTTAAGAGACAAAACAGATGAACATAAGGGAAGGGAAACAAAAGTAATATAAAAACAGGGAGGGGGACAAAACAGAAGAGACTCATAAATATGGAGAACAAACTGAGGGTTCCTGGAGGGGGTATGGGAGGGGGGATAGGCTAAATGGGTAAGGGGTGCTAAGGAATCTACTCCTGAAATCATTGTTGCACTATATGCTAATTTGGATGCAAATTAAAAAAAAATAAAAAATAAAACAAGATAAAAACAAAAACAAACAAAAAAGTATTGAAAACAGAATCTTGAAGAGATACGAGCACTCCCGTGCTCACTGTAGCACTATTCATAATATCCTAAATGTGGAAATAACCTAAATGACAATCAATGGATAAATGGATTAAAAATGTGTCATACACATAAAATGGAATATCATAAGTCTTAAAAAAGATGTAAATCCTGTAATATGGCACAATATGAATGAGGATAATTCATAATTTCATTATGCTAAGTGAAATAAGCTAGTCATAGAAGGTCAAATACTGCATGATTCCACTTATATGAGGTATTTAGAATAGACAGACCCATGGAAGCAAAGAATAGAATAGTGATAGCCAGAGGCTAGGTGGGGGGGGGGGGGGGGAAGAAATGGAAAGTTGCTAATCAATGCATAAAAAGTTTCAGTTATGACATATCAATAAACTCTAGAGATCTGTACAACACTGAGCCTATAGATAACAATACTGTATTCTATCTACACTTAACAAATTTGTGAGGATGGGATATCTATGTTAAGTGTTCTTACCACACACAGATGCACTTAAAATTTTTTAAGACACAGGGGTGCCTGGGTGGCTCAGTCAGTTAAGCGTCTGACTTCGGCTCAGGTCATGATCTCATGGCATGTGAGTTCTGTGATGACACCTCAGAGCTTGGAGCCTGCTTTGGATTCTGTGTCTCCCTCTCCCTCTTCCTCTCCCCCACTTGTGCTCTGTCTCTGTCTCTCTCTCTCTCTCAAAACTAAACATCAAAAAATTTAAAAAAATAATTTGAAGGCACATTACATAAAAATAAAAGGAATATTATGCTAAGTGAAATAAGTCATACAGAGAAAGACAGATACCATATGTTTTCACGCTTATGTGGATCCTGAGAAACTTAACAGAAGTCCAGGGGGGAGGGGAAGGAAAAAAAAAAGGTTAGAGAGGGAGACAGCCAAAGCATAAGAGACTCTTAAAAACTGAGAACAAACTGAGGGTAGATGGGGGGTGCAAGGGAGGGTAATGGGTATTGAGGAGGGCACCTTTTGGGATGAGCACTGGGTGTTGTATGGAAACCAATTTGACAACAAATTTGATATTAAAAAAAATAACTAAAAGGAATATTTAACAACTGTGCATATCATAATATTACATCAACATATTTAAAGAATAGATATTGATCGACTGTTAAAGTAGATTTTAACACATTCCCCCTCTAGTAACTGAAATAAGCAAACAAAAATAGTAGATAACAAAAAAAATTGAATAGCATAATTAAGAAACTTTGCCCAATTAACATATGTAGAACTATATACCTAACAAATATAAAATACCCAATCTTTTAAAATGCATCAAAAATAGAAAATACCTGGGAATAAATCTAATGAAAGATCTGTAAGGTCTCTAAAAATCTATGTAACATTATTAAGGAAAATTAACCAAGAACTAGTTAAGTGGATATATATCATGTTTTGTGGTCAGAAAACACAAGATTTTAAAGATCTTTTTTTTTTTTTTTTTTTTTTTACTGAAATGAAACTTCTTCAAAATGAAAAGGAAAGGAATAGGTATAGAACCTCCTGAAATTTCATCTAAATATGGGGGAGAAACAAGTCTAGAATGAAGGTTTTAAGAGGCAGTAGGAGAAAAAATGCAGTTGCTTTCTGCCGGTCTCCTTTTGAGTCCAGCTCATTTAATATGATACAGTGGTTAAAAGGAAGTTCATAAATTCACCTTGTGAGGAAAATTAATCTTGACACTAATTATGAAAAATGTGTCATATAGGTACTTATATAGAAAAGCAATTAGATAATAGAGTACACTCAATTAATTATAGTTTCACAAAAGGTACAGAAATGTTCTTCAAATGCATATTTCTTTTATTACTGCTGCATGAAAGCTGAAGGCGTTTTAGCAAGGAAGTAAGATAATATAGCCAAGTGTGCAGCCTTCAACAGAGAAGAGTTCAAAGGCCTTAGACATGCAACAAAAATAAACTGGAAAATGCTGGAGCTTTGCAGTTGGATAGACTTGATTTGAATTTAATCTTTGAGCCTCTCTTTATCTATAATACCCATCTGACTGGACTCCTTGAGGATTAAATGATAAACTGTGAAACTGAAATCTGGCATATGTTAGTCTCCCTTTCTTTCCTCTCAGAGACCAGTATCATTAGGATATACAAGTCTGGACCACCCTTATTAAGTATCACAAATAAGCTGTGGCTAAGAGAAACACTGAAGGGGCGAAAATTCTGCTCAGTTGCTGAAATGTTGCTGTTTGAATTTCTGGTTGAAAAGAGAGCCCTCTCATTAGATACAAGCAACAGAGTCGACATTCTGTTGTGAAAATGTAGACAACGGGCTTCTTTTCTTGCCCCCAGACGAAGGTTTCATCATGATTCTGCAGACACTGGCCTTAAAGTGAGTAGGTGGCAACACACTGTACACTTTAAACTTATAAATTATTGCTCATCAGTTGTATCTCAATAATGAAAGAAAAAAGAAAAGAAAGAAAAAAAAGCCTAGCACATCTTTTGAATGGATCAAAAATCATTAAAGCGGTATCAAAATTACCCAAACAGCTACTTAAGCAGTCTCATCAGCACCAGTGGATTAATACATGTGCTTGCGAGGAAGTGAGGCACATTAGAAATCTATGCTGGCACGTGCACATAATGGAAACCAGACTCTCTGTGTTACAACCTGGAAGGGCCAACTCTAAGGAAGTAAAGCACAGAGAATACTTTAAACATGTAGCACCAATTAAGCTGAGATTATCATTTCATTCCTTGTAGATAATGGGCAGCACCAGTCTTCTTGGTACAATTTCTTATCGGCAATAGAGAACATTATTATTATCAGTGCTAGTTAGTTAGGTAGAAAGGAGCTCTGATGGAAACTTTGGGTATCATGAAATTTCATCAAAATTGACCTTTTACTCTCTGCTTTTCCAGCTCAGTTTCTGGCCGTTAGTTACTTAATGGCAGGATATGGCCTCAAATTTACTCAAATAATACCACGATTGAAGCTCTGAGAAGCGCTGTCCAGTACAATTCTGCTCTTCAGACAAAACAGCCAACAGTAAACTAGATTAGAAGCAGATACCCCCTACCATGAAGAATAGGTCCCTTCTTCTTGGCCCTTACCATGCTGGGTAGCTTGGCATCCAAAGTGATTCCTAAGATAAAAGGAAAATCTACAGGCAAATTTATAGAGATCATCTCAAAAATAAACAAGAAAAATTGTGACTTAAATAGGAAAAGGTCTTTTGCGTGTTGATCATTAATATCTGCCTAACTAAACCAATACATTAATAGAATGTAGAACTATAATTATTCCATATTTTAAAAAACTATTAGAGCAGTAACATCATGACATTTTAAAACTTCTACAAAAGCAACCAAGTACATCTTGCATTCAACTTAAATTAGTTTGAAATCATCTTACCTGAGTAAAAAGTATAAACTGAGCAAACTGCCAGGGAAGCATAAAAGCAACATTGGAAAGACAGAGTGCAATAAAATGCCTTCTACTATTGTTCGAGGTCCTTAATAGAGAGAATTAATACCAGTAAGTTTTACCATTAAAGTTAAGCTATCACTAAACAGAAAAGCTAACTGCAAAATGATGAAATCTAATGACTCTTTACCTTTGATCTAAGGCAAAAAAATATAGTCAAATTTAAAAACTCATTAAAAAGAACTTAAAATACCTGTCATAAAAATGCTTAGTACAAAACAATCTAAATTAGCAGTGTAAATACTGTATCTAGTTTACCAGTAAATAAAATACTTTAAACATAAAAGTTTATTTTCCTTTCACTGTGCATGACATAAGAAATTTAATACTCCAGCCATGTGGTCAGAAAATAGAACATGAACTGACCCTGCATAGCTCAAGGTACTTATCCTAGATTAGCAGCAACAGTTTTATATACCACCATTTTTATATTTCAAAAAGCAATGGAGGAAAAGTGTACAAGCTGGTGAAGTAATAAATTAACAATGAGAAAATTTAAAGAAAAAAATTAAAATGATGACTTAAAGAGAATTCTGGAATGCAGTTATAAACTACTGCACACTAAAGTTTTAAATTGTCCAGTCTGCAATTATGAAATATCAGTAACCAACACCTTTTACCACAGATAGTGTTAGTATCTTTTCGAATATGAAAAAGAAATGTACAACATTTTGTGTAAATCATAAAATTGTAGCCGTTCTTTTTTATAAAGGGTATACCGGATTTTGATAAATCCTTACACTATGTTATATAAATTTTCAAAAGCAAAACTTTAAATGTTCATATTGTTTTGTTATATTATCACAAAATATATTCACTAAGTACTCAGTTATATTTACCAAACAAAAATGACTCTGGGCTAAAGTACAGAGTGTGTAATACATGCACTCACGGGTATAATCCTAATATTGTAATTAACACATTTCATTCCAGGAAACCCCTGACTGGTCAGACTAAAATCACTTCAAAAATATAAAAAGAAACCATCTCTCTAGGAATTTAGATTACGAAAAATCTGTAGTCTAGACTCAAGTGGAAAGCAATTATTTGCGTAATTTTAGATAATTTTCTCAACTAGATACTCAATTTAATTTTAAAGTAACTATAAATAAAAGGAAAACTAAATTCTACAATTATAACTTTAATAAGTTGAAGCATATTTTAAGAAAGATTACATAATTTATTTAGATTTGTTTATAAACAAAAATTACCTGAGAATCAAAGTTAAAATGCACATCTGAAGTACAAGAAATGGGTATGAGAAACTTTCCCGGAGAGGTGGTGTCCACATTACACGGGTAGCCTGAAATCAATAAAATGCTTACTTTGCTTTATGTTCCATTACAGTAAACATTATTAATCTAAAAACCATGGGTAGGCTGGTTTTAATACTTTTAATACCAGACTCATTGATTTCTGAATAGCTGGGATAGCTTCTCAGTTTTTGGAGCTCGCTTAATGGGCATACAGGCATTAGGTAGAAAGCCACTGACTAGCAAGTCCAGAAGCAAGTGAAAGATGTATCATGCCAAATATAAGAAAACCTGAAGGACAAACAAGATGACAGGCATAGGAGTGGTGAGGATTCTGGGACTGACAACCTGAAGGACAAACAAGATGACAGGCATAGGAGTGGTGAGGATTCTGGGACTGACAACCAGATCCACATTCTAGCTCTGCACTAATGATCCTGGCATCCCAGGGCTGTGGCCCAGAAAAATATTTAACCAAATGTCATCTAGGGCATGCACAAGCACCAAGAGAATTTACACATAACAAGTTTAATGAGTACAGACACACAGTACAAATAATTAAGATGGTCTCTGAATCCGTGAAATATATCTTTAAAAGAGTTAACTGTAAATTTGTAAAAACAACTGGAAGTATTTGTAAATCACTAATGTGATGCATAAATGAAAGTATTAACATTTTGTACAGGCTTTAAAACTAATCATTTCTAAGACATGAGTGAGAATATTATAAAAGTTCTATGTCAAGAATTCTAAAATTCTAGAGAAAATCATAACTCTTATAAACTCTTATTACTCCTATTCTAAGAAACCAAAACTATAAACTTTGGAAGATTAATTATGGTATGTTTAAGAAAGTTTGGCATACTCAAAGAAAAGTTCTTGCCTTTATATTAACACCTGGTGAATGACAATGTATTCGTTTAAGTTTATACATTTAAGATATTTATGTATAATTTTTATGATTCCCTTGTCTAACTAGTTTTCTAAAATTCACCAAGTGTTTGCCTTTCCCAGTAGTAACAGAAACTTCAACCCTATGTAACCCATGCCAAAACATATTACATATTTTGCTTCCAAAAGCTAGCAGTCATATTCTCTCTCTTTTCACTGCCACATCCTCAGCATCGAACAGAATCTGGCATAGGTCATGTACTCAGTATTTTGTTGAATGAATCTATCATACTCTAAATAAGTTTCTATGAGCTCTTTGTAGGTAGACTATACCCCATTGGACTGAGTTAGTAAATTTCTATTTTGAATTCAGCATTTTGTGTAACTGAAAAAGGCAGCCTGATGTAATAACAGAAACAAGGTATTAGAGCAAGACAGATGGAGAATGGGAAACCGAGCTTCACTAGGTACTGACTGTGAAATCCTGCATAAGTAACAACCAGCCTAAATTACAATTTCACATCTTCTACCGTGAGGAGAACAGCTACCTTCCAAAAAAGTGTGGTATGAGTAAATGAGATGTTTATCAAGTGCCTGAACTCAACAAGTACAGTATTTGCTTTTTCAACAAAATAGAGTATTTGCTTTTTCTACAAAATGTAGGTATACTAAAAACCAAGCAAGATACTTCACATCATGAATTCTAATTATGTAAAAATGTGGATTAACATGATTAAAATATCAACTTACAACATAAGGTTCTTTAAAGTATTGCGAAGTCCTAAGTAACATGCAATTATATATTGTTTTGATGAATGTATTTCCTTGTTCCTATATAGCCCCTTCTATTTCTTAAAAATTATTTTCTAGAAAACAAACCTCTCCATGGTTGAAAAAGTAGCATAATACTGTTATTAGACCTCCAAGTTGAGTCCCACTGTTAAAAAAAGAGTATACATTCATAATTCATGCAAAATATAGTGAGTTTCTCACTAAATTATCTCTTACAATTTAAAGTCATATTTAAGACACCACAGTACTGAACCATATAAAATGATAGTAACAATTTCAAAAGTACCCATGTAGTTAATATTTTAATCTTGAATGTACAAGCATACAAAGTATACATATAAAGAAATCAGAATTTTATAATTTATTGTATTTAAATTATTTTCTAAACAAAATACATGTGAACATAAAAGTTTTTTACAGGCCAGCATTTCAAAGCCTATATTGCATTCTTTGAATTTTCTCGATGGAGGCCAGGTTTTGTTTTTGAAATTGGATTTCAGTGACTGGGAGATGAAGACAAGAGCCCAAAAGTTTCACTTAGCAGTAACTCTGAACTATCTAAACTACTACATTCTTTTGTTAAGTCCCAAAGAAACAGCAATGCAAAATGCAAAACTTAGATCCCAGATGGCAAAACTTAATCATCCCAGATGATTACCTCATAATCATCAAAGATTATGAACTGTTTCTTAAAGTTGCCTTTTCTTTGTACATTGTCATCACTGTATCCACGGCTTCACACTTGGAAGACAATATCACATGAATGACTGAAGAACTAATGAAATGAGCTCAAAACAACAAGCAAAGGAAAGCTAATAGGAAGTAATATACCATCAACAGATTTTCATGAAAGAAAATTCAAAGAATGCCTTTGAAAAGAAAGAAATTGCGAGGAGGAACCTGTGAGAGACAGAAGACTGTAGCATACAGAAAGTAGGACCATGTGGATATAAATGTGAGCAAGATTCAACAACATAAATGGCGATAACAGTGACTGCTATGGAGGGGAAATACTAGCACTAAACTACGATAATAATTGTAAGATATGAGGGGCTGCTTTGAAGCAAAGTGTCCTCAAATTCCTTGTATTGTAAGAAGGGGAAATATCTCAATTAATTTTAGACTTGATAAAGTCAGATAAGCATGTTAATGTTTTATTATTAACCACCAAAAGAACAGAAATGGAATAGCTACATTCCAAGTTACTGCCAACGGCGAGGGTAGCCAGTGTAAGAAATATAAATTTACCCCTGCTTCCTATTTCTTTGTTTCTCATATGCCATTGTTTCTGCTCTCGTCACAATATTGGTGATGCTATATATATATATATATATATATATATATATACACATATACATATATACACACACACACATATACATATATATACATACACTGTATGTCAGCTAACTTATAATTTATTGTCAAGTTAGCTGACATACAGTATATATACAGTGTGCTCTTGATTTGGGGGTAAACACTTTTATAGCCAACATTTGTTTTATCTATATATCCTTTTTTTAAAGACTGGAGCCGAATAATGTATTTGATATTCCTGAACTGTGTAAACAATTCAGAGAAGACTATCACCTCTTGGGTACTTCTCCCAGGGAAAAATATTAACTTTAAAAAGTTTTAGTCTTGTATAACATTTTCCATATAAAAAAAGAGTAATATGGATAATTTCAAAAATAGAACATTTTAAAGCTGCCAACATAATCTAAAAATAATTCTTTTCCATCAAAATATTGATGAGCTTATATTTTCCTAAAACACATATACTAAAACATACATAAAATTTTCTAGTTTCTAGAATATAAAGTGAACATCCTTTCAACCACTATATATCATTGAAATAGAAAATTGATCACGCCTTGGGTCCCTACCTGACACCCCTTCAAAAGCCACTATCCTGATTTTTGTGAGTATTAATATAACCACATCTATACACATACTATGATTTACTTTAATCTGTTTTTAAACTGTATACAAATGGAAGTATGCAGCCTTTCTTTAATTCTGTGCTTGCCTTCATTCATTCAACATTCTATTTGTAAGAATAATCCATGTTGATGTGTATAGCTACAGCTCATTCATTCTCAATGTTGTGTAGTAGTTCGCTATTAATAAACTGTAATGGGTACATTTCTCTGTTCATAGATAGAGTTGTTTTCAGCTTGCAGCTCTTACAAACAACACTGCTGGTGTCACCTGCAATACATACTTTCTGGTGTACATAGTATAATTGGCACACAATTATGTTAGTTTCAGGTATACAACATGATTCAACATCTCTATACATTATGATATGCTCACAGATGTAGCTACCATCTGTCACCATACAACACTATTACAATACCATTAACTATATTCCCAATACTGTGCCTTTTCTCCCCGTGACTTACTCATTCCATAAGTGGAAGCCTGTATCTCCCATTCTCCTTTATCTATTTTGCTCATTCCCCATTCCCCTCCTCCGTGGCAAACACCAAGTTTGTTCCCTGTATTTAAAGGTGTATATACTTTAAATTGGAATTGCAGAGTTAGAAAGTATCTACACTTTCAACTTTACTAAATTAATGCACACAGTTTTTCCAAAATAGTTGTACTAATTTGTATGTCCACTTGCCACAGAAAAAAGTTCCTTTTGCCAATCTAGTAGATGTGAAATATCCTTGCGGATAAAATCTGTATTTTTCTGATAAGTAATTACGGTAGTCAACTTTACATAAGTTTATTGGCAATTTGGAATTCTTCTCATATATGTCTGATCATAAATACTCTGTGCACTTTTCTATTGGGTTGTCTGTCTTCTTAGTCTTGTCTCCTCTCTAGAATATAAATTCTAAAAGGACAGAGGTTCTTTTGTATTCCTGGCACCTGGAGTGCCATGTGATTGCAAAGTCTGGATACAATGTTGGTTATATGCTTTGTAATATCTTTTCCCAGTTTGTGGATTATCTTTTCATTCTATAATGCCTTGAGGAATTTAATTCTTCCCATCAAATTTATTAGTTTTCTTCTTCATGGCTAAACTTTTGTTCCTTGTTTAAAGAAATCTTTTCTTATCCCAAGTTACTGATATTCATTCTAAGCATTTTATATTTTTTCTTTCATATTTGAGTTTTTACTCTAACTAGGATTTAATTTTCGTACAGTTTCAACTTCTCTTTGTTCCTTAATGATCTTCCAGTGATTCCAGGACCATGTGTTGAGAAGCTGGTCCTTACCTACTGATGGACAATATCCACTCTCAGCATACATCAAGTGTCTTTAAATGGGCCAAGTGTTTCTGAGACCTGCTTTACTCCACTGTTCTACCTGCCTATCCCCATACCACAATCACATTACCTTATTTACATCAGATTTATAATACAGAAATGATTACTAAAGCAAGTCCTCCTATCTTCTTCAAGAATGTCTCCACTATTTTAGGTCTTTTGCATTTCTTTAGGTCTTTTCCATTTTTAACTTTATTTTTTTTAAGGTTTATTCATTTTTGAGAGACAGAGACAGAACATTAGCAGGGGCAGGGCAGAGAGAGAGGGAGACACAGAATCCAAAGCAGGCTCCAGGTTCCCAGCTGTCAGCACAGAGCCCGACACAGGGCTCGAACTCACGAATCGTGAGATAATGATCTGAGCTGAAGTCAGACACCCAACTGACTGAGCCACCCAGGTGCCCCCAGATTTTCAACTTTAAATTCAAGAATAACATTATAAAGAAAGCTGCTGATCAGTTAGGAATATATTTTGCTGTAAGAAATAAAACCTAACAAAAGTGGCTGATATCATTCAATTAAAAAAATGAAAGATAAGTGTCTGCTGGCATTGGTTCACCAGCACAAGGATGTTAGGGCAGACTTAGGTGCTATATTTGTGGCCTTTCCCTCTTGGTCACAAGATGATGGCAGCAACTCCAAGCATCACCCTAAAGTTTAAAAGCAGAAGACAGGGGCGCCTGGGTGGCTCAGTCGGTTAAGCGTCCGACTTCAGCTCAGGTCACGATCTCGTGGTCCGTGGGTTCAAGCCCCGCGTCAGGCTCTGGGCTGATGGCTCGGAGCCTGGAGCCTGCTTCTGATTCTGTGTCTCCCTCTCTCTCTGCCTCTCCCCCGTTCATGCTCTGTCTCTCTCTGTCTCAAAAATAAAAATAAAAGGTTAAAAAAAAATTTTTTAAAGCAGAAGACAGAGAAAAGACAGCTGAAATCTATCCTTTTGTCAGAAAGACAAATGCTTTCCTAAGTATAAACAAGGCTGATTCCATCGTATTTTTCGATGAAAAAACTAACTCACATGGCCATCCCAAGCAAGAAGCAATGGAGAGTGGGAAGCAAATTGCATGATTATCATAATTAACTTCAACCTATCACCTGAGACTGGACACACTGCTACCCGAAACCAAATTGTGGTACCATTAACAAGAAACATAGGCTATCAAATATAAGTGTCTGCCATAGTGATGTATGTTTTCTTTTATACTTTCTTAATTTCACATGTACAGACATTAAAATTAGAAATAATCAGTCACTAATGCCAACCAAAGATTCCTCTAATGTTATAATAATTTTACATATGGCCTGGTGGTATTCTCACTAAAGGCTTTGTTAAGGAATCTTAGTCTTAAAAAAAAAAATACAAAAAAAACCCAAAAACAAAACCCAGAAGGATAAAAGAGAGGCCTTTAAGTGACAGCTTTAGTTTCTGGTTGCGTGATATTAACTAAGTTTCTGAAAAAAATAAAATAAATGTATAAAATTTCATACTATTAATCAATTAATCTCACACTTATCCTTTTCATTTAATCAGAAAATGTCAGCCAGTCTTTATAGGTCCACTGAAAGATCTAACACAGTAATCTTACCTCAGGTATGCACCATATATGAAGAACAATCCCATCATTACTCCATTTAAAATAAAAATCACAGCAACATAAAAGCAAGCAGGGTCTCCCAATCCTTTAAAAAAGACACAGATTATTAGTACTTCATGAATAAATGACTATAAGGCAATTGGGCATAACTGTCTCAGTGCCTTGGATTCAGGGTTCAGAACTTGTTGAAAACATTTGCTTTTCAGATTGCTGCTCTACTTAATAGTTACGTAAGTACCTTCCCCTTATATCACGTATTATTACATTTGAATTTTATACTTTATTGTAGTTACATTTATACTTTGCCCTAATGAAGTATTATTATACTGCAATGATTAGTTGGTGGTGTATTATTTTGTTAAAGTGATGTTGCTATTGTTCAGTATCTAGAATTCTCTGTAAAGTCACTTGATGTATTTACAGGAGAAGACCTACTGCATTATTTTTATCCTTTGCGACTTTCTTTTTGCGACTTTCTTCTTCCCATATGTATCCAGGCAGGTAGCCACTTGACCTCCCCACTTTCAGGTCTCCTAGGTATCTCAAACTAATGTAGCAATTCAAACCTGCTCCTTAAAACATCTTTTCAATGTTTATTTATTTTTGAGAGAAAGAAAGGGAGAGCATGAGTGGAGGAGGGTCAGAGAGAGAGAGGGAGACACAGAATCTGAAGCAGGCTCTAGGCTCTGAGCTGTCAGCACAAAGCCTGATGTACGGCTTGAACTCACGAACTATGAGATCATGACCTAAGCTGAAGTCAGAAGCTTACCTGACTGAGCCACCCAGGCACCCCAAACCTGCTACTTTTAAAAGGTTTTTTTCCATTCAAAAAACTATCACTTAAGCCAGAAACCAATGTTAACAGGACTTCACTCACTTTCCCCTCCCCCATCAATCGATTACCCAATCTTGTCAATTCTACTTCCAATATCCCACAAATCTCTGCATTTCCCAGTTATCTCCCCTCCCCCCCCCCCCCCCCACACACAACCGCAATCACTTGCTAAGAGCTTAATAGTCTCCTCCTGGTCTCACTAAACCCACTTTTGTCCTTTACTAATATATTTTCCATATAACTGTCAAAATAATGTTTTTAAAATGTTAATCTGCTAACATTCTTCAATGAATAAAGTACAAAGTACAAAATCCTTAACCAGCATGTGGCCTTTTGTTTTCTGACCCTTCCTTACATTCCTAGCATCACTTCACACCATTTTTTCTTCTTTCTCTCTCTGCTCCCAAAAGTCTAGCCTCCTTTCAGTTCTCTCTTGCCTCAGGACTTCTGAATATTCTGGTTCCTAATCTTGAAACACTTCTCCTTTACTCCTAAACTCAGCAACCTTATTTTCTTATTTACAATATCCATCACAGTTGTAACCACTAACACCCCTCTTACGTGTAAACTCTATGAGGGTAAGGTCTATGCCTACCTAGCTCATCTGGGTTCTAAGTGCAAACAATAACCTATCACTTAGTGGCAACTTAATAAACATCATATATATGTGTGTGTATATATATATGTGTGTCATATATACACACACACATATATATGGCAATTTTTCCCCATCCTTCAGAAAAAAATGTTAACTTCTAAGCTGAGTCATTACAAAGTTTCTCATTTTATGAAACATTTTCTTGATTACTTTGTACAAAAAAAGTCTAATCGCCTCTCAACTATCCCCTATCAATGCTATTTTAGATGCTACAAAGATCAGCTGAGAAAATTAGAAAAATGTAAGGAAAATACAGAAATACAGATTTAGCAAACATTCTAAGAAATAAATGTTATATAAACAAATCTAAAAAATATATTTATAAAATACAGTTAAGTAGTCATGTTGTAGAGAATATGAAGAAATAAAAATGCAAATATTATGCAAGTAGATATATGTGACTTTGAATAAAGTTCTTAGAGTTTAAAAGTGCTAAACGACAAATATCTCAAATAGAAGTGACAATTATAGATCCTGGGAAACCGAGGATTCCAAATGGGGTTCTTTGACAAAGGTGCTAATGAAGATGTATACGGAGAGTTCAAGTAGAACTATTCATGAACTGTGAGAATATAAGAAACAGTATTTCTAAAGCAATCTATTAATTGCATATTTGATTTTTATGTATGTATGCATAACCAAATTTTTACATGAACTATTACAGGTAGATATTTGACTGTTTACTCTACATCCCCCAATTTTATACATTTAAACTACCCCAAAACTTTTTTTAAATCTTTTTATTCTATTTATACTCTTTTAATCAGCTCTACAGTGTTTTAAAGAAAACAAATCAATCACAGTAATTTATAATTCTTAAAATGAGTCACAACTCTATAAAACATTTTTGTAAATATTAATGACAACATGGCAGCATTTAGAAAGAAACATGCCTTCACAACTTTGAACTTCATTTAAAGGTTCTACTCTGGTGACATTCCAGCAGGTCTTAGCTTCTAGCCCAAATAAACTCATTATTCCCACAAATATACGATACCAGAAGGCTATAATCACCTACAAAGACAAAAACAAAAAGAGATGATGGAGAAAAATATCTTCATAAGAAAACTTTTTCCAAAATACTACTTTATGATGGCTTCCTTTGACATTATACACTTTTGACAAATTTATTTAAATCATTTCACTTGGAAAACAGTCCTTTTAAAATTATATATATATATATATATACACACAATAAACTAAAGTTGTATATTACTAATTAATGCACATCTACAAAAATGTATGTTATGATCAGTATCTCTGTAATATATTCTTGTAATCAATTCTACAACATAAATAACAGTAGCTGTAAAACCCAGTATAATAGTACATAATTAAAATATGGTGTTTATTAATAGCAAAATACAATGATTTACGGGAATATTTCATAACATTTCATTTACTGAATTTATTTTCGTTATAGTCTACAAAATATAAAACCAACTGCATATGGGATAATAGCTCTTGTGCCCATTAAAACTTTAACCAAGCAGGTGGCTCAGTTGGTTAAGTGTCCAACTTTGGCTTAGGTCATGATCTCACAGTTCGTGGGTTCAAGCCCCACATCAGGCTCTGTGCTGACAGTTCAGAGCCTGAAGCCTGCTTCAGATTCTGTGTCTCCCTCTTTCTTTGCCCCTCCCCTGCTCACACTCTGTCTCTGTCTCTGTCTCCGTCTCTCTCTCAAAAATAAAAAAAAATTAAAAAAACAAAACAAAACTTAAACCAAGCAGAATTAACTAATTCTTCCCAATCTGCAATCCACTTTGGTGAAGTTTAAAGACAAGGGAAAAGGACAACAACAGAAAACTACAACAAAATGCTCATGGTTGGGGGATTTAAAAAATAATAATTTTATAGATTTGGGAATAATACAAGATCATTGGGAAAAGAAATAAAAAAATAAATAAATAAAGAGTTTAAAGTGAAAGTGAAAACCACCTAGATCTATTTTTAGTATTTTGGTGATCATCCCTCCAGTTTCCCCCTTGGTATACAAAAACACACACAGAGCTAAAGTGATTCAGGATTATATATTATCTAAAATGCTAATGTAGGGGCGCCTGGGTGGCGCAGTCGGTTAGGCGTCCGACTTCAGCCAGGTCACGATCTCGCGGTCCGGGAGTTCGAGCCCCGCGTCGGGCTCTGGGCTGATGGCTCGGAGCCTGGAGCCTGTTTCCGATTCTGTGTCTCCCTCTCTCTCTGCCCCTCCCCCGTTCATGCTCTGTCTCTCTCTGTCCCAAAAATAAATAAACGTTGAAAAAAAAAATTAAAAAAATAAATAAATAAATAAAATGCTAATGTAATATGCATCACCAAACATAATAAACATCTTTCCATATACAAAAAGTATAGATTTACTGTTTTATCACTTACTTGTATAAAACTGGCCTTATGCAAAAAGTTATATATTCTTGTGTATTTATCACCCATGTACAAAACTTTATTACATTAAATGCACGTGCTAAATCTAGAATTATACTCCTTTCTGGAAGGTAGCTTGATATAATAGGGAAGCATTGCTTTGAAGTCAGAATTAAACTCAAATTCTGACTCTGTAAGTTATGGTTTTGATAGTCTGAAGTAATCAATCCTTCAACCTCTGAACCTCACACACCTCATCTCTAAAAGGACATTAGTGATAACCATCTTGTAAGAGTGATGGGAGATGAGAAATTACATACTGGCATACAGTTAAGCATTAAATGCTTTGCCTTTTTAAAACATATTGTTCCACACTTAACACTTTCAGCTGTAGGTGAGAAATTAATCCCCTGATGAATGCAAAAAGTATGGAAGTCCACTTCAACACTGCAGTACTAGAGAAGGTTGCATGCAAATCCAGATCTCCACATTGTATCTACGCAACGGGAAATGAGATTGAATGACTCCTTCTTGCCTCGTCCCTTATAATGCTATCAAGTTTACATTATCATGATTACTCTTTCATAACATCAAGGAAACTGAAAACTGCTAATTATTCAATAAGTATCTCTGAACAAGTGAAAAGAAAAAAATTAGCTAAGAGACCATACTGTTGGAAATTAAGGAAACAAGAAACAGAGATTTTACTATATAAAGTTCTAAAAATAACCAAAAAAGTAAAAATAAGTATCAAACGCTGGGAGAAAGTGAGCTAGTGTAGTAAACTAAATCCTCATCCTACACACAGAGTAAGTCAACATCAACTAAAGTGGAAGATTCAAGAAATAGGTTGTCTTTTGATTTTTGCATTCATGCTATAGTTACACAGGTAATCACAGAAGAACAGAAGAGTGTCTTTGAAGGGTTAGCTGGGAAATAGACAAAGCTGGTACAGAAAACTGCTTCTTTCATCTTAGATCTCAGGCAGGTCCATACTATACAATTGTTACTATTGCAAATGACATTGAGAAGTACTTACAGAAATCAAAAAAGAAAAGAAGAAAGAAAGAAGGAAAGAAAGAAAAGAAAAGAAAGGAAAAATAAATCTAGAAACCAAAATTAAACAACACAATACCAAATATACGATGGGTCAAAGGAAAAACCATATTGGAAATTAAAAAATAACTTGAACAGAACCAAAATGAAAAAACAACATATAAATGTTTAAATACTATGAATTTCTGTTTTGGGAAAGATGGAGTAGATGTACTTTCTCCTATTTCTCTAAGTGAGACTAAAGCTCTTGGGAATTATATAAATCAAATCTAAGAAAACTTTGAAAGGTAGAGAAAAGGCAAGCTAGCCAGGGATCTTAGGACTGACCTAAGGCACAAAATGATGATGAGTTTCTGGGACTTTCTTTTTGCCTCATTTTCTCAGAATTGGTGTTAAAGATCCTGGCAACAGAAACACCAATGGGCGCAGACACAAAAAAGACCAACAGGAAATACAAATCAAAACCACACTCACATATCACCTCACACCAGTCAGAGTGGCCAAAATGAACAAATCAGGAGACTATAGATGCTGGAGAGGATGTGGAGAAACAGGAACCCTCTTGCACTGTTGGTGGGAATGCAAATTGGTGCAGCCACTCTGGAAAACAGTGTGGAGGTTCCTCAAAAAATTAAAAATAGACCTACCCTATGACCCAGCAATAGCACTGCTAGGAATTTACCCAAGGAATACAGGAGTGCTGATGCATAGGGGCACTTGTACTCCAATGCTGATGGCAGCACTCTCAACAATAGCCAAATTATGGAAAGAGCCTAAATGTCCATCAACTGATGAATGGATAAAGAAATTGTGGTTTATATACACAATGGAGTACTACGTGGCAATGAGAAAGAATGAAATATGGCCCTTTGTAGCAACGTGGATGGAACTGGAGAGTGTGATGCTAAGTGAAATAAGCCATACAGAGAAAGACAGATACCATATGGTTTCACTCTTATGTGGATCCTGAGAAACTTAACAGAAACCCATGGGGGAGGGGAAGGAAAAAAAAAGGAGGTTAGAGTGGGAGAGAGCAAAAGCATTAAGAGACTCTTAAAAACTGAGAACTGAGGGTTGATGGGGGGTGGGAGGGAGGGGAGGGTGGGTGATGGGTATTGAAGAGGGCACCTTTTGGGATGAGCACTGGGTGTTGTATGGAAACCAATTTGACAATAAACTTCATATATTGAAAAAATAAAAATAAAAAATAAATGAGGAGAAAGGAGATGTAGCACTTTTTAAAAATCATGACCTTTGCTTATGCATGGCGTCTTTCTAGGTAATATGCAAAGCTATATTCTCGAGTCAAAATGAAAATGTGTGAACCTAACTCCTTGAATGGCTTTTGCAAACAAGTTGCAAACACAGCCAATCTATTCTCATAGCCTTGGTCATAGTACTTGAATACACGTGGTAATAAATTTGATTAAAAAAAAAAAAAAAAAGACCAACAAAAGCCTTCTCTCTCTAGCTAAAGGACCAGGAAAGCAGAGGCCCAGGAATACATAAAAATTTTATAGACAATAATAACTCTCAACCAAAAACCACAGAAAACAACAATAAAAACATGTGGTCCCACTCCTACCAACAAAGGTCAAATTGAGAACAGAGACTTCAACCTTCTTTAGGCTTTAACAAGTCACCCCAACTTACCCACTGGGATGTTGTAGGAGAAAACCAACTAGGAAGCTCTCTATCTTCATGGTGTCAGTATAGACCATGTAGGGAGCCTGGACTTCTACCCTAACCAGAAATAACTTAACCCTTTCCTTGCTCAGTAGGGTAATGTCAGAGGAGGCCTAGTGAAGAGTCAGGGCTTTCATTACCACCCAGGGGTAACAAAGCCATCCACATTATGGTGTCTATAGAGATCACAGAGTTAGTCAGATTCTGATCCCTTCAATGGCAATGAAGAGTACCCCCACCTTGGGGTTAACTGAGGCCAGGGGAAGAATATGGACTTCCATACCCATCTGGCAGTAACAAGATGACTCCAATGAGTCAATTATGAATGTACTTGAAACAAATAAAAACACAGAAAAGTCTTAGTCAAGAAATTGAAAGTTTTAGCAAAAAAATAGAAGATATGAAAGAAACAAACAAAAAATTTCAGAACTGAAAAATACAATAACCAAAATTAAAACTCAATGGATGAACTTAACAGGAGAATGAGGGGGATAGATGAGAATAATCAGTGAACTAGCAGATAGAACAATAGAAATTGCTCAATCTGAATAACAGAAAAAAAAAAAAACAGACTGAAAAAAATAAGGTTATCTATGGACCTCTTGGACTATTACAAAAAAATCTAACATTTTTTATTACTGAAGTTTTGAAAAGAGAAAAGAGGAAACCAAAGCTGAGCAAACAAAAAATAGTATAAAACCAAAGAAATCCTCACCAAGACACTTCACACTTTTGAACACTTGTGAAAACTGAAAAAGAAAAATATTGAAAGCAACGAGTAAGAAAACAAAATCTTACCTAAAGGAAAAAAAAATTCAACTGATGACAGATTTCTCATCAGAAACCATGAAGGGCCAGAATTAAGTGGCACCTTTACCAAATGCTGAAAGAAAAAACTGTCAACCTAGAATCCTATAACCAGCAAAATACAGCCTTTAAGAATTAAAGGGAGTTGGACATGAGGGATGGAACAAAAAAAACCAAAACAACAAACTAGGAAAATACGTTGCTAGCAGACTTACCCTAAAAGAAGGCATCTTAGAACATCAAGAAGGAAGGAATTTTTTTTTTAATTTGTTAATGTTTGTTTATTTTTGAGAGAGAGAGAGAGACAGACAGACAGACGGACAGACAGAGACAAGGAGCACAGGGGAGGGGAAGAGAGAGGGAAAAACAGAATCTGAAGCAGGCTCCAGGCTCTGAGTTGTCAGCACAGAACCCAATGCAGGGCTTGAACCCATGAACTGTGAGGTCATGACCTGAACCAAAGTCAGATGCTTAACTGACTGAGCCACCCAGCTGTCCAAGGAGGGAATTTTTTTTTAATGACTAAAATAAAATAGATTTCCCTTCTCAAATTAAAAAAAAAAAAAAAAGTTTGAAGGCTAAAACAAACATCATAGTACTGTTTGATGTAGTTTTAAATGGATGTAGAGGAATTGTTTAAGATGATGATGTTATTAAGGGAGAAGGGTAAAGAGATGTAAAAGGGGGTAAGTTTTATGCACTATTTGAACTAGTAAAATGATAACAGCAATAGACTGTAATAAGTTACATATATGTAATATCTACAACAACCACTAAAAAAAGCTACATAAGGAGATATATTCAAGAAGTATAGACAAATCAAAATATAATTTTTAAATCTTCAAATTACCCACAGGAAGACAAAAAAAAGAAAACAGAGAAATGAAAACCCAAGGACAAACAGAAAACAAAAAATAACAGACTCAAGCTGAAACAAATTAATAATTACATTAAATGTAAGTGGTAAAATACAATAATTAAAAAACGTGAGATTGACAGTTAAAAAACATAACTCAACTATCTACAAGAAACTCACTTCAAATATAATGAGAAAGGCAGACTGAAAGTAGAAGGATGAAAAAATATACCATATACACATTAATCAAAAGAAAAAAGTAACTATGTTAGTATCAGGAAAAGTAGGCTTCAGAGCAAACAATTTATAAGTGAAGGGGGTAGGATTATTATATAATAATAAAAATCCAACAAGAAGACAGCAATCCTAAATGACTATGCACTTCACACATTGCTGTAAAATATATGAAGAAGAACTCATAGACCTAAAAGGAGAAATAGATGAATTCACAGTTATAGTTGAAGACTTCAGCATTGCTCTCTCAACAATGGATAGATGCTGGACAGAAAATCAGCAAGCACTGAGAAAATATCACCACCACCATCATCCAACAGCATCTAATCAACATTTATAAAACACTTCACCCAAGAATAATGTAATACATACTTTTTTCAAGTGCCCACAGAATACATATCAAGAGGCCTATATTCTGGGCCATAAAACCTCAACAAATTTAGAAGAATCAAAATGCTACAAAGTGTGTTTTCTAAACACAACGAATTTAAGCCACAAATGAGTAACAGGAAGATAAAAAGGAAATCTCCCAACACTTGCAAACTAAAAAACCCACTTCTAAAAAATCCATGGATCAAACAGGAAGTCTCAAGGGAAATAAATAAATAAATATATATATATATTAAATTGAATAAAAATGAAATACAAAGTTTCCAAGTCCAGCATCTAAGAAGCTCATAAGTTGCAACTTCATCCTAACGAGTAAAAAGTTGAACAAACTAAAAGTTCAGTAATTCTTAGATCCATAAGAGAGGTTAGGTCACAAGGCAAACTCCTGCTCCCCAAATTTGAAAATGACAGGTAAATTGAGAGAATCACAACTTAGTGGAACAGAAACCCATGAGCAAAAACCTCCATGGGAACCAGTTGGAGAGTAGGAAAAACTAAACTATAATTGATAAGTTGCTGGAGGCACAGGGTAGACAAGTCTGAGAATCACAAACTCCAGGGAGACCCAGTAATAGGGGAAGTGCCAGATGTTTATGAGTTTTACTTCTACGAGCTCAACAGGTTCTTACAGTGAGTATCAGAGAAAAATACCCTCCCACTTCTGGCAGGGGGAGTGGAAAAAGGACCAGAGGCACTGTGTTTTTCTTAACAAAGCCTGTCTTAGGAGAAATTATTTTACTAGAGCCTAACCTGCTAGGGTTCTTTCAGAGCTCAACACACAGGGAAGTGGGGAAATACCAAATTTCAGCCCTATCTAGCCATCTTGTTGCACCTAAGTGGGAGGAAAAAACCTGAGAAGCACTTGTGAAGTTTACAGCCCATCGCTTCTCGGCCTTTTGGCTAAGATCAAGTGAAGTTTACAGCCCAGAGGCACAGGTTCATAAAAGACTGACACCTACTAATAGGATTATAGAATGCCTCTTATCACCACGCTACTGGAAGCTTATTGACAGTGGTTCTTTCACCCAGGTCCAGCTATTAAGAAACAATTACAAGCCATACTAAAAGCCAAAAACAAGTTTGAAGAAACAGAACAGCATCAGAACCTGACATAGCAGGGATGTTGTAATTATCAAATTGGGAAATTTAGACCAACTATTATTAATATGCTAAAGGTTCTAATGGGTAAAGTAAATAGCATGCAAGAACAGATGGGTAATGTAATCAGAAAGAGAAATCCTAAGAAAGAACCAAAAACAATTGCTAGAGGTATGTATGTATGTATGTATGTATGTATAAATAAATAAATAAATAAATAAATAAATAAATAAATAAATAAAAGAAATCAAGAATGCCTTTGATAGGCTTATTAGTAGACTGGACATGGATGAGGAAAGAATCTCTGAGCTTGAATATATTTCAATAGAAACTTCAAAACTGAAAAGCAAAAAATTAAAAAAAAGACAAAACAAAACAAAAAAATAACAAAAAAACATCCTGGAATATTCAAGAACCATGGGACAACAACAAAAGGTGTACCTACATATAATGGGAATACCAGAAGGAGAAGGGAGAAGGGAAAAGAAGAAATATTTGAAATGGCTCAGAATTCCTTCCAATTAATGTCATGGGCACCTGGGTGGCTCAGTAGGCTAAGTGTATGACTCTTGGTTTCAGCTCAGGTCATGATCTCACGGGTTCATGAGATCAAGCCCCACGTCTGGCTCTGTGCTGACAGTGCGGAGCCTGCTTGGGATTCTCTCTATCCGTCTCTCACTGTCTCTCCCCTGCTTGTGTGCTCTCTCTCTCTCTCCCTCTCCCTCTCTCTCTCTCTCTCTCAAAATAAATAAACATAAAAAAGAAAAGAATTCCCTCAAATTGATGTCAGACCACAGATCCAGGAAGCTCAGAGAACACCAAGCATGATAAATACCAAAAAAAAAAAAAAAAAAATCTACACATATGGTATTTAAACTACAGAAAATCGAAGACAAAGGAAAAATTCTGAAAGAAGGGAGAAGAAAAAACACATCTTACTTACACAGGAGTACAGCTAAGAATTACATCTGACTTCTCCTCAGAAACCATTCAAACAAGAGGAAACTAAACTGATAATGTTTAAAGTGCTGGGAGAAAAAGAAATGCAACTTGGAATTCTGTATCATGTGAAAATATCCTTTAAAAGTGAAGGAGAAATAAAGACTTTCTCAGACAAACAAAAATTGAGGAACTTTGTAAAAAAGTTCTTTAGAGGGGATAGAAAAAGATATAAATCAGACATTGAATCTACATAAGGAAAAAAAAAGAGGATCAAAATAAGAAAAGTGAAGATAAAAAGTTTCCTTTTTATTATTCTTAATTGATCCAACATAAGTTTTGTTCAAAATAGCAATAGCAACAATGTATTCAATTATGTATCGTTATGAATGCATGTAAGCTTATGTATAGGTGACATGAATGACAGAAAGGATTCAGGGGTTGGGAGGGAGGAATTACCATTATTTTGTTATTATAAGGTACTGGCACTACCGTGGAAGTGATTTAATGTTATTTGAAAGTGGTCTTGGATTAGTCATAAATGTGTATTGTAAACTCTATGGCAACCAAAAAAAGTAAAAAAAAAAAAAAAAAAAAAAAGAATTATAACTCATACCCTAAAAAAGGAGAGAAAATGTAATAATATAAAAGTTCAATTAAAACCACAAAAGGCACAGAAAGACTGTTGGTCAAAATAGTAAAAAGAACAAAGGCAACAAATAGAAAACAGCAAGAAACATAGTAGATATCAGTCCAAGTTTATCAATTATTACTTTGAACGTCAATGATCTAAATGTACCAATCAACAGACAGAGACTGTCAGAAACGATCAGAAAACAAGACCCAATCATACGTGGGTTTTGTTTTTGTTTTTAAGTAGGCTTAACACCCAAAGTGGGGCTTCAACTCATGGTCCTGGGATCAAAAGCCTGATGATCTACTGACTGAGCCAGCTAGGTGCCCCACAACCATATATTATTAAAAAAAAAAACAACCCAACTTTAAAAATAAAGACACCTATATATTAAAAATAAATGGAGTAAGATATACTATGCTAACACTAATTAAAGGAAACTGGGAGTAGCTATACTAATCCCAAACAGAGCAGACTTTACCATAAAAAAGTTGTCACGGGTGGAGAGTGGTATTACATTATAATAAAGGGGTCAATTCCACATGACATAATCCTCACCATGCGTGCATCTAACAGAACATCAATAAAATTGATAAGTCTCTAGCCAGGTTAACTGAGAAAAAAAAGGGAAGACACAAATTACTAATATCAGAAAGGAAAGAGAGGACATCACTACAGATCCCATTGACATTCAGCAAATAATAAAGTAATGAGCAACCCTTTGTCCATAAATTTCACAATCTAAATGAGCCAATTTCTTAAAAGACACAATGTTGCCAAAACTCACACAAGAAGAAATAGACAATCTGAATAGGACTATATCTATTACACAAATTTAACAATAATAACCTTCCAAATCAGAACGCATCAGGCCCAGATGGGTTTACTCCTGAATTCTACTGAACATTTAAGGAAGAAAGTATACTAGTTCTCTACAATTTCCTCCAGAAGATACAACAGAGGGAACGCTTATGAACTCATTTGTTGAGGCCAGCATTTTTGGTTTGGTAACCAGAAAAAGATATTACAAAAAAAACTACACTACAAACAACATTTTTCATGAACATAGATGCAAAAATCCTCAAAAAAAAAAAATTAGCTTATCAAATCCAACAATGTATAACAAGATTTATATACCCAGACCAAGTGAGATTTACTGACAGCATGTAAAGCTGGCTCAACATTTGAAACTGAATTAATATAATCCAACATATCAACAGGCTAAAGAAGAAAAATTACAAGATTATAAATTTTTTTTTTTCAACGTTTATTTATTTTTGGGACAGAGAGAGACAGAGCATGAACGGGGGAGGGGCAGAGAGAGAGGGAGACACAGAATCAGAAGCAGGCTCCAGGCTCTGAGCCATCAGCCCAGAGCCCGACGCGGGGCTCGAACTCACGGACCGCGAGATCGTGACCTGGCTGAAGTCGGACGCTTAACCGACTGCGCCACCCAGGCGCCCCACAAGATTATATCAATAGATGCAGAAAAAGCAATTGACAAAATTTAACAACTATTCAAGATTTTTAAAAAAACTCTCAGTAAACTACGAATATAGGGAATTCCTTAACTTGATCAAGAATATCTACAAAAAAACTACAGCTAAAATTATACTTACTGAGGAGAAGCTTGAAGCTTTCCCACTAAGATCAGGAACAAAGTAAGAATGTTCCATCTCACTGCTCCTCTGATGAGACAACTCAGTGGGGGGAGCACAAAGGAGCACACAGGAACTTTTTGGAATTATGAAAATGTTTCAGAATTCAATTGTGGTGGCTACACAGTTTTACACATTTGTCAAACGTTTAACTCAAAGAACTGTACACTCAAAAATGAATGTATTTTATTGCATGTAAGTTATACCTCAGCAAAACTGATTAAATAAACAAAAAATAGCCAGAGAGAATATATGTATAACACATATTACTAAGGATTACTCTACAACATATATAAATTTTGCCAAAAAAGCAATAAGAACACATCCATCAAGTGGTGACAAAGAAAAAACCCAAATGACTATTAAACATGAAAATATTCTTAGCTCCACAAGTCCAAATTAAAATAAATAGCATATCACAGCAATTAGAAGAGCAAAATCAGAAATTTTGATAAACTGAAATCTAGTAAGGATAGAGGAAAAGTACATACTCCTACACAGCAGTGTGAATTGCTACATTTACTCCAGAGAGCAATTTAGCAGTATCTGATGAAGTTGACTAAACACATACTCCATAACACAGTAATTCTACTTCTAGAACATATCCTACCAAAAAATCTTGCGCCTATACACAATTAAAGAACATATACTATGAATATACAAGAATATATACTTTGGGACTATTTAAAAAAATGGAAACAATTAAATATCCACAAAGAGGAAAATGGACAAATAATTTTGCAATTAATAAAATGGTTAAAATTAAAGAAAAAATATACACATACACAGGGTTCAAAAATATAATGTGAGGAAAAAGCTGTAGAGTGCTTTATTCAGTGTGAGAGCATTTGTATGGATTTATAAAAACACATGAAGCAATCCTTGAAAATCAGGAATGATGGGCACACACATTATACTCATGTAGTGGATGCTTGTGGGAGTGGTGAAGGAGCAAACCAGACTGGGAAGCAAAACAAAGATGACTCTAACTGTATTTACAATGCTTTAACATACCTGAATCAAAAATTACAAAAGAATAGCATTTATTTATTCCAAGTGGTTGATCACACATTCACTTCTTTTCTCTAAATTTCTGTAATTTTCAACATTTCAAAATCAAAGGAATAATAATTTTTTAAAGCTATACAATATGAAATGGGCTTAAAAAGCACTAATTTTTAACAAACGTGCTGGATTCTGAGATAACTCAAAAGTAGTGCATACCATGACATTAAATTAGCATTTATCTTAAGAGTTCAAAAATTGAACTAATTTTTTGTTGTCGTTTTTCCAATTTCTAGAATCTGCAGACTAGAAAATCCATACTCTTTTAGGCTAAGCATTAGAAGATATTCATAGACCTCTGACTATGTAACTAAATAAATCTTGCTTTATTAATGTAACTCTAAGGTCGCTGTTAGTGCTCATGACTTTCAGTGTCCCTTCATGAGACCAGTATTGCCCATTTGCAGGGTCTCAAAAGCCAACAGACTATCCCCATTTAGACACATCTTGACTCCTTCCCATTTGGCTCCTCTAAGTATGCTGGTCATTACTTCCACACGAATGTTCATTTCTTTGAGTTTATGTCAGCTTAGTTTCTGGAGTCTTTAAAATTAGGAGAGGAATTTTTGATTCTCTGCTCAACTATAAGGACACACAGTCAACAAGCCTTAAAGGTCTCCTTTCTTTTATGACATCATTGTGTTTACTTACTATTTTTATCTGATAAAAAAAGGATCATCTACAAATATTTTCTCCCAAATAGTACTCACCTCTGGGTAAAGATGGAAGCGTTTCACTGTATTAATTACAAGGGGATATTCAGTGAGCCTATCATTCATAATCATCCACAGTCCTTCCAAAAATGAAGGTGCTTCAATAATGGTCTTGAAGTAGGAATAATAAAGTCCCTTTAAAAAGTATAAATTATTGATATAATTAAATATGAAAGTTTTTAGAACAATTTCTTCTGAATAAAAGGAAAAAGTCAATAGTAAAACTTCCTAATTTCTCCTTGCTACTGCATTCTTGGGCTCAAAAAAAAGGCATGTATTTTCAGGTTGTCACTGTGCTATTCTTTCATATTTTCTGTATGCTTGAAAAACAGGTGGAGGGGTGGTTAAATGTTGCAAGGAATTTTTCTGACTATGGTTGAAAACAGGAATACAGGGGCGCCTGGGTGGCTCAGTCGGTTAAGCGTCCGACTTTGGCTCAGGTCATGATCTCACCGTCCGTGAGTTCGAGCCCCGCGTCGGGCTCTGGGCTGACTGCTCAGCCTGGACCCTGTTTCAGATTCTGTGTCTCCCTCTCTCTCTGCGCCTCCCCTGTTCATGCTCTGTCTCTCTCTGTCTCAAAAATAAATAAACGCGGGGCGCCTGGGTGGCGCAGTCGGTTAAGCGTCCGACTTCAGCCAGGTCACGATCTCGCGGTCCGTGAGTTCGAGCCCCGCGTCAGGCTCTGGGCTGATGGCTCAGAGCCTGGAGCCTGTTTCTGATTCTGTGTCTCCCTCTCTCTCTGCCCCTCCCCCGATCATGCTGTCTCTCTCTGTCCCAAAAATAAATAAACGTTGAAAAAAAATAAATAAATAAATAAATAAACGTTAAAAAAACAAAAACAGGAATACAATATATTTGTAATTCCAGCAAGCCTGATTTTGCCCCCACATTATGAGATTCCTAGAGGCTGAAATCTGATGAATTCTGGCATAAACAGAGAAGCTTTCATCTCCTTGTACAACTTTGCATATGCTTTTTTCCACCTCTTAACAACATACAATGGTCACAAGCAAAGATGAGACATGATTCAGGCTTGCAACTTACTTCCTAGCTCCATCTAACGGCTCTGCACAAAGTGAAAGCTAACTAAATGTCAACTGACCACTGTTCATGACACAAACGCAGTCCTGAAAAGGGGATTATCTGAGCGTATTATGCTAGCATAGGAAATAAGGACTTTATTAGGCCAGCAAAAGTGCTGTTTAGTTAAAATTCAGAGATTAACAAAAGCATGCTGTTTAATATTACTTTCCTCATCAATTTCCTGCTTTTCTTCCTAAAATCTAAAAGCAAATAAAGGGCCACGTTGCTTGTAGTACATGCTTCCAAAAGCATTAAAAATAATTTTCAACTCCACACTCATTCCTGCCTCATAAAACTTTGTTATTAACAGATCAAGCAATGCTAGAGTCTACTAGATTGAAGTTCTGTTTCAGCTGATGTCTGAAAGAGCATTTCCCCATAGTTTTGGTTGCTAAAATAGGAGTTCATATAAGGATTGCTCCTTTCTCCTTAGGAGGGCAAGACAACACTACAATGAAAGAATATTTAATATGCGTAAGTCTTATACTTAGAGAAATAGAAAAATATAAAAATAAGTTTTTGTTAACAACAGCTGTTATTTTTATGCCTGGTACTGTGTTATGTGCTTCATTCATGATCTCCCTTCATATTCCATAAAATCCTGTAAAGCTGGAATTATTTCTAGATGACAGATGACATTACTGAGAATCTGAGAGGTTGACTGACAAGCCGTCAGACAACGAAGCACAGACCTGCTATCTGAATCCAGTTATTGTCATCAAAGACCACACCCTACCCATAGCTACACAATTCATTTAATAGTATTTTATATCCTCCCTTTGGAAATAGTATGTATGTTAAAAATTTAAATGCCACAAATATGGTAAATGTATCCAATTCTTCAAAGGTTTAAGGAGGCTATTGGGGTGAGATTCAAAAAGCAGTGGGTGAGGTAAAAATTGTATGCAGATAAATCTGCAAGGACAGAAAGTAGAACAGAGATTATGAGGGGCTTGGGGAGAGGGGCATGGGAAGTTGGTGTTTTTAATGGGTATAGTTTCTGTTTGGGATAATAAAAAAAGTTCTGGAAATGAACGGTGGTGAGGATAAGAAATTTCTGGTAACATTTGGCACGCCTATATCGCTTTTTTTTTTTTTTTTTTTATATCGCTTCTTAAATGCTGTCTTTGTTTTCCTTCTTCCCCAGCTCTTCTGAGTGATCTTTACTATCTTTAAAAGAAGTGTGCATTAGAAGAGTAGGGTAATGACATAAGTAAAAGAATCCTAAAACATTTTCTATTTAAATATTAAACCTAAGTTGTAGCTTGAGAAACAGTGCAATTCAACAAAAATTCATTTCAGTTCCTAATATATTTCCACCTTATAGTCTTACTATTCTTAAACTACAAATTAATTTATAAGAAACTAACCATTTCAGTTCGAAAAGTCATCTCCCGTTCTAAAGATGAGAGGTGAGAAAAATGACGATCATTTTCAAAAAGTGTTACTAAATGCATCCTAGGAAAAAAAAAATGATGCACCATATTCTAAGAATAAGAACATTTCAAAACCGTTACTAAAGTATTAAAGTACAAAAACCATGAAAAAATAAAGTTTTGTAATAAATGAGATAATTTTACAATTTGCTTAATAATTTGTATATTTTTAGGCATTTATAATTCAGTGTGTACAGAGGTGAAATTCCTTAGGCACAATTGTATATCTAAAACTCCCTCTCTGCACCACCCTTCTTCCACTCCAGGTCTCTAAATCAGAACAGAGGCAAGTTTCTGTTTAAGTTTCACAAGTGATTCTAATGTAACAGGTTGGAGAAATGCCTCTGTAACTATCAAAAAGCATGCAGAATTAAAAAAAATAAATTTAGATTAAAGCAGTTTTAAAATAAATACTATAAAAGGGATCAACTTTCAGGTGCCAAAGAGACACAGAACTGTATGTCAAGATATTTTATTAGTGAGATGCAAGAAAACAGCCGTGTAGTGAAAATAGCACATGTGATAATAAATAGCAATTCTGCTATCCTTAACTTACCGAGTAGATGCTTTCCAAATACACAGAAAGCAAACTTCTATATATCAACCCTGTCTTCACGTACCTTGATTTACATGTAAGACATATATATGTCAGGGTAACAGTAGCTATAGGAAATGTTTCTTACCATTACAGCCTTAGTTCTAGAATCAAAATCTCCCTGCAAACTAAATGGCCAGAACAGCACTGAAAATATGTGAAGCAGATCCCACTCTTCCTAAGAGTAAAAATTCCTGAGCTCTTATAGAAATGAAAATTTATCAAAGGAAAAATATTAAATTACATATAGTTTTTATAGATAGGTCACCTGTGTAAAATAAGGTACATGTGCGTGCTCATTTAATTCTGTAATACCACAGTAGCATCTTTAGTTTCATTTCTACCTGATTTCCAGCAGACAAGTGTTACTAAAACTTATGTTTTAGTCACTATGTCTATGTTTTAGGTTTGAAACTTATGTTTATGTCACTAACAACACACATTTACTGTAGGATAAAGGAATTTTTTTAGATGAAATAAACATGCATAATACACTAGAAAGCTAGATATTTAAGAAATATAGTGGTGAATCCTTGGGTAACACAAAAATATTTTAATTCATAAGTACTATTCCTTTAATGCATCTATTTTGTAAATGCTGCTTCACATGTTTTTTTTTAAATAACAAATATGTGTAAACTGGTACACAGATATTATATACACATAGCAAGCGGTTATTGTCTTATTGTTTGTATGCAAACAGCAATGTCAATTTTGAATCCAAATGTTTTTATTCATTTAAAACTGTAACTAATCTTACCAGTGCAAAACTCCCACAAAGGCAGCTGGAAAAACAAACAAAAAAGTCATTAAAAGCTGCTTTATCGTAATATACCCTTTTTTATTTTTTTTTAATTTTTTTTTTTCAACGTTTATTTATTTTTGGGACAGAGAGAGACAGAGCATGAACGGGGGAGGGGCAGAGAGAGAGGGAGACACAGAACCGGAAACAAGCTCCAGGCTCCGAGCCATCAGCCCAGAGCCCGACGCGGGGCTCGAACTCGCGGACCGCGAGATCGTGACCTGGCTGAAGTCGGACGCTTAACCGACTGCGCCACCCAGGTGCCCCCGTAATATACCCTTAAAACAAGTACTTCAAATGCATTCCCTCCTATGCCTTAAGACAGCACACATATTTAGCAAGATGGCTAAATAATTCCATCTGTATAAAATAGGAAAAATTTACAAACAGACATAGAACAAATTATGAATAGTTCTCACCTCTGCAAGGGAGGGCCGAGGAGCAAAGGAAGATTTGGAAGACTAGATCTCATTCGCATAAATTGCAAAAGAGTGATGAAATTACTGATTTTGTGCTTCTTTGTGATTTTCAGTTTATTCTCCCTTCTCCCTCTTATTCTCTATTTCTTTACAATAAATTTTTTTTAATTTTTTTTTTTTTTAATTTTTTTTTTCAACATTTATTTATTTTTGGGACAGAGAGAGACAGAGCATGAACGGGGGAGGGGCAGAGAGAGAGGGAGACACAGGATCGGAAACAGGCTCCAGGCTCTGAGCCATCAGCCCAGAGCCCGACGCGGGGCTCGAACTCAGAGACCGCGAGATCGTGACCTGGCTGAAGTCGGACGCTCAACCGACTGCGCCACCCAGGCGCCCCTTTTTAATTTTTTTTAACGTTTATTTTATTTTTGAGACAGAGAGAGACACAGCATGAACCGGGGAGGGGCAGAGAGAGAGGGAGACACAGAATCGGAAGCAGGCGCCCGACGCGGGGCTCGAACTCACGGACCGCGAGATCATGACCTGAGCCAAAGTCGGACGCTCAACCGACTGAGCCACCCAGGCGCCCCTACAATAAAATTTTTAAAACAAGCGCACATATACACTATGCTCAGCTCAATCCTTTCAGAATTGAATCTAGCCTACAGGAGCCACCGTAGACCACTTTCCCTCGTGCTCATCAGAAGATTGTTAAATGCAGGAAATGCCTTCCTCAGCAGCACACCTGAAAGCCCCTATATATATGGAGCTTGGATTGCTCCCAGACACCTGGCCTGGGAAACCCATCTAGAGCTGCCCTGCTGCGCCCTATGAATGAGGCTTTAACAGAGGGCTTGGAGACAGGTCAAACAGTGACACTCCTGTGGGTATGGAGATTTTTTTGAGGAGCTCCAAACAATGACTCCTCTGGTGGCTGGAACACTGCTTGTTTTCAAGGATACAACGGAGCTGGGGAAGGGGCACGGGATGAGGCCTAAATAAAACATCACAAACTCTGCTGTTCTTACAGAATTGCAGTCGTTTTTTGAATACCTGTTCTCTAGAGTACTGTAACCCTTTGGTTATTTTTGTAAAATTTTGAAAAATTGATTCTGACAATTTTCCAAGTACTTTTGTTACTATCACAGAGGAGTGAATTCACTCAGCTATTCCTAATGTCCTGTCTCCCCTCCAAGATTTTATAGTAATATTTCTTATGGTTGTCCCAAATATGCCTGGCAAATCATTTTAGCAAACCACAAATTTGAGCCTCTTAAAAATTCAAGAAATTACTCACCTGGACTAACAAAATAAGTCGATAAAAAATTAAGTAATAATAACAAATTGCAATTTTGAAGAAAATTCCCAGCCATGCTTCTCCAGCTCTTGTTCTCCATGTTCCTAACCATCTGGTCCCAACCACTCTTTAATACTTCTCAGAAGATTTACTTGATTTTACATGATCAGCAACTATAGCCCTTGGTCTGTTTTTGTATTGTCCACGAGCTAAAAATGCTTGTTACATTTTTAAAGGGTTGTAAAGGGTTGTACAGATATGGAAGAAGAACAGGCAATGGAGACTGTACGTGACCTGTGAAGCCTGAAATATTTACTGCCTGGCTCTTTATAGAAAAAGTACAGGGGCGCCTGGGTGGCTCAGTCGGTTGAGCATCTGACTTTGGCTCAGGTCATGATCCCACGGCTTGTGAGTTTGAGCTCCACATCGGGCTTTGTGCTGACAGCTCAGAGCCTGAAGCCTGCTTCAGATTCTGTGTCTCCCTCTCTCTCTGCCCCACCCCCCACTTACACTCTGTCTCCCTCTCTCAAAAATAAAGAAACGTTAAAAAATTTTTTTAAGTATATATTTATTACATATGTTAGCTCTTTCTATCTCATATGTAATATACTCTGAACCACTTTGAAATTAAACCTATACCTGCTCTCTCAACTTAAAACAGATGCCCCTTTGATAAGGTTTCATTAGCCTTAAGATAAACACATACTACCTCATTCAACTTATATTTATAATCTCTTTCTCACTCTCTAGGCAATTACATATAGTGGCAAAAACTCTTAAAAATGGTGTTTAAGGAAAGGGAAAAGATCAAATATCCTACTTGAGCCATCTAGCTTTCCAAAAATCTTCAAAATATTCTTATGCCTCTCATTCCTTCCCTTTACCCCACATTCCACACCTGATAAAATGATAAGGTGTAATGAAGCCAATATTCTAAACGCATGAAGTGCTTATCACAGTCCCTTCCAAAGCTGTGATAAAAAGCATGTCTCCTGATCCCTGTATCCTGTCAATCTCACCTCTGAAAGTGACCTAGCCTCATATTTCACTGAAACGGAGATCATCTGATAAAAGCACTCCTAACTTCTTTTATACCCACTTTAACATTTCTGTATATACTAATCCTTGCTTTGCTATTCTCTACCATCTATCTCAGCAAACGAAGTATCTCTCTCTTTTCCAGTTAGCTTCTCAAATTTGTGCCTCTAATTCCACTCTTCTCAAAGATTCCAAGACTTCAACTACTTCCTCTCTTGGAACCTGAATCTCACCCTCTCCCCTTGATCTTTCCCTTCAGCCTTCAATTCTCCTAAGCCTTAAAACACTTTGGTTGGGGCACCTGGGTGGCTCAGTTGGTTGGGCGTCCGACTTCGGCTCAGGTCACGATCTCGCGGTCCGTGAGTTCGAGCCCCGCGTCGGGCTCTGGGCTGAGGGCTCAGAGCCTGGAGCCTGCTTCCGATTCTGTGTCTCCCTCTCTCTCTGTCCCTCCCCCGTTCATGCTCTGTCTCTCTCTGTCTCAAAAATAAATAAACGTTAAAAAAAAATTTAAAAAAAAAAACCACTTTGGTTGATCTAACAGCACTTCACTTCAAACTATGACAGAGTCTCTCCCCCACCCATAACCCCATTTGCTGCCAAGATTCTTGCACAATGTCTTTCTTTTATGTTCCTATGTTCCTGGTCTTTTTTTTTTTTTTTTTTTTAATGACCAATGGCCTCTTTAAATTCTTATGCTTTTCAAACCTCTCTCTAGCATCTGACCAGATTCTTAGATTTCTTCATCTTTTATTACACCAACTCTTCCAGTTTTTCTGGCCTCTGTTTTTATATGCATATCTGGCTTTTCCTTTTCCTCTCCTCTCTGAAAACCAAGTAGAAGGGGTTTTCTCAAGTATCTCTGCTTTGCCCACTTTTCTCTCACTGGGAATCTCAATCCTCAAGTTTCAGCTCACTTCTACATGGATAATTCCCAAATCTATAATCCTCATTGCTGAACTTTCTCTCTCCCTGTCCTCCCACCTTGTCTACCTCACCACCTACCCAGCCCTCACAATATGCTTCCATCGACTCTCACCTCTCTCCTCTCCTCTCCTCTCCTCTCCTCTCCTCTCCTCTCCTCTCCTCTCCTCTCCAGTCCTGCTGTTGCCACCCTCGCTAAGACCACTGTTGCCTTGATTCTGGTATTCCAATCATGTTTTTCTGCTCTTCTCCATCCGTCATGGATCCATTTTACAAACCACTACCATGTTAATCATGTCACTCGATTTTAAAATTATTCAAGGCTAACACTGTGAATGTATCCACAGAATTGTTCACTTTAAAAGGGTTAATTTTATATGACGGGCATTTCATCTCCTTAAAAAAAAGTTGGTTTTGTTTTTCTTTCCTTAAAGAATCCATCAGTTGCTTCCACAGAATGAAGTTCAAATTCCTTAACCCAAGTTTTGGGTTAGACTCTCCACTGCTCGTCCCAGCCCACCTTGTGAACTTACTTCCCACTTTTGTCACCTTCCTTTGCAGTCTTACTTCACCTTTATATTTTCTTACTCCCGCCACTTCAATTGTGCCATTCCTCGGGCCTCTAATACTTGCTGTCCTCTGTCTCACACAGCCAGATGTTAACTTTTGAATCACAATTCTAATCCCACCTTTTCCTAAAAGTCTTTGCTGACCTTATTTCCCACTTCCCATCTTAAAGTGTTAGTTTCCTCTTCTGAACTCTCCTAGCACTTAATATATTCAGTCCTTACTTCACCCAGCACTCAGGGAATGCCCTCAGTGTGCCAGACATGGGTGCTCAGGAGCTGGTGTTTGGGTTGGTGAAACAGCATGGTGTCCACGCTGATTCTGGATGTGGGATGTATGTGCTGCCACAACTACACATCTGATAAAATGTAAGTGTGAATTCCCATCTATTATTCCTCTCGTATTTGTTAATACCCAACGTGTGGAGACCCATTCTTCTCTAACATCAGCAGTCAGCTTATGACTAAAAGAAATAACAACTTACATTAGCAGACATTTCTCCATGTTTCAACCTACATCAGTAGCCCATCTGAACGAGGACTAGGCTCAAATCTGATTTTACTGAAACGGCAACATTTAAATTAACTCTTAAACTACAGAAAATGAAGAATGTAAATAAACAATCTTTCAAGTGCCTTAAAAAAAAAATTCCCCAAATCCAAGCAGTGAAGCTCTACAGCAAGATGGAAGTAAACTATTAAGGGTTCTCAGCTAATTAAACCAACACTTTATTTTACTTTAAGGTACAAGAGGAACATGGGTGCCCCCAAGAAGTAGCCTATCGTTTTTAGAACCCGTGATAAATGGCTGCCCTGATTAAAACGACATTTTGGTGGTGGCACAGGGGGTGACCACGATGCCCCCCCCCCCCAACCCGGGACTCTGTTTTAAAACAAGAACCAGGGGGGCTGGAATTCTTCAGCGATCTTCCAGAGCTGGACCTTGTCATTAGAACTGCTAAGCTTGTTTGTTAAACTGATCTTGAAGACTCAGCCAAACCGCTTCAAACCCGGGCTCAGAGGCCCTCCCGGCCTTGCCACGGGCGCCCCCGCCCCCCTCTGCTCACCTATGCCGAAGGAGGTCCTGCTGTTGACCTGTCGTCTCCGAAACTGCAGCACCTTCTCCCGGAGCTGCTCCAGCAAACAGCTGAGGAACTGGAAGCGACCGAGAAGAAGGGTCTTGGCGACCACTTCCATTTGCATGCAATTCTGCGCGTTCAGGTTTCGGGTCCTCCGCGGCGAGTAATCCCGGGAGCCCCCCGGCAGGTTCCCCCCGCCTACGGGCAAAGGCGGCTGCCGCTTTTCCGTCTCCGCCTGCGGCTCCTCCATCTCCGGCTCCCCGGCTCCGGTGGCCCGGCGCCGCCGCCGGGACTGCACGGAGCGCGAGGACTGGACCGGCTCTGAAGCCGCTTCTTTGAGCTTACTCCTCGTTTGCCCGACCATTTTCTCATAGTCCCTGTTCAGATGGAGCTGGGTCTCTGGCTGGCGCGGGCCCAGCCCAGTCGGGCGAGGTCCGCTGGGGCCTGGCTCGGGTCGCGGCCTCAACGACTAGCCCCCGCCGCCGTTGCGGGCCGCCCGGTCGTCATGGCGACCGGGAAACCGGGAGGGAGGGGCCTGAGGTCCAGACCGCCCCGGCCCCGCGCGCGCCCTCCACGCGCACCGCGCACGGTCCCCTCGCGCATCCCACGCGCGCAGCCTCTGCGCCCTGCATCCCGCGCATCCCCCAGGAGCACCCCCTTGTCCCCCTAACCAGCCCAGCGCGCAGCACAGGCTCACTGCCCCACTCCAATCCCTGCGCGCGTCCTGGGACGCTGGCCGCCCCTGCGCACGCCTTGGCTCCATGGTCCTGCTGGCGGGGAAGTAGGAGGAATTCCGATTTAATTATTATTATTAATTTTTTTTCCTGTTCAGGGTTAGTTTTGTTATTTCAACCAAAAGCTTGTGCGTCTGGAAGTAATTAAAAGGGAAAGAGAGTTTAGTTCAAAGAAAGAACCATAGAAAGAGAGGGAGGGAAGGCACTTTTGGGAACATCTCTCCTCCCCTCCTACGCACACCTTGCATTGGACATTAAATGCCTCCTACAGAGAGGGATTGGTCGAAGGCCATAGGCAACATGTGGCAGAGCAGGCTGAGCCTCGAGGCCTCAGGTTGGCATGAGTTCAGTGACACCGCGGTTGCCCTTGGAGGGCGGCATTTATGAATCCATTCTTGAAGTATGTGGACCTTGAAATTTAAAGTTGTTTTATCAGCCAAAAAAAAAAGGGGGGGGGTGCTGATTTAGGAATATCAGAGAAATGCAAGCTATAGGCAAAACCAGAGGTGAATGCAACAGAGAACTTATTAGGAGACAGTTGGGAGGGGTTATTTTGAACATTAAGAGTGCATGAGGATTTCTCATTAGCGGACTTGCTGTTTACCGATGTTTTTGTGGGAGATACAATGTACCTCTTTCTCTGTTAGGACTTGGAATTGATGATTCTTTCTTATTGATGCGTCTTTTGTTGGGGTCTGTAATTGACCTCCAGTGGTACAGTGTGGTAGCTCCCCCTTCTGGCCTTTAGACTCCGTTTGAAATGAGATTTCCTTCTATTAATTTTCACAAGTGGAAGTGTGTGTCCCAACTAATAATTGTTGCTAAGACAGAATTCCTTGGGCATAGAATCATTGTCCTCAGCGCTCTCGCCTTGCTAAACCAGACCCTACCCAGCCCTACAGTCACCACATAGCCAAACACGATGCTACAGCGTCTGGCAAAGATGGACATGATTCATTGTCATTTTCCATGTCCTTTGGCATCTTTGGAGTCCACGCATTCTTCACTTCCCATCTGTTTTATGGTGGATCAGATTGAACTCCCTAATCCCCACCTCCCCCATCAAATCTATGGCTCATTTTGGCCAGATTAATTTTCCTGATGCAACATCTCTCAAAAATGTTCATGGTAGGGGCGCCTGGGTGGCTCAGTTCGTTAAGCGTCTGACTCTTGATTTCTGCTCAGGTCATGATCCCAGGATCATGGGATAGAGCCCTGCGTGGGCCTCAGCGCTGAATATGAAGCCTGTTTAAGATTCTCTCTCCCCACCCCCCACCCCTCGCCTCTGCTTACATGAGTGCAGTCTCTCTCTCTCTTTCTCTCTCTCTCTCTCTCAAAAAAAAAAAAAAAAAAAAAAAAAGTTCATGGTTCCCATAGCCCACAAATGAAATGTAAACTTCTTGGCTTACTCATCAGTGCCTTCAACAATCGGCCCCCATCTGCCTTTTCAACTTTAATTTCCCACTTTCCTGGACACAAACTTTCCAGTAATTTTGAGTAAGGTCCGGAGCATGAGACTCTATAACTATCTATCCCTTTGCTCGTACCGGAAAGTATCCCCTAGCTTTTTCATCCATTTCTCCCTGCAAATCTGAATTCTGTCACCTTCCAAGCCCCAGCCCACATGAATTCCCCCTTCTCTGAAGGTCTAAAGCAACTACTGACCATAGTATTCCTCTTGTCACTTATTTAAATTCAGTAAGTACTGTTATTAACTTGTTGTCTTGTAAGTTTTTTTCAAAGAGCATTTCTACATTCCTGGCACTGTGTTTGGTGCTTAAAATATTTCCTCATTTAATTCATACAATAACTTTGTACAAATTAGAAAACTGAGGATCAAGGATATAGTAATTTGCCCAAGTTGTAATACCTAGTAAACTGTTCAATATTGAGTTTAAAATGAAAAGTATTTATAGGTGGTTGATAAAAATGTTATTGAATAAATATGCAAACTCAAAATACCTTATTTTTATGTATTTTAATATTTTTTGAGAATAGTAAGTGAAATTCTATGATTATTTTTTAGTAGAGTTATATTAGATTTATAAAATGAACTGGGTGGATTCGTACCTTTTTGTCTATATTACAACATCTGGTTGGAAGCCTTTTTTCTTCCTTTAATCTTTCCGTCTCCTTCATGATTATTGGTCTATTTACATTGTCTACTTCTTCTGTAGTCAATTTCGGAAATTTATTTTTTCCCATAGACATTTCAAGTTGGATGAACTTTATACCTACTTTACCTGAAATTAATATGACTATGTGTGCTTTAAAAAAAAAAAAATCGTGATTGCTCAATGGATCTATCTATCCTTCAACTGTCTGTTATTTTAATAGATGTATTGCTTTTGAGCTATATGTAGTTGAATATTTTTAAGATAATTTGAGGGTCCTTGTTAATAGATTATTCATTTAAGTGATTTTATATGATTTATGTTTCTGTTTTTCATGAGGGTGGGCATTTTTGTGGGAAGGAAGGAATGGATGCTACTGGAATGTTGACCAGATGTCATTTTCAGTGTCATTCTCTTGTACAATTCTGAACTTTCTGATTTTTGTTTCCTACCCTTCAGTTTCTTTCGCCTATTTCCTATTTCCTATGTGACACTTTTTGGCCAATTTGTTAATTTGTTTCCTGGAGTTTCCAGTTGCCTTTTGGATCACTCAGTGTACTAACAGAATAAAGCATATTCTTACCCTTGGTTTAGCTCTTGAAAGTGTAAATCTGGTCACTTTTACCATTTAAAACATAATTTTTATAAGAATGATCATTGTATTATTTCTTCTATCAGTGAAAATTAGAAATAACCTAAACATCAAATAGCAAATGATAGAATACTCATGCAGTGAAACATTCCTAAATTGACTAAAGTCATTGGAATGAATATTTAACAATATAGAAGAATACTCAAGATATAGTGTTTAAGGTATAAGAAGCAGGGGCGCCTGAGTGGCTCAGCCAGTTAAGCGTCTGACTTCAGCTCAGGTCATGATCTCCTGGTTTGTGAGTTCCAGGGCTTTGGCTGACAGCTCAGAGCCTGGATCCTGCTTTGGATTCTGTGTCTCGCTCTCTCTCTTCCCCTCCCCTGCTCACACTCTGTCTCAAAAATAAATAAAACATTTTTAAAAATTTACAAAAAAAGGTATAAGAAGCAGGATATATATGATTTAGGCATACAGTAAATGCATACAATTAACTATATGCCAGGCTCCATTTTAAATCTTTTACATAGTGGGCTCATATATGGAAGATTACTGTGGTATGACCTTGAACTAGAAGCTTAGCCACTCTAATATTTGTGTTCTCATCTGACAAATGTTAAAGCATGTAAACCATAGTACATTCTTAATGTAAAAAAAATATTCCTGGGGGCTCCTGGGTGGCTCAGTCAGTCAAGTGTCCGACTTCAGCTCAGGTCATGATCTTGCAGTTTGTGAGTTTGAGCCCCGCGTGGGGGCTCTGTGCTGACAGCTCAAGCCTGGAGCCTGCTTCAGATTCTGTGTCTCCCTCTCTCTCTGCCCCTCCCCCACTCAGGCTGTCTCTTTCTCTCTCTCAAAAATAAGTAAACACTAAAAATAAATAAATAAATGTTCCTAGATCTTGCTCTAGATTGATCATATTAAAAGTATACTGGTAAGTGTTACTTACCATTAATATTTGCTAACCTGGATTCTTTTTCATTAAATTATATTTCTGTGTAGTCATATTATTAAACAGTAATATGAGTTTTAGGTTCATTAGTTAATTCAAAAAACTGAGTGACAGTTGCCTAAATAATTATGCATTCTCTTACTAAGAAGAGGAATAGATTTGTGTATGTGAGGGAAACCATGGCACTTAGTTTTATTCAGTTGAATAGAATCATGGCACATTTTCACCTTTCGATAACTTCCAACAGCAGTCACTTGTTTTACCTAGTTGTTTTCAACAGTTATTTGAGTTGTATTTTAACTACATACTTATTATTATAATAACTTAAACCAGCATGTTTGATATTTATTCTATGATGAACTGACAATTAAAATAGCACATTATAATTTGATATAATACAATATATTCTTGAATTATTTATCCTATTTAATATGAAGATGCCTCATAATTTAGCAAATTATTTGTTTTACCTAAAGGTTTCTAATTAATCTACATATAAAACTCATCTGTTTTCTCTTAGTATCTTAGTAAAGCAATTGGTAATTTTTACCCCCCAAATGCAATGAATCAAAATAACCAGCAGATGGCAATAATGACTTGTAAATCAGAATTTTTAAAATTTAGGTATTTTTAAAATTTATTTTAAAAAATCAGTTTTATAATAAATCCATCTACTAAATATGAAATGTAGGGAAATTACAAATGTAATTCCATATAAAAATAATTATGTTGCATATTTCATATTTCAAATAATTAAGATATTCATCATGGCCAACATTTGGTTTTCCAAATAATAATGACTTTACTTATATTGACTCAAGTAACTTTTTAATCAAATTTAAGTTTTTTATTTTATTTTATTTTTTTTTTATTTTAGAGAGACAGAGAGGGAGAGAGCGCACACTCACGAGTGGGGTAGAGGGGCGAGAGAGAGAATCCTAAGCAGGCTCCACACTCCCAAGCAGAGCCAGACAGGGGCACCATCTCACGACTTTGGTCTCATGACCTGAGCCAAAAGCAAGAGTCAGATGATCAACAGAGCCACCCAGGCACCCCACAAACTTAAATGCTTTAACTTTGCACGAATACACAGATGTAAATTGAAGTGCATAGCTAAGCGGACTTCTGTATTTAGCTTGGTTATATCAACCAGGAAAGACAGAGGTAGAGGTAGTTCTGAGAACATCATATTGAAAAGGTTAAAATTTCCACTATAATTTGATAATTTAACATACTAATTCCACTGTAATTGATGCTCTTCTGCATAAAAGATGGGTTTGTATCAGTGTTGTTTCACAGTTTCTTACACATTAAAGTACTTTTTTTCCCCTCTGATGGTACAAGGAGTTGGAATTGGCATCAAAGTGTGTATCTCTAGTTTATTACCATGAGTTAGCCCCAAAGATTGTAGCAAAGTTTTTAGGATCTCATAATGACATCACCTGTAATTGAACCACATATCCAATATTCTTTTAGAACCATTTGATGTAGTAGTTTTATTCATTTCAATTAAGAAGTTTTAAAAAGCTGAACCAAATGGGATTCATTTTTTATATTTTCGCAGGACTTATAAATCTATAAAGATGAAAAAAATATTTTTGTTTAATCATGTATCTCTATTTTTGTCTCCAAAATATAGGATAACCATAGGTATGTGCTTCTTGGTGGCTGTGTATTTTCTAATTGGTCTGTTTTTATACGTTAAAAGATCTTTTCAAATTTCAGCAAGTTGCCTCCACTAAAAGAAATGCTTTTGTACATGTGTATTTTATAAAACAACTACTTCAGTCTAAAACTGTTACATATCTTGGATTGATTCATTTTTAGATAGTATATTTACTGCTACTGAATTACTTTATAGAGCCTGCTTAAATTCTAGTTGGATGCAAGTGCTTCTTCATAGGAGAAAATGGAAAGCACCAGGTGTCAGTGAAGCATACAGCTTGAATGTAAATAATGTATGTAATGCTTTGCATAATGCTGCCATTTCATCCAAATGAGAAAGGTACCTGTGATAAGTTGGAATTTCTGGGAGTTCTAGTCTATTTTCTTTGTCCACGAGGGGCATATTCTCCTTTTAAAACTGGAGCTCCTAAGGGCATCTGGGTGGCTCAATTGATTTCAGCTCAGGTCATGATCCCAGAGTCGTGGGATCGAACCCCATGTCAGGCTCCATGCTGAAGATTCTCTCTCTTTCTCTCCCTCTGCCCCTTTCCTAGCTTCACACTCTCTCTCAAATAAAAAATAAAACAAAATACAAAAACAAAACTGGAGCTCCTTCTGCCACCCATACTCTGGTCAGTTGTTACCCAGGCTTATAGTAGATGAAATGAGATCTCTTCGACCTTGAATGGCCTTATATAGGCATATTTCATTCAAAGGAAGGGGGGGGGAATCCATGAATTCCTTCACCCACCCCCAGGCCACATGAAGACACTGGCTAATTGCATAGTATATACACACTGATTTGAACAAAAAAGTACTCAGTAATCACTGTTAAATGACTTAACCAATATATGTATACCACATACATACGTACATATATACATACATACATACACCACCCTCCCCCAAAATCTATTTTTCCATGAACCTAATGATGGTAGTTCCATGTGAAAACTCCAATATACTGAGATTATTTTTATTTACCACCAAAGTAACTATTATAAGAATTACTACATTCAATATGAATAACCAGAAGTCTTAGAATATATTAAAGTGTGAATTGTAGAATATGTGTGGGCAGATTAAATGCAAAACATAGCAAAACAGCAATGCTGCATAAGGCATCTGTGTGCTATGTTTTATTTCACATAATATTTTAGATTGATTTAAGATTTGACTTTGATTATGACACAGTGGTCTAGAAATATCACTGCACTGAGCCCAGTATGTTTTGGACCATTTACTTTACTTCTCTAGCTTTTATTTCCCCAACTATGGAATAAAGACTTTGGACTACATGGCCTTATTACATTCTTTTATTTGATTCTGGTTAGTATTTGCACATATACTTAAGTAGCTGGAAAAATGTATCTGTTGAGTCATATAGTGCCTTGTACCAACACTTCCCTTCTCTCCTTTGTGTCCAGCTATGTTTGGATTCTGCCCTGAGGGTCTTCATCTCTGCAGTCTATCTACTCCACAGTTTATCCCCATCCTGTACTCCAGATGCTACACTTCACTGCCAACCCAAATGAGCTAAGCCTATCTCTCTCTAACCTGTTCAGCCCAGCCCCAACCTGGCCCCTGATCCATCCCTGGTCTTTTCTTCTGGTTCCTCCCTGACTCCACTTGCCCTCTAGTCTTTCAGTACGGTGGGCTTCATTGTTTCTATTTTCTAATTATTTCTGTGCTCTAGAAGAACTAACTTGGAACCAGAGTTTAAGGGAGAAGGAAAAGTGTCCCTAAGTGAGTACTAAGTGTTTACATCAAGACCACCAGTCTCTTGCTTTGGGCAACAGAGTCCTGCTTTCACGTAGACATTGACCCATCCCCAAAAGATGAATGTGGAACTCTAAAATTCCCTCCTGTTCTTTGCCATAATCTGAAACTCTTCTTGAGACACTTATCAGTGACAATTATATAATCCACTATGAGAAAATTTGTTGGATCATGCAGCTTTTATGTTTCTTGATTAAGGTTGTGTGTATATGGGTTCAGTAAAGGCAATGTGCACGCTTTAAGTTTTTTTCTTAAAATTTAGAAGTATTTGTGGGGTTAGCACAGTGTCTCAGTTATGAGTACAGACAGGATGTGAATCCTGCCTATCTCACTGAGGCAGGTTCTGAGAACTTAATTTCTCTCTGCCTCAGGTTTTTCGTACCTCAAATGGAAATAATACTAGCTCCTACTTCAGAGAGCTGTTGCAAATATTAAGTCAGATAATGTATATGAAGTGCATAGATATAGCAAATGTTCTATAAAAGGTACCAATTATTACCATATCAAGGCTCAGGGTGGAGAGGGAATTATTTATATCATCTTCCCTCCCTCCCCCCCCCCCCACTCCCGAGGGAGTCCAAAGAAATAGCTATGATTCATCCTAGGAAAATTAAAAAAAAAAGGGGGGGGGGTAAAAATAAATAAGAATGGAGAGCCTAAGGCTGTACAAGGCTAAAAAATAGGCAGTATCATCTTCCTTTTACAGATTAAAAAAAAAATGAGGCAGGGAGAAGATTCTAGATGGCACACTCAACTCACAAGTACATAAGATTTATTCCCCTGGAAGTCCTCAAAGTTGACAAGTTGGGCACTAAAGACTGGAAATAAAAAGATTCACTGCATAGCTTTTTCTTTCATGTTTTAAAATAACAGTGAGCTATAATTCAAGCACCATAGAAGACATTCTTTTAAAGGGTAGAATTCAGTGACTTTAGTATATTCACTAGGATGTGCAACCATGACCTCTCATTCCATGTTTTCACTACCCTCAAAAGAGACCTCCATATCCATTGGCAGTAATTCTCATTCCTCCTACCTTCCAACCCTGGCAACCACTAGTCTGTCTTATATCTCTATGACTCTCCCTATGCTGGATATTTTATATAAGTGGAATCATACAATACATGGTTCTTTGTGTCTGGTTCTTTTACCATGTTTTCAAGATTCGTCCATGCTGTAGCATTTATCAGTACTTCATTTCTGTCTATAGCTACATATTCCATTGTCTAGATATGCCAAATTTTATCCATTCACTAGTTGATAAACATTTGGATGGTTTCCACTTCTTGGCTATTATTAAAAATGATGCTATGAATATTCATGTACAAGTTTTTGTGTGGACATATGTTTTCATTTCTTCTAGGTGTATGCCTAGGAGTGGAATTCCTAGGCCATATGCTAACTCTGTGTTTAACCTGTTGATGAACTGCCAGACTATTTTCCAAACCAGTGCACCATTTTCCCAACACCAAAGTGCAAGGTTTATTTTCTGGACTATTGTTTTGTTAATCTACTTGCCTACTATTTCACCATACTGACTTGATTACTTTAGCTTTATAGTAAGTTTTGAAGTCAGCCTCCAACTTTGTTCTTCTTCAGTATTTCGTTGACTATTCTGGGACTCTTGCCTTTGCATATAAACTTTAGAATCAGTTTGTCGACAGCCATAAAACTTGCTGGGATTTTGATTGGGACTGTATTGACTTTATAGAAGTGGAAAAGAACTGACATCTTGGCAATATTGAGTCTACCTACCCTCAGACATGGAATCCCTCTCCATTTATTGATATCTTCTTTGATTTCTTTCATCAGAGTTTCATAGTTTTCCTCATATAGATCTTGTATATATTGTATTTACACCTAAGTATTTTTTCCCCTTTTTGGGTGCTGATATAAATGGTGTTGTATTTTTAATTTCAAATTTAGATTGTTCCTTGCTGATATATGGGAGAGTAATTTACTTATTAACCTTGCATCCCACAACCTAGATACGGTTTTTTATTAGTTCTATGAGGTTTTTGTTTGAAGCATGTTAATGTATGTTTTTTTAAAAAGATTAGTAAGAATGAGAAGGAAAGAAAATCCTTCTTTAAAATTAAAAGCAGCTGGCTGGCTTAGCAGGTAGAGCATGCAACTCTTTATCTCAGGCTTATGAGTTCAAGCCCCATGTTAGGTGTAGAGCTTACTTCAAAAAATAAATTAAATAAATACATTTATTATTTTAAAAAACCCACAAAAACAAAACTGTAAGCAACTGAACAAGTGAACCCAGTTGTATTGTGAATGAATAACATAACCATATAGGAAGATGAAGAAAGAACTAATCTAATGGCTAAACATGTGATTTGACTGTGTTCCCTTGGTCAAGGAGTGGGTAGAAGGGGACCAACTGCAAACAACCTCTGAACTCTTTTTTAAAAGGTTTGTTTATTGCAGTTTTATGGGTGAAGCAAGATGAAGTTATTTGGGGTTTATGGTTGAATTGAGTAAATAAGCATGTTGATGTTGGGAACCAGGGAGAAGGTACATGCAGATAGGGAATGGGGCTAAGCAAAAGAAAAAGCCCCTGTGGGAGTGTACTGGAATTGGAGATAGCAGTACAGACTCATGATTTCTAATACGTGCTGTACACACACACACACACACACACACACACACACACACTAATGTGTGTGCTTATACACATATATGCATTCCCAACTCTGCTGGCTGAGAGAACCTAGAAACAAACGTATCCCATATGGTACATATCTAGTACCCAGATCTTGGTTTCTAATATATTCCCCAACTAAAAGGAATCTGGGCTCCTTGGAGAAATGGCTGGTTCCAGAAAAGGTATGAGATGAGCCCCGGACAACGTGTTATGCCAGAAACTGAAGTGCTAAAAAAAAAAAAAAAAAATCAAGTAGGGCATGTCATAAGGACATAGGGACCAGCTTAAGGGGCTCCTGATGACCAAATCCGGGGTGAATTGAGCATCAAGATAACTAAGAATAGTAATAAGTTATAAAACATTGAAAAATAAGAATTCTTTGCCATGAAAGACACAGAAAGGTTGCAGAGCTGTACCAGCTTAAAGGAGACTGAAGAAACAGGATAACTCCATGCAATATGTAACCCTGAACTGGATCTGTACTGAAGGAAGAAATATGCTACAAAGGACATCACTGGGTTGGTCATTTAACAAAACCGGAGTACAGATGGTAGGTCACAGTATTATATCACCATGAAATTTCCTGAAATTGCTAACTCTTCTGTAGATATTTAATGGAATCTTCTTGGTTTTAGGATGTGCACTTTGAATTACATAGGGATAGTGGGGCATGATATGTGAAACCTACTCTCAAATGGAGGAAAATAAATTGTATATATTGCATGTGCTTGGGTGGGGGGGGATATACTACTCAATGTAAATGCTAATTGTAAATCAAATGGGGCAAAACATTAACAATGGGTGAATCTGGGTAAAGAATATACAGCATTTCTTTATATTATCCTTGCAACTTTTTGGTAAACCTGGAATTATTCCAAATAAAAGATTCTTAAAAGGTTGGCATTTGGCATGCACAAAAAATTAAGTATAATAGAGCAGACTTCTGAAAGCACAAGGTATGATAATGTCAAATACCCTGAAGCACAAGGTATGATAATGTCAAATGTCATGTGGAAGGATTAAGACTTTGAATTTGGCTAATCTTATTTTGTATCAACCTGCCTTCTGCAATATCATTACAGCACATCCAAGAGCTTATGGTTAGAATGAGAGGTAGATCTTTAAGCTTTATGGAGTCTTCAGTATCATTCCATACAGAGAGGTGCAAAGTCCTATAATTTTAAGATTTCATCAGGTGGAGTAAATGAGTGAGGGGACTAGGTGTAGGAGAATAGGAACCAGTGGGGACTTAAGAGCGCTGTTTTCTCTAAAGGCTTCCAAATACAATTAAAGACAAAACCCAAACCCTGTACAGTAATCCAGTTGGCTGTGTCTGGACTGGGAGTGGCCAGCTATGACCCCTACTCTTACCTAATCCTTTTTTTTTTGTTGTTTTTCAAGGTGAGGAAACAGGTACCAAAAGTCACAAAGCAAAGTGTGTAAGATAATTAAAGGTGTAAATGTGTGCATATATATCAAAACACACCATTTTTAATGAAAGAAATTAATATCCACACATTTGTACTTCTGTACAATTTTGGGTAATATATAATTTTAAGCTGTTTACAAATAACATGTAATGCTTCAAATATTACATAATGTTGATAATACATTTCTAGCAGAAATAAATATATTGCACTTAAAAAGAACTTCGTTAGGTGTTACTTCATAGTATTAGGCTTATAACTTCTTTTTTCATAAAACATTTCCCATGCCCTTCCCCCCACCCCCAACACACACACTTCATTACAGTGACTGTTCTCACGCAATTCATTAAAGCAAATGGACACAGCAAACGATATAACTGTGATAGAGTCTACTAAAGAGGCTATATCCAATTTTATCCTCTAGGAAATAAAAGGGTTTTTTTAGGTTTCTGAAAATAAGGAAAAAAACCACAACTAAACACTACTTTAATGTCTCAGAAGTAAAATACCAAACTGTATTTTTTGTCCAGATGTATTATTTTACCAATGTTTTTATTTTCTTATTATCAGGGAAGGGGATTGGAATTGAGGAAGGGATAGAGAAAGAAGAGTGAGAAAATACTTATGGATTATTTGCCTACCAATATTTATAAATGAAACTTTGCATATTTAAGCATGCCAAAGAAAGATAAGTATTAGAATATTTTATAACTGGCATGGAATAGTAGTGAAGAAATTATTTTATGGTTTTCTAAACGTTTAAGAATTTGTAACCTTCTCTTTGCCTGTTTAAAATAAAATCCTTGCATTCTGAAATAATATAAAAACATGTAAAATCCATCCTCCACCCAAGCTGCCTAAAGGAGCCAGCAGCTGAAAATCTTTCTGTCCAGTGCTTTATTTCTTTCCAGTCTAGATTTACAGTATAATATTGTTTTGTTTCTAATAATTATCAATTCCATACATGTTTAATAACAAAAACAGTTTCCTTACTTAGTCAATGGAAGATTGAGTAAAAATATTGTTTTCCTTGCAGCATGTGACCCTGGCACATTACATAACTGAATTTTTTGAACTTTAGTTGCTGAGTCATGGCTAAGCTTGACTGAATATTTAATGGAGTGGTAAAGTCCTTCTTGAAGCTCATTTTTCTCAATATGGTTCAGCTTAAATATAAGCAAGATGCCTGAAAAGCTAACATGAAATTCAGAAATGGATTAAATATCCCAACATCTCTCTGAAAAATTCATAGGTATGGGAATGGTGATCTTTTCTTCTAAAAATTCTTTTTCTTGGCCTTTTGGAGGGTGTCCTTTTTATTTTTTTTTGCATGGGGGGGGCAGGAGATGTTGTGGCTAGAGAAGCACAGTGACAGAGATGTGGATGAGAGTGAGGGAGGGGGGAGACCTTGTAATACCCCAGAAGTTAATGTAACTTCTATAGTATAGCCCAACACAGGGTTTTTCTCAGTATCTTCTTAATATCTCCCATTCTTTGCCCACCTGCTAGGAATAACAACAAACCTTCGTTATAAACTCAAACCAGCGGTACAACCTAAATTCATTAATGCAGACCTTATAACCTAATAATTTGTGATATGTTAGATACAAGATGGAGAGATTTTACTTACATACCGCTAAGGGTCGGCAAAGGAGGGGGAAGACTTCTTAAGTAAAAGAAATAATTGAACTTACTCTGCATTATTGATAAGTGTTCTAAAAACAAATCACATACGCAGAACCTACGGAGTTATAAATTAATTCTTTCAGGTTAGACAAAGCATTTCCAGAAGGGCCTCTTTGTAGCAGCACTGCACATTAGTCATGCTTTTTGATACTGTGATATACCTGGCGGGGGCAGGGGGGGACCCTACATTTATTACAAATGGTCTGCAACTCATGCTCTTAATTACTCGATTGGCTTTCCCACTAACTATCTAGTTCTTGCAATTACTTTTGGTAGAATTAGACTTTAAAATCTTAAATACCTGAGGAGTTCAGTAAGAATCAGCAACCAGAATAGTTTAGAAAGACCCTGGGGTTGGGGTAAATTTCTACCCTTGGTTCTCACGGTTAGGGTGACTTTGATCACAGGTTAAGTTCCATGTCACTTGTGCTTTTTCTTCCTCTTTCAAATAATGCCAAATACTTTAAAAAAAATCCAATTTAGAATTTCAGGTATTATTTCCCAAAAGCATGCTTTGGTATCTCGTCTTTGCTTTTCTCTAAGCACACTACTTATTTTTAGTTTTATATTACATAATTACCAAATAAAGTTATGAAGTCAGGAAATACTGAAGTAAAGCCATATTACAAAAACAAACCCACTTTAAGATATGTCAGTTGGGAAAAATGTCTAAATAGTATTAAAATGATGCTTTCATTCTCATTGAAAAGAAAACTCAGATACAGATTCACTGTAGTAGACCAGTAATTTACCAGAATATCGAGTAGCATCATGTTAAATAGCATCTAGTTTTGTTATTCCTGCTTTAAGCAGCAGTACTGTGTATTAAATGGAGCACTGGCAGCAGGCCAACTATTAAGTATCAAATCCCTATCCTAAGCTCTATGGATACTTAAACATTACTTATAGCTGTTTTTTTTTTTTTTAAATAAACGCACATCTGTGCTGTGTTTGAAAACAAACTACCTGTGGATACTATAGCATAACATGCAAGAAGTTAGAAATTAGCCTACAGTGTCTGCCATAGGACTTTGAGATGCTTGGGGAGCACAGTCCATGCTTCTCCATAAGTAAACTACGGGACACAGTGGAGAAAAACAATTGCAAAGTCCAACAACAATGGCATCACATAGACAGGCTATGCCATTATGCCTTGTTTCATAGACTAGAAATGCCCAAGAAAGGCATTTGATATGGAAAAGCCTAACAAAATAACTAAATAAAACCCCATGCACTCTGATAAGTATATTGCATTTACCCCCCTCTCTACTCTCAGCAGTGATATTTCCCATCTCTTTTAACAGATTTAATACTTTTGCAGTCAGAACAAAGTAGATACAAAATTTAATTAGGATAAAATAGAGTTGTGGAGAGTTTTCTAAAGAAGACAGGTTATATCTTACAGCTAGAAAGCATTATAAAGTTGAAGGACTATAAACTTTATTAAAGTTGCAAAATGCCAAATACTACCCTGACTTCAAATGCTTAGATACATGTTGCCCCCTAAATATAGAGATTATATATAATTAAAATATAGTTAATTATTAAACATTAAAGGAAGGTTTAAGAAAACAATAAGAACTCAAAGTGAATAAATACTTTGGATTGACTTATAAACACTGCCAGTGTTTCAGTCAGAGAGTCATTGAGTTGACATACAATTTCATATAATGGACTAGGAAACTGATAACAGAGTCACTGAACAGAACAGTAAGAAAGAAGGACAAATCATTTGTATGACTGACTCATAATGCTTCATGAACATAGGTTAAGTGGTGGCTATACAGGCATTCAGAATGGTCATTCATAAATCTTTGTCAATCGGTGGTAACAGCTAATCTAATAACAAAGCAGATTTACCAAAAATGAGAATTTGGCCCGGTGTGTTTTACCATCCATAAGGTCTCCCAAAGCTGAAGTAAAACTAAAGGGGCCTTTGGTACCCATGGCAGAGAAATTCCTTTCAGGACAGGGCAACCATCTTGGTACTGCAGATTGAGAGAAAGCCTCCCGTGTCATCATGTAGAGGCTTTAGAAGTGTTCCCCAGTGAATGAGTCAGCAGTGCACTTAGAATGCAGCCCAGAAAAATATAACCTCAATTGTGTAATGTAACACATAGAGCCTCTTGCTTCAAAATTGTATATAGGTTTTTTTCTATGTAAATGGCAAGTCATTGCAAGAAAGAGAATTAGGAAGAAAAAGACAAGACTGAGAAAGAGTTTGTCAGATACTGGCCCTTCAGTGTTACAAAAAGAGCTTTGTAAGGTCATTACCATCTATTCATCCACAAAATAGGATGCGTTAGCATTATCTCAGCCCTTTACCCAGCAGACTAATACAAAGGAAAACTAAACATGCTTAAGCTTCAGCACTACAAATATTTCTCTGTTGGCTCTCATTTTCCTCAGAGAGAAATGGACTTAAGTTAGTCATTATGCATTATGGTCGGTATGTTACACATATTGCCTCTTTGAAGATTCTTTAAACCTGTGGAAAGCAGAAAGATAACCTCTACACATTGATTTTATACATTACTGCGCTGACACAGCATTTTTAACTGCTAGGTATAATGCACCTTCAGATTCCTCTGCCTTGTGTTATTCAATTTTCTGGGTAAGTTAGTATCCTATTGGTTGTAGGACTTAGGCTGGCTAAGAACGTGACACTGATTCTCTCTTGAACCCAAGAGCTTTCTCCGAGCTACACATGAGTCCTGGTCTGTGGTGCATTCCCTCAGCAGTAGGCTTTATTGTGAGTCCAGCTCTCCTCTTTAATAGGTCCCATGTCTCCTGGAGAGCCCCTGCTCCACACCCCACATCCCACCCACCCCACCCTCTCCCACATTTCATACCCATTTGCACATTCTGGATCTGGATTCTCCTAGGTTTAGAAGAGTCATACAAATGGTGTCATCACCGCGGAGGAATGGCGCAGTCCTTGGATAGCAGCATAAGGCCCCTGCTGAAAGTAGTGATGATACCGAGGCATGTGGAAGGAGGGGAATGTCGGGCCGCTCCCCTGCATGGAGCCGGCAATGGCCGACGGGGTCAGAGGCACCCCAAGTCGGCTGTACGGTGGCAAAGAGCCCTGTATAGGGTGAGGAATGGGTGTCGCTATGGATGCTGTGCTGGTGCCGAGAGCAGCGAGGGACTGGGGATGCTGAAATCCAGGAAAAGTGGAAGAAGAAGAGACCCAGGAGCTGAGGGACAAATTATCAGATGTCGTAAAGGCCGACCCTGAAACAAAAAACCACTCATCAGACTAGAAACTCTATTTCAGTGTGCAAATCAAGAATTACATTATCTGTGCAGATTGATTTATTTTTTTAGAATACATAATAGATCTGCAATTTAAAAAGATAAACACGTCAACCATGAGTCAGAACTACCTTTCCAGATAAGAAGATACCATTTCTACTATAAGGAAGAGAGAATTTACTAAATAGAAAAAAACTTAACTCATTAGATGGCCTGTATGCTCCTGGAGAATGGTCAAAATACAAGTATTCTGCCTGAAAGGAATAACTGGATTCCCTTTAAAGGAGCTCAGAGGGTACCTGGGTGGCTCAGTTGGTTAAGTGTCTAACTCTTGATTTGGGCTCAGGTCATGATCTCACAGTTTGTGACATCAAGCCCCACATTGGGCTCTGCACTGACAGCATGGAACCTGCTTGGGATTCTCTCTCTCCTTTTCTCTTTGACTCTCTCTCTCTCAAAATAAACTAAAATTTTTTTTTAAAAACAAAAGGAGCTACAAATAGCTGGTACCTGTCCTAAACTCTATAGCATCCCTATAAGGAAGGCTGGACATACGAGCCTCAACAAAGCTACTTGGTTTCTAAAGGCCTTGTGAAACCCACAAGAATGTTTTTCTTTTTCTAGCTTCTTTTTCTAGTTGCAAGAATAATTTTTCCTACATCACAGCATCCACAAATTTAAACAAAAGTTGACGCTGGATTTGCCAGCTGTATAATTACCAGTAGTTCATTTGGATTTAGTTATAAGAGATATCCTATGTTTTGACAGATTACGCTATTCCATAGAAAGGACATAAAAATATGACAAAGGGCTCTCTCCTCACACAAACATCCCTATGCTCAGCGTGAAGCACCATCTGGTTACTCTTCTCTGGACTCCCAGATGCAGACGGCTCCTCTGTGAGTCTTTGGGACAGAGGAACTTTGTTCAGTACTCCCCTACTGTCACCGCTGGGGCCACTGCCTCTACATAATGCCCTTCACTAGGAAAATTTTCTTTTTAAAAGGGTTTTCCATTTTAGTCACTGGTCCTAATAAGATATTCCTGGAACCTCTTATAAGTGGAACAGATATAGTCCCTGATTTTCGGATGACAAAATTGAGGTTCAGTAAGACTAAAGGATTGCCCCCAAAGTCTAATAGCTCTTTGGTGGTAGATCACAGACAAATAACTCCTGAGCTCTGACTCAGAGGCTGGGTGTCCTTTCACTAGAAAACAAACCACAGGAAACCATCAGGCAGAACAATCACTTAAGACTCAGAGGCAGGGGCCCCTGGGTGGCTCAGACGGTTAAGCGTCTGACTTTGGCTCAGGTCCTGATCTCGCAGTTCTTGAGTTCGAGCCCCGCGTCTGGCTCTGTGTTGACAGCTCAGAGCCTGGAGCCTGTTTCAGATGCTGTGTCTCCCTCGCTCTCTGCCCCTCCCCCGCTCACACTCTGTCTGTCTCTCTCAAAAATAAATAAACATTAAAAAAATTAAACAAACGAACAAAAAGACTCAGAGGCAAAATAATGACCTGTATGAAAATCAGGCTCCAGGGCTGCCCCTTCCTCAAGAGACTCCTGAAATACTTTTGGGGCAGACTGCACGCTGAGGACTAGGAGTCTCATCACCTACCTGCCTCTTCCTCATTCTGGGTGCTCTTGCTCCCAGCAGTTACGTAGCCCGGAAGCTGTCTTACCTCGATTCTGTGTTGTCTGAACCTCATCCCCCAGCACATCATCTTCTCCTCCATACGTACGGATGGGTGAGCGGGCATAGGAATGCTTTTGGATCAGGCTCTCCACACTTTCCCTAGGTTAGAGAAAAACAGATCCTAAATAAACTAAAAAGTACTCAGAGATGGAGACGGGTCTTAAAGATAATTTACTAGTCAATAAAACTATCTTCTCAGCCAAAAGGCCCCCGCTTCAAGAAAGACGACATTCAAAACGTGTGTTTGTGCCACTGTAGACTGCTTGGAAACATGACATCAGGCATATAAATACAAGCAACCATAACTGCATAGGATAGGAACAATCCCCTGAAATTCTATAAGATGAAGGACAAAGAGGTGAACAAGAACCTATGACACCAGACTATAGGAATGTAGAGTTTAATGAATGAAAAATGAGTGAATTTCCTATGAGGAGTTGCAATGAATCTCTGACTTCATCGGCTAATGAATATAAAACAAATACTCAACTGATATGAACTGCACTTATTCAACATCTGATGAAATGCTGGCCAGAAGTTCAGAATATCATTAGTCATGAAAAGACTCAATACTCACTAATAAATCTAGTAAGTACATAGATTATATGACAATATGGGTAGTTTGGATAATGGACTATTTGAGATTCCTGTTTCTTTAAGATGGAAAATTATAGAAAACCTGTGAAGGACACATAAAATGGCCATTAGAAAATTGAGGCCCCCAAGTAAATTGGTCCATTGACTTTGAAAGTAGTCTTCCTGTTGAAACATAGTCTATCAACTAAAGAATGCAATTAATTTCAAAAGCAAGAATTATTTTGGTATTGACCCATTTGACTTGCTGCACTTGCTGCTGTTAAAAAAAAAAAGTCAGCAAGAATTTAGCCAAAGAGAGGCTCCTGGGTGGCTCAGTCGGTTGAGCATTGACTTCACCTCAGGTCATGATCTAGCAGTTCATGAGTTCAAGTGTCATGTTGGGCTCGTGCTAACAGCTCAGAGCCTGGAGCCTGCTTCAGATTCTATGTCTCCCTCTCTCTTTGCCCCTCCCCTGCTCATGCTCTGTCTCTCTCTCTCTCAAAAATAAATAAACATTAAAAAAATTTTTAAATAAAAAAAGAATTTAACCCAAGAATTTTTCGCCGGAAATGGAAGTTCATAACAGGTAGCTTACACAGTATACAACTCCAGAATAGCTGTAGCCTAAAGACCAACACTGCATTAACCATCAAAGGACAAAAAAAGAATTAGAAAATTGAAGAAATTGTGTTGAATTAAGAATAAATCAAACACCAAATTTCACATTGAGGGGACAAGGAAAGCAAATAGAATGTCATAATAACTTCCAAAATGTAGTACTTGTCAACATTTCACATAGATATACAGACTTTACTGCTAAAAAAAAATATTGCCTTATAGTGAATTTGGCCTTCTAAAAAACTTCTATACTCAGAGTTTCATGAAAGCGTTTTGTCATATTATGTAGCTTGCAAATGAGGATTTAAAAGCAAGCCTAAAAGAAAAGTTAATTCTAGCAACTATCCAGTTACATCTTTGTTTCCAAAAAGTTTTAAAATAAGCATATAGTACCAACCTCAGGCAGTCACAATGACTGGGATCTATACCCAAAAGATTCACATACAGATATTTTAAAAAGTGAAACCATTCCATATTTATTGCAATGGAATGAACTCCAAGATATAGTAAGTGAAAAAGTTAACTACAGAAAAAATGTATAAAGTATGCTACCATTTGTGAATTTAATTTTTTTTAATTTATTTATTTATTTTGAGAGAGAATCAGTGAGAGAGAGCATGCATGAGCAGGGGAGGGACAAAGAGAGAGAGTGAGAGAGAATCCCAAGCAGGCTCCACAAGGCCAGCATGGACCCCAATGTGGGGCTCAAACCCATGAACCATGAGATCATGACCTGAGCCTAAATTAAGAGTTGGATGCTTCATCGACTGAGCCACCCAGGCACCCCACCATTTGTGAATTTAAAACAGGGAATATATATGTTTGCATATGCCTATATATACATAATATATGGAAATAATATTTCCAGAATGTTCCAGTTTCAGAACAGGAAACTGCCTAGAATAGGTCATCTCTGTAGGGTGGAACCAGGGACCTGAGGGACTGGAGCAATGATTCCCAACTTTGTCTTGATTTTCAAACTTGTCACAAATCCATTTGAGACACGTGGAGCTCTTAAAAAAGAAAAATTACATTGAGGTATAATTAATATACAACAAGTGGCACATATTTAAAGCGTACAATTTGACCACTTCAGGCTGATGTGACCATGATACCACTACTACAAGTAAGAGAAACTACCTAACACCTACGAAAGTTTCCTCATGCCCCTCATGCTCCCTGGTCCCCATCCCAACAAGTTTTGCCAAGGAAACTACTAATATGACTTCTGTCCCTACAGATTAGTTTGCATTTTCTAAAATCATATAAAATGAAATCATATCTCATGTTTCTTTTTTTATCTGGCTTCTTTCCACTCAACATAATTACTTTGAGATTCGTCATTTTGGACCATATATCAATGGTTCATTCTTATTCTGAGTAGCATTCTGTTTTCCAAGCCATAGTGTATACTATAGTTTACCTATTCACCTTTTGATCTATATTTGCCTTGTTTCCAATCACTGACTGTTACACATGAAGCTGCTACCCATATTCCTGTGTACTTTTTTTTAAAAGGACATATGCTTTCACATCTCTTTTTTTCTTTGTAGAAATATTTTTAGTTACAAATTCAAAACCATCAGATTATCTGTTTCTTCTTGAATGAGTTTTGGTAGTTTTTGTCTTCAAAGAATTTGTCCATCTCATCTAAATTATTGAACTTATAAGTGTTCATAATATTGCTTTTTTATCCCTCCTTCTGGTATCTGTAGAATCTGTAGTGATGTTACTCCTCTTATTCCTGACAATGGTAATTTGTGTTTTCTCCCTTTGTTTCCTAATCAGTTTGGCTCCAGGATCATCAGTTTTATTAATCTTCTTTGCTTTTGGTCTCACTGATTTTCTCTATTGTTTTCCTGTTTTCTATTTCACTTATTTCTACTCTGATATTTATTATTTCCTGTCTTCCACTTACTTTGGGTTCAATTTGCTCTTCTTTTCCTAGTTCCTTGAGATGGAAGCTGAAGTCATTGATTTGAGACCTTTGTTCACTTCTAAAGTGGGAATGTAGCCTATAAATTTCCTGTTTTAGCAGCATCCTACAAGGTTATGTGGGCTGTATTTTCATTTGCATTCATTTCAAGACATTTTCTTTTTTTTTTTTTAAATTTTTAAAATATGTTTATTTATTTTAGAGAGTGAGAGAGAAAGCCTGAGCAGGGACGTGGGGAGGGCGGGCAGAGAGAGAGAGAGGGAGACACAGAATTTGAAGCAGGCTCTAGGCTCTAAGCTGTCAGCACAGAGCGTGCACAATGTGCAGCTCAAACTCCCAAGGTGCAAGATCATGACCTGAGCCCAACTCAAACACTTAACCAACTGAGCCACCCAGGAGGCCCAGCTCAAGATATTTTCTAATTTCCTTTTTGATATCTCCCATGATCCTTGGGTTATTTAGACATATGTTATTTAGTTTCCAAATGTTTGGGAATCTTCTAGTTATCTTTCTGCTATTGCTTTCTAATAAAATTCCATTGTGGTCAGAGAACATACTTTGTATGGTGACTTGAATGCCTTTAAATTTATTGGGACCCTCTTTTTGTGGCACAGAGTATGGCCTATCTTAGTAAATGCTCTATGTGCACTTGAAAAGAAAGTATATTCTGCTAATAGAGAATGGAGCATTTTATAAATGTCACTTGGGTCAAGGTGGTTAACAAAATTGCTCAAATCTTCTGTATCTTTACTCATTTTCTGTCTACTCATTCTACCAGTTTTTGAAAGAGGGACAGTGAAATCTACAACTATAATTATGTATTATTCTATTTCTCCTTACAATTCTATCAGTTTTGCTTCATGTACAACACTTTGAAGATCTCCTAGGCACATAAATATGTAGGATTGGATGTTTTCCCCATGAATTAAAACCTTTACAGGCGTACCTCAGAGATACTGTAGACTCAGTTTCAGAACACCCACAATAAGGCAAATACTGCAATAAAGTCAAATGAATTTTTTGGTTTCCTAGTGCATATAAAAGTTATGTTTACACTACACTGAAGTCTATCAAGTGTGCAATAGCATTATGTCTAAAGAAAATAATATATATACCTTAACTAAAAAATATTTCATTTTTTAAAAATGCTAACCATCATCTGAGCTTTCAGCAAGCCAATCTTTTTGCTTTTCAGGGTGGTGGTTGCTAAAGGTTGGCATGATTATGACAATTTCTTAAAGTAAGGCAACAGTGAAGTTTGCCACATAGATTGATTCCTCCTTTCACAAATGATTTCTCTATAGCATGTGATGCTATTTGATAGTGTTTTACCCATGGTGGAATTTATTTCAAAATGGGAATCAATACTCTCAAACCCTTACTGATGCTTTATCAACTAAGTTTATAATATTCTGAATCCTTTGTTGTCATTTCAACAATCTTCACAGCATCTTCAGCAGAAGTAAATTCCATTTCAAGAAACCACTTTCTCTGATCATTCATAAGAAGCACCTCTCATCTGTTAAAGTTTTACCATGAGATTGCAGCAATTCAGTCATATCCTCAGGCTCCACTTCTAAATCTAGTCCTCTTGCTATTTCCACCACATTAGCAATTACTTCCTCCACTGAAGTCTTGAAATCTTCAACTTGCAAAAAATGCAGTATTCACAAATCACAATAAAGTGACATGCGATAAAACGTGGTATGCCTATATCAGTATGAAATGATCTAATTTATCCACGGTAAATTCTTTGCTCTGAAATCTGTGATACTGATGTAGTCACTCCAGTTTTCTTTTGATTGGTGTTAATATAGGTATATTTTTTCCATTGCTTTACTTTCAACTTGTGTCTTTATATATAAAGCACATTTTTTATATGGCAGCATATATTTGGATTTTGCTTTTTAATCCAAACTGACAATCTCTCCCTTTTAATTGAGGTATTTAGTGCATTTATATTTAATGTGATTATAAATATGTTTAGGTTGAAGTCTGTCATCTTTATCACCTATTTGCATCCTACCTTCTCATATGCTATTTACCTTTTCCTTTTTTTCTTTTTGCCTTCTTTTAGGTTGTTTCTTATTATTTCATTTCATCTCCTTTGTTGGTTTATTAGCTATAACTTTTGTTATTTTAGTGGTTGATTTAGTACTTATAGTAAATATTTTTTACTACAATCTTCGAGGCAACTTGAAGTACACTGTAAGACTTACAATAATATATTTCCATTTCTCCATCTTTTGTGCCATTCATGTCAAACCTTTTACTTTTACATAAATCCTACATTATATTATTATGGTTAATTTAAACAGTTATTTTTTAAAAGATGTAAATAATATGGGAAAAATTGATCTACTTATCCTTATAGTTACCATTCCTACTGCTCTTCATTTCTCTGTATTGATCCAGATTGACAGCTAATCTTCCTTCTACCTGAAGAACTTATTTTAACATATCTGTATTACAGTTTGATGATGGTGAATTCTTTCAGGTTTTGTATACCTGAAAAATGTCTTCATTTTATTCTTTTTTTTTTTAAGTTATTTTTGCAGTGTGTAAAATTCTACGTTGACACATACGTCAAAAATGGTGCTCTACCGTCTCATTTACTTTGTTGTCTGACAAGAAATCTACTCTCACCTTATGTTTAATGTAATATGTCTTTAATGTAATACGTCTTTAATTCCTTGGCTTGCTTTCAATTTTTATCTCTTCATCACACTTCTGAGCAATGTGATTATGATGTGCCCTCCCTCATGCTATTTCTTCAAGTTTTTGAGATTGAGTTTGTTGGGCTTCTTTGGATGGTGTTTCCAGTTGTCATTAAATTCTCATTAAACTTGGAAAAATTCTGGTTATTATTTCTTAAACATAATTCTTCTCCTATGCCTCAACTCCCATCTACCTTTCAGGGCCTCCAATTATGCATATATTAGACTGCTTAAAGTTTTCCCACAACTCACTGATATTCTTCATTTTTAAAAGTTTCTCTTTGTTCTCTACGTTTAATTTGGATTGTTTCTATTGCTGTGTCTTCAAGTTTACCAGTCTTTTCATCTGCAATGTCTACTCTGTCATTAATCCCATCCAGTGGGATTAATACATTTTATATGTTAGATACATTGTAGTTTTCATCTTTAGAATTTTGATTTGAATCTCTTGGACATCTTCCATGTCTGTATTTAGTTTTTTGAATATATAAAATAGTTATAATAATTGTTTTAATGTCTTTGTCTAGTAATTATAATATTTGTGTCAGTTTTATTTTCAACTGATAAATTTATAACATTATTGGTCATATTTTCCTTGCATATTTCTTTGCATTTCTGATAATTTTTTATTGGATGCCAGACTATGAATTTTATCTTGTTGGGTGCTGGGTGTTTTTGTATTTCTATAAATATTACTGAGTTTTGTTCTGGAATATAATTAAGTTACTCGGAAATAATTTGATCCTTTTGGGTCTTGCTTTCAAGATATCTGAGGGAAGACTGGAACACTGTTTGGTCTAGGATTAAATTTTCCTCACTACTGACGCAAAACCTTTCTGAGAATTCTATCAAATGCCCTGCAAATCACAAGGTTTTCTAGTCCACCCGTTAGATGCTAGAACAGGCACTATTCCCACCCTTGTATAAATACTAGGCAGTGTTTCCTCTAATCTTTTCAAGTATTTTCTTTTTTCTTTTTAATATAATTTATTGTCAAATTGGCTTACATACAACACCCAGTGCTCATCCCAACAAGTGCCCTCCTCAATGCCCATCACCCATTTTCCCTATCCCCCACCCCCACCCCCCCGTTCACCCTCAGTTTGTTCTCTCTCTGTATTTAAGAATCTCCTGTGGCTTGCCTCCCTCCCTCCCTCTCTCTAACTATTTTTTTCCCCTTCCCTTCTCTCATGGTCTTCTTTTAAGTTTCTCAAGATCCACATATGAGTGAAAACATATGATATCTGTCCTCTCTGAGTGACTTATTTCACTCAGCATAATACTACTCCAGTTCCATCCATGTTGCTGCAAATGGCATGATTTCATTCTTTCTCATTTCCAGGTAGTATTCTATTGTATGTATAAACCACATCTTCTTTATCCATTCATCAGTTGATGGACATTTAGGCTCTTTTATAAACTGGCTATTTATAGTACTGGCTATTTATTGTTGATAGTGCTGCTATAAACATTGGGGTACATAATCAGCACTATAAATCAGCACTCCTGTATCCCTTGGGTAAATTCCCAGTAGTGCTATTGCTGAGTTGTAGGGTAATTCTATTTTTCAATTTTTTTTGACGAACCCCTACACTGTTTTCCAGAGTGGCTGCACTAGTTTGCATTCCCACCAACAGTGCCTTTTCAGATTTTCTACTCCCAGCCTCTGGTAGTTTCCTCAGATGCATATGCTAATCAGATCTCAGCTGAACACTCAAGAGGGATCCTGAGGGATCCCCTGAAGATCTCTGCAGTTCTCCTATCCTATAATCTATCCTGTGGATTCTCAATGTTTTAGTCTTATCAGACTCTAAGCTCCTACTGCTAACCTCAGGAAATCTGCCAAGCTCTGCCTGTATTCTCCATCCTTGTGCCATGACCTAGATACTCTCTTAGACTATAAAGCTGGTGCCATCATAGGGCTTACCTCATTTAATTCCCATCCCTTGGGGATTACTGTCTTTTGTTGCCTAATGTCCAATGTCATAAAAAATGTTTCATATATTTCATGTGTTTCTTAGTTATTTAAGGCAAGAGAGTATACTTACTACTTTACCTGAAGCAAAGTCCCTCCTGGGGATCTTCTGAAAATTCCAAATCCCAGGCCACACACACAGACTAAGTAAACCACAATCTCTTGGGGTGAGACCCAGACTACAGTAATTGTCAAAGCTCCCCAAGTGACTCCAATGGGCACACAAGTTCAGGAACAGGGGAGTGGTATGTGATGGATGCTTTTCGCCATATACTCCTCTGTACCGTTTGAACTTTGGGCATATGTGTTGTTTACTCAAAATTAATAGAAATTATAAAAATATCATGAAAATACTACCCTACCAATGAACAAAAAGAACTGCCGAACTAACATCAATACTTGGTAGATTTACTATAATGAATTGATAAAAATTGTCATTAACATGCTGATTTTTTAATATAGTAAATGCACTGAAGGTAGAGAGTAGTATATTGGAAATGTCATGGGCTTTAAAATCATTTATCAAATGGACGAATGGAGAGATGAGTAGGTGGACCACCTAGAACTATTTTCACATTCTAGTTTTGTTATTTCCTTAACCTCTCTTCATCTGTAAATTGAGAAGAATACTAGCCTTACAGGGCCACTAATCCAGCCAAAAAATATTTATCGAGTACCTGTTATGAACAAGGCACTATTCTATAGCAGTAAGCAAACATAAAAATCCCTAACAGGGAAGGAGGCTCAAGAGGAGAGACAGAGAGAGACATTAAGAAAAATATGAAGCACATTAGATAATGATAATAGTGCTATGGAAGAATAAAGCAGAGACTAGTGCTAAGAATGGTAACTATGGGGATTAAATATGATAAGGTATTTGCACTGGCCAAAACAGTGTCTGGCACATAGGAGGTACATAGTAACCTATAAAAGTATACCTAAAGCAGGTAAAATATTTTATTTTCTTAGATTATATTTTTCTCCAATTTATCTACCCATCTGAATCATCTTAATTCAGAGCAATGAGATCCAAATTAGAGGGTTCTTCTTGTTGACAGAATATTAAAGTCAGCAGAGAACTTGACTAGAGTGTTATTTGCAGTATTTAAAAAAAAATTAATGTTTTATTTATTTTTGAGAGACAGAGTGCAACCAGGGGAGGAACAGAGAGAGAGGAAGACACAGAATCTGAAACAGGTTTCAGGCTCTGAGCTGTCAGCACACAGCCCGACATGGAGCTCGGACCCACAAACTGTGAGATCATGACCTGAACCGATGTCTGATGCTTAACACACTGAGCCACCCCGGCGCCTCTATCTGAAGTTCTTCTATAAAATTATACCTATCATAAAAGATAAAATGTTAAGCTTAAGTGAGTCCATATTGCTTGTTTAAAAGTGTAACCTATTTTTAAAAATCTCTTATACAGACTTGTTTAATCCTCTGAGTTAGACTTGTTGAAATGAAAATAGTTTGTCATGTACTAAGAGGCACCAGTAAATATATTAAATGCAGAAGTTAATAGAAAAGGATAATTTGGCAGGACAGGGACCCTAATTAACCAATTTCCCAACTGTCACATATTTTAACTTTTATATGTCCACACTCTGGTAACGTTGGACCCCCACAACCTTAACAGCAGATGTCACTTACTCAAGGACTTATTTTACTACAATATTAGAGAGTTACTGTCTTTTGGGGTAACCTGGGTCATTAAGAAAATAGTCAAGTAAGCTTAGCAATCCTTAAAATTAAAAGTATAACATACATTCAAGCGGATGTCCTTTTAGTCTGAGCCATGTGTCATACAGTTAATATTTAAAATGAACATAGGTGGTTATTTTCACCAAGGAACTTGCTTCAAATACCCTAGAAAACATTTTCTCTTTGTGTAGTTAAAAGGAATGGCCATCAATAGGCCCATTATGGATGGTATATCTCTGAGGTATATTCCTCTCCCCATCCTATGCATATAAGCTGTTCTATCCAAGTATTTAAATTCAAAAACAAAATGCAGTATTTGTTTCTCTAAAAATATCCTTGCATAAAATCACTTAAATATCTTTCACATACACAACCTGATAAATCATTTCCCAAATAACATAATGAGTCACTGCCTTATAAAATTCCTTGCTTTTCTATAAGAAGAACATTATATTCACTTTGTCCTTGGTAGATCACTAGTATCATTACTTATTTTCATCCCTAGGAGGGAGAAGAAAAAAGGATTTTATCGAAGTGATTTACTTGTGTCAGGCCTGGAAGTGAATGAAAGCAATGGCAGGTCTTATATAAAGGGTGCCATAATTGAATTATTGCCTTTTAAGTGATTGAAAACAGTGGTGCAATATCAGGGCCATCTCTTCGAAGATGTTGCAAAGAGTAGACAGCCCCCATTCTTTATGTCTAATCCCTGTTTCTAGCAGAATGAAAAGTGCAAAGAACCTGTTTAGGCCTAGAAGCCCTATTGCAAGGACTTCTAAAATACTGTACCCTGAAAAATAAGGGATGACTCACCTAATGGGTTAAGTGATTTAGATATCACAAGCTATGAGTGTCTTGTAATGCTCAGTTCTCTTATAGCCTAAAGAAAGAGACTGTAACTTTAGTAGGCTTCCTTTGGATCTAGTAGATAAATAAAATGGGTACCTTTACTGAAGTATCATTACCGGCCTTTCTAAAAATCTAACATTAAATTATTTTTCTAGGTAAGAGAAATACATTATTACTTTAGGTATCTCTAAAAGATCTCTTTTGACTATAATGTAACCATCAATCCCAAGAATAATATACATGTGAGAGGCACTATCATAGCCAGAAGGTGGGCAAGATAAAGGGTAGCTACAATGATGATGTTGATATCCTGCCAAAATGTTTGGACCTGTCTGAAGTCACTGTTTGTTCAAACCCCAAACAAGCAAAACCAAAACACTCTATGAGTATTGGAACTGACTGCCCATCATCTACCTCTGAAACTAGAGTGCAAATTTCTCAAGGTTCAAAAAGCAAAACCTTCCTTTTTCCCTCACATTCTCCTTTGCACCACCACTATACTTAATATATTCTTCTTTTACTGTACTTTCTAGATTGATCACAATCATGTGCTTCCATGACTATCTCTACTACTGCACCATTGGCCCTTGAACAAAGAGAGAATAATACTTAATCTAGGCAGCGGTTCTCAAATTTTAGTGTGTATTAAGAACTGAATGTCTGTGTACCCCCGAAAATTCACCTGTTGACATCTTAACTCCCAATTTGATGGAATTAGGAGGTAGGGCTTTCTGTGGCTTTCTGCTTTTCAGTCATGTGAGGACACACTGAGAAGATGGCTATGGCTGCTGACCCAGAGACCATACCTAGAGAACCACTGCCCTAATGTGGTGGTTACAAGTATGCTTGGTGGGAACCTGCTTAGCTTGAATCCTAGCTCTGCCACTTGCTAGTTGTGTGCTTGTGGGCAAATTACTTCACTTCTCCACACCTCAGTTTCCTCATCTGTAAAATGAGAATATTAATATGGTCTAGCTCTTAAGGTTATTATTAAAATTCAATGATTTAATACACATAGAGAACTTATATTGGTACCTGGGATATAATAAGCATTCAACAAATGTTTACAGATAAAAACAAATTCTTGTTGTTATTATTGGGTATCAAGATTGTGTGTTCCTAAAGCTGGTTACAGAGTCATAATCATTTTAGATGAAGTTAGGACTTCCAGTAGCTATAACTTGCCATGCTTCATTGAAGCCATCCTACACTATACATGTCAGGGAGAAAATTAAATATTATTTCAATTTATATTCTAACTTTCTCTCCTAAATACATACCTGGAAAAAAACTATGTTTAGGGAGAAAATGTCAAGTCCACTAAAATCAATTCTAATCTCTCAGAAATAAAATATTTAAAGTTGTTCTTTCTCCTCAATTTGTTCAAGCTTATATCGTCTTCCTGAGCCTTTGTAAATAAGTCCTTGTCACAAAGATTTTCCCAAAGATTTATGCAGATAATGTTATAAATTACTGGAAGACAATCTATCATCAATATCTGTAGCTTCCACAAAGTACTTAATAAATGAGAACTTTACATAATATAATTTAAGATGTATTATAAATCGTTAATTTTAATTTGAGAACTGAAATGTATAATACAATCCATTTTGGAAAAACAAAATAACTTTAATTTTTTAAAAAGCTTTTAGACTCCAGTTTATTATTATTTATTTCACTTAATCCTACTGGTTTTTCTTTTCAGTGGTAATATGCATTTCTGTTTTTATATCATCATTAGCAACTTAAGTAAACTGGACCAATGAAAAAACCCCCAAAACTATTATGCTTAGTTTCTAAGTCTTACGGCTGTGACAACTAGAAGAAAGGTCTCAAGCAAATTACAGATCACTCAGCCTCTAAATAAACATTAGTAAATTGTGAGGCAGGGAACAAATATCCTTCATACACAGATACAAAATTACAAGCAGGTAAAAAACGAGGACAATTCACAGCTAAATGCCAATTGTGAATAACTCTGCGACTCTAACTACCTGAGTCACCGGTTTAACACTGCTTTATAAAAGAAATGCTTTCTCTTAGAAACTGTGGATAAATGAGTTAACGTTTTAAGGACAGAAGCACCGCTTGATAGTTAAAGGAATTCTGTGGTAACTATAAGTTGAAAAAAATTAATTCTGTTAAAAGCCATCCCTTTTTTTTTTTAATTTTTTAATGTTTATTTATTTTTGAGAGAGACAGAGACAGAATGCGAGTGGGTTAGGGGCAGAGAGAGAGGGAGACACAGAACCCGAAGCAGGCTCCAGGCTCTGAGCTGTCAGCACAGAGCCTGATGCGGGCTCGAACTCACAAGCTGTGATATCATGACCTGAGCCGAAGTCAGACGCTCAACCGACTGAGCCACCCAGGCACCCCCATCCCTTCCTTTTTGAGGTTGTTGTCAACAGATTGTTTTACTTTATTCAACTAAGAGATTTTATTTGAAAGCAGACTTTAATCCAGTCACCAAAGAAAATCGCTTTCCTTTTATGCATTCAGGCTCTTATACTAAGTCTCCTCATTGGAGATGACTTTTTTGTTTGTCTTAAATTCAAGTGAGTTCACATACAAGTGTAGTCTTGGCTTCAGGAATAGAACCCAGTGATTCATCACTTATGTATAACACCCAGTGCTCATCCCAACAAGTGCTCTCCTTAATGCCCATCACAAATTTAGCCCATCCCTCCACCCACCTCCCAGCAACCCTCAGTTTGTTTTCCGTATTTAAGAGTCTCTTATAGTTTGCCTCCCTGTTTTTATCTTCTTTTTCCTTCCCTTCCCCTAAGATCATCTGTTGTGTTTCTTAAATTCCACATATGAGTGAAATCATTTAACTGTTTCTTTCCTATGAAGCTGTGTGATCAGATTCCTCATCTGTATCTGGGCTTTGATTCCTTCTACAAAATGAGGGGGTCGTAGGGAACGAGGAGGCTGGATTAGATGATCTCTAAGATTCATATGGCTCTAACAATTTGTGAATCCTTAAATATGTAAAAAGGAAAAATTAAAAACAGCCATTTTGAAAAAGTCCATTAGTTCTAAAGAACCCTGAGTTCTAACCCCAGATCTTCTACTAACTAACTGTGTGACCTGAGCAAATCACTTGCAGGCTCTGGGCCCTTGTCGCTTCGTTGGTGTAATGACAGATTAATTGGATGGCTCCCCAAATCGTTCCAGCCCCAAAATACATACTTCCTAGAAAGCTAGGTTTAAGGTGGTTTTTTTGGAAGTTCAACTGCAAAATGTCATGGCACACAGGTATGAATACAATTTAAAATATTTTTCTCATGTTTTACTCTGTGTTTAAGAAAGAATGAACTATATACCAATAATTAAAAATAAAGTCATTTTCATTTATACAAGATTGGAGTATCATATGTTGCTCAACAGTCTCAGAGATAAAATTCAATTTTTAACTCTGATTTCTGTCTCTTCATTCTGAGCAACGTCATATTCCTGGGGCCTGTCCCTCTATGCAGAGGTGATACAGAGGTCCTCTGTCCTCCCCTACTGCAGAAGCCGTGGCCTGCTCTGTGACTCCTGTGACAGAAAGTGGGCCCCAGGGGAACAGTGAAGGTCGCTGGGAGCAGGGGCAGATCCAAAGGGCAGAGACTATTGTTATTAGCTTTTACCATTTACTATTTTTAGCATGTTTATTTGCAAGTATCTTGATATGCCGCTGCCGTCAATATCCAAGGAGGGTTTTTTGGATTTGTTTTGTTTTAGCAGGCTTCATTAAAATTCTGTTTCAGTTTTACTTCATCACAGACACTCTGGAGTGTGCCTTTTAAGAGTGTCCATAAGACTCAGGGATAGTTGTACTCGTGAAAGATTAAGGGAATTAGCAAACTTTATGAGCCATAACCAATTCTCTATTCAACTCAGCTGAAGTTTAATCTATTTATTTTCTTAGCTAGTATAGTCCCGTCCTCCCAATATACATATTTCTCTCCTTTGCCTAAATCTATTCTGTTGGTGTTCTCTAAAGATAGGATATGAGAGTGATATGAGAACTTACGTTGTTGGCTATCTGGGTAACAGCTATTAGGCTGAAGTAACCACTTCCAAAATGCCTGACTGCAGGAGCCCTGACTATCACAGTTCTCTTTTTTCCAAAGCTAGCCCAAATGCTTAGAAGAAAGCCCACATACCAGCAGATATCCTAAGTAGGGGAAAGTGAAGACAGAGAGGAAACATGAACTAATTGCACAAAAGTATACTGCATTAGTCTTGCTCTAGACCAATCCTCAAGAAAAAGATAACTATTACATCCAAAATTCAAAGGTAGCGGAGGATTTTTAAAGGAATCCTTCTACTATCGGACATCTGGAAAGAGTACTGAGCATGACATCCATTCCGCTCTACCACTGAGTCCATCAAAACGGTGTGAGTGCCAGCTGTCTGGAGGGGACCCAGGATGTAGACACGGTCCTCACATTTCACTTCACCCGCAGATTGCCACCTCTCCGACTGTACAGTTATCAGCACTGCTTTTAATTCAAAAATGACTCCACCGGGAAGCTTACAAGAATTCAGTGTAGGGAGAGTCTTGGATTATACACCAACAACTGCTCCCTATAAGGAAGCATGAAGTACAAGAAGAGCAAATGAGTAAAGTTTCAAAGGACTGATACCACCTTCTTTCTGTTCCTTAACAACATCTATGAGTGAAGGAAACAGGGACACAACAAGTCCAGATAACCCTCTTCTGGGAAGTAGGGATGCCCCTCTGTCTTTTGATCAAGGACAATTAACAACAAAGTAAAAAGAAGGAAATCTTTTGGTCATTCCAGAAAAAAAGACTAAGTCATTTAAATGGACAGGAATATTAGATGGCCATCAGAGTGTGAAAGTGACATTTTATATCAGGAGACAATAACAGCATAATTAAGATATGACAGGAAAGAAATGTGAGGCAAGGATTATCTACCAAATCAAACCGATTTTCACAAATAAAGGCCACACACTGTAATGTGCATGCAAAAGACAAGGAATATTGGCCCCACGAGCCTTTCTAGAGGAATCTAGTAGGAAAAAAGAGCCTCAGACAATCAAAATGACTGGGAAACACTGATATAAAATGTATCAGTGGGCATTAAATCTAGATTTACTTGAAGAACTAAGATTAAGCCATAAAAAAGAATATGGGGGTGACTGGGTGGCTCAGTCGGTTAAGCATCTGACTTCAGCCCAGGTCATGATCTCATGGTTTGTGACTGCAAGCCCTGCACTGGGCTCTGTGCTGACAGCTCAGGGCCTAGAGCCTACTTCAGATTCTGTGTCTCCTTCGCTTTCTGCTCCTCCCCTGCTCATTCTCTCTCTCAAAAATAAATAAACTTTAAAAAATTTTAAAAATAAAAATAAATTTTAAAAATCTTTAATAAGTAAATAAAAAGGAATACATTGTGTAATGAACATATACTCTGACAAGGTAAATCAAGTAAAATTCTCAAGAATGGGAGGAGAATGGGGAGGGAAGATGCTAAGTAGAATAAGGTTTTAATTATTTATTAACTGAGATTAAAGGAATATTACTTCCAAGGCTTAAAAATAGAGAAAATGAGGGGAAAAAATAAGTTACTAGTTAATTTCAATACTGCTTACAGTAGGGGACCTAGAGAAAATTAGAAAGGGGAGACTAGGAATTTTTTAAAAATATTAGTGTACAGGAAGACAAAGTAAGAGTACAAACCTTCATAGTTATCAAAAAATTATAAAAAAGAAAGGTTGCTAATAAAATAGACCACATAGTAAAAGATTATTCACATAAAAGCCTTATTTATCTATTTAAATATAACAAAGCAATACAACTGAACTGAACTCCAATGTATTAATATGTATATCACATATATATTTTATACTCACATAGTATAGAGGTAGAAAATGTGTAGAGTATGTTAATATTTAAGAAAAGAAGGAAGTCAGGGCACCTGGGTAGCTTAGTCAGTTAAGCGTCTGACTCTTAATTTCTGCTCAGGTCATGATCTCACGGTTCCTGATGTCAAGCCCTGGGTCAGGTTCTGCACTGACAGGGCAGAGCCTGCTTGGGATTCTGTCTCTCCCTCTCTCTCTGCCCTTCCCTTTCTCTCTCTCTCTCAAAATAAATATATAAACTTTAAACAAAAAAGAAAAAGAGGAAAAAATATAAATATGTATCTTCTTATAGTAAAAAACACAAAAACCAGTGTTTTTTTTTTAATGGTTACTTATAGGAGAAGGAGGAAATACGGTGGAAAGGATAAGATAGAATCTTGACACCTCTGAATAAGCCACATTCTGTAGATCTGTCTTGAAACTACGTAAATCATTTACTAAGTAATCGTGTAAGAAAATTACATTTTTAATTTAAAAAAACCCAGAAAATACAATAAAACAAATGAACCTAAATGTGTATCATTGGGTAGTAAGCATAACTACATAGAGGAATGATTCCAAGTGACTTCAAAATACTCTAATAGTAAAATACGGAAAAGAAACTAAACAAACAAGCTAAAAACAAACACCCTAGTAGAATCTACACTAAGGACACAAAGAACCACAACAAGAATTTTAGCTATTTTTAGGTGCCATGTTGTTGGAGGTATGTGATATGTGTATTGTGAGATCGCTGTGTAACTACACACTGTGAGATAAAGCACATGAGTAATGACAGAACAGTCTATCGTTTCCCTCATTAGTGAGAACTGGATTCTCAGCATGAGAGAAAAGATACAGGTGTAAGGTCAAAGAAGTTAAATAAAGCCTTATCACCCTGAATTTAAATGGAAAGTATTTGTTTGAACTCATGGTGGATTTTATCTTTTTTTTTTTAACATTCATTCATTTTCGAGAGACCGAGTATGAGTGAGGGAGGGGCAGAGAGAGAGGGAAGACACAGAATCTGAAGCAGGCTCCAGGCTCCCCACTGTCAGCACAGAGCCTGATGTGGGGCTCAAGCCCACAAACTGTGAGATCATGACCTGAGCCGAAGTCGGGTGCTTAACCGACAGCCATCCAGGCGCTCTATGATTTTATCTTTAATGCCCACGTGTGTGCACACACCCTTCAAACTGAAAGCATAAGTGGAAAGGTGGAGGCTCACATTTTACTTATTTGAAGTTTGAGTACCTGATTCTTACACATTTCAAATACATCATTTTGCCATTTTAAAATGTGAATCTGAAAAATATTCAAAAAAATATTTTCTAATTCCCTAACAATAAACTGGATGAGGATGTGTTAGGAGTCTTTCTAACACCTGCTTTCCCAAAAGCCTTTTATACTGTTCTCTAAAGGCCCTGAAAGTTTCTGGTGCTTGGAGAGAAAAAAAAAAAAAATCACAGCCTATTTTCCAATTCTTCATCATAGCTGAGGTACAAAATTAGAAAATGGGTAACAATACCATAGGTGATTGAAATCTGCAGAAATTCTTAGAAAGTATGCATATCCAGGCTGTTACTTGGTTACCCTACTCTGTCATCTTTCTTCTGGCTTGAACTACACCTGCTAAAATGCCCCTTCGAGCACGTCTCAACCACCACCGCAAAGACAGGAAGGATAAGGTGTTGGCAGAGATGAGATCTTGCCAGTTTTGTCAACAGGCTCAAAATGAAATTCTGAGTTTCTTCATTTCAACCCACAGAGAGGAAAGATCATCCTATGGATATAAAATTGCTGGGTAGGAGTTTTCCCCGCTGCTAATATTTCCACCGCCCCTTAAAGCTCTAAGCCGGGAATCCTCAGACTTTTTCTAAAAAAGCCAAACAGTAAATGTTTAAAGCTTCACATGCTTTATGGTCTCTGTCAGATATACCCAGCTCGGTCACTGTAGCATGAAAGCAGCCACATGCAATACATGAACAGAAAAATGTGATTTTCCTCCAGTAAAACTTGATTTATAGACAACAAGACTTAATTTCATATTCTTTTGCATGTCACGAAGTATTATTTTTCTAATTTTTTCAACCGCTGAAAAAGGTAAAGACCATTCTTACCTTGCGGCCTCTCCCAAACAGGTGGCAGATAGCTGTTTGCCAACCCCTGCTCTAAGCCGCTTACCTGATGAGAGATAGGCCCCACTGACCCTGCACCACTTCTAATGAACACCTTACTGCCTCAGACGCTCTACAAGCAAGCTGAGAGCTGTGTTAGGACCAAACATCACTTTCTTTTTGAAACTGTAAGTCATCACGAAAGACACAGAAATTGTCCACAAAATATGAGCCTCTTTAGCAAAGCTGCCAAAACACTGGCTGCTCTGTGGCTTGATGCAGATGAAACTTCCATCAATTCCCAGAATATCAGATTTGCGACTTTCCTGAAGTTTCCTTCCTCATCTAAATTAATACAGTGGCTTTGAGCTCTGAGCGAAAAGGCCTGATTCCTTCTGGGCTTCTGTCCAAATTTCATGTGTTTGAAAGTTGTATTCAGTGCCAGGGGATTTTAAACTTATTTTATAGAGACTTTCAGTATGCATCCTGAATGAATAAGGTGAGATAAGCCTATGTATTTAATTCTCTGCCCCACTGACATGACTGAGAAAACAGGAAATCAGGTAGAATGCCAAATGCACGGTTTAGCCACAAACAGGAGAGGAGTGAGGGAAGCACCAAGCAGCGTGTCAGTCATCACTGGCAAGCTAGCTGGGGAGGGAATAAAGGGAAGTCCTCGGTCAGAGCTTCACCTAAACCCCACCTTGGAGCAGCAGAGATGAATGATAAAGCCAGGTCTGTGAACAGCTGACAAGGAGCGGATTCTCGCACTCTGGAGGCTAGGACTAAGGAATCCCAGAGCGAGGCTCTCAGCTAACCCGGGGTGGTTATGGTACACTGAACGCCGTGGGCCCATGGCCGTGGCTGGCTCTGCTCACTCTGACTCTGGAGGAGGGCTGCAAGGCTGCTCTGCCGGGCTGGTTGGAGGAGGTGCTAACTTCTAGCCGCTGGGGCAGACTGAGAGGGGAGCCCAGTCACTGCACGATGAAAACTCCCTTTCCTACATTCCCTCCCCCCCCAATCCACCTGCCACAACTCCGTACCCCAAACAGAATAATTATACTTCCACAGTGGAAATATTATAAAAAATTTAAATTATCACCCTATTCTTGGGTCTGTACCTGAAAGATTTAACAAAGATCCACATGCTTTTATTCAAAATTAATCTCAACTCCCTAACACTAAGCAATCAGATATCCCATTCTGTAGATGAGCTGGGGAAAAGTAATTGGACATTAACAAAACATGCGGCATTTCAAAAGAAGAAAACTAATTTTAAAAACAGGACAAGGGGCACCTGGATGGCTCAGTCAGTTAAACATCTGACTCTTGATTTCAGCACAGGTCACAATCTCAGGGTGTATGGGATAGAGCCGTGCGTCGGGCTCTGTGCTGATGGTGCAGAGCCTGCTTGGGATTCTCTCTCTCTGTCACCCTCTCTCTCTGACCTCCCCTGCTCATGCTCGTGTTCTCTCTCTCTCAAAATAAATAAATAAACTTAAAAAAATAAATAAAAGATAAAAGCAGAACAAGTGTTCTCTTCTGAAACAGACTTGTTTCAAGAAACAGGAAGAAATATTTTAGTGTCTAATATATATTTTCAAATTTTCAGCAAGATTTAAGCACTAACAAAACAAAACAAGCACTAACGGGCATGAAAAGGAAACCATCGGGATGCGTAAGCATACTCAGAATGTCAAAGTAACAATAACCACATCCTAAAAGAACTCAGAACACAGAACACTGGATGCTGCAGGAAACAAAATCAAACAAATGAGAAACCTTATATAAGAAATTCTCCCAACGTCAGAGTAAAAAAGTTAAGGAGACGAAAATTATTAATTAATAAGAGAAACAGGGAACAGATTTGGGAGATGTAACTAATGTACATATAATAGGAGCCTTGGAGGGTCTGAATAGAGCAGGCCACTTAGAAGCAAAAAGAGGAGATAAAGAAGAATGAGAAGACAGTCTGCCTGGGCTGAAAAACGACCTGAGTTTTCAATTTAAAGGGTTTATTTATAGAGGAAACACTAATTTTTACAAATCTACAATCAGACAAATACTGGCCAATTTCTGAGTTTCAAAGAAAATATTCTAAAAGCATTTTATCCAGACAGAGAGAAAAAAAGGTAAGTTTCCAACAAAGGGGAGGCAGTGGCACCAGCCTTTATTCCACAGTATTTAAAAGCCAGATGGCAAAGGACAGTTGAAAGGGTCTGGGGGGAAAGACTGCTACCATAATGCTGGCAGATCCTCTGGGATAAACAAGAACTCATAAAGCAAAGTATGCACACATCCTTTCCCAGCCAATTACTCAACGTTTACCAACAACTGGGAATAAAGTCAGAACATGATTCCAATAACTGGAAAGACTACAGAAATGAGCAATAAACAGTGAAATGACTAGAATTCAATTTAAATGACTATAGTTGATGTACTGTCATCCTTAACAAAAAAAACTTTTAAAAAAGATAAAGAAGATACATGAATAAAAATCTGGATTTAAAACCCTAGATCAGGGGCACCTGGGTGGTTCAGTTGTTTGAGCATCCGACTTTGGCTTAGGTAATGATCTTGTAGTTTGTGAATTTGAGCCCTGCATGAGGCTTGCTGCTCTCAGGGCATAGCTTGCTTCAGATCTTCTGTCCTCATCTCTCTGTCCCTCCCCTGCTTGTGCACACTCTCTCTCTCTCTCTCTCTCTCTCAAAAATAAATAAAACATTAAAAAAAATATCCCAGATCATGTAAACCACAATTATGGATGGAGGGGGAGGGGTAGTACAAAGAAAAATCATATACTAAATATCTCCTATTTTACAAGAAAAGAAAGTATATAGCTTCTGACAATAACAGAAATGTCAATTTTACAATTATGTCTTTTAGAATTTGAAAGCATAATTATTAAAAAGAAATACAGTTAACACTAGAGCAAAGACTTTGGTTTCATAGAAACTATGGTGGGTACGAAGCTCAACTCACAAATTGTGAGAATAAAGTACCGATCTCTCCAAACTTCCGCTATCTCATCTACCAAATAGGGATGACAATGGTTCTTTATTATAGGTTTATTTTGACAAGTGACTAAAATCAAGTGTGTAAAGTATATAGCCCACTGCCTGACTGTGGAAGTTCAGCTATAATAAAAGGGGTGGGTGGGGGTAAGGTGATACATATAACAAAGGAAGAGAAAATAAAATGTAAAGCAAATAGCCGAATTAAACAGTGAGCAGAAATATCAAACATATCAATTATTACGATACTGAAGAGGGATTACATTTTTCTGTTAAAACACAAAGACCTTCAGACAAAATTTTTTAAAAAATACAGATACTCTTGTTATTTTTAAAAAGACAACATCATTATTTGCTCAACATATATGTGAGTATATACTATGTACCGGCCACTGTTCTAGGACCTAGGGATATAGTAGGAAACAAAAGACAAAGCCTCAGACCCATTCAGATTTGGGGGCAGCACATTCCAGGGAGAGGCCTGGGCATGCTTAGAGAAAAGGACCAAGAGGAAGAAGGTACATGAGTTCAGAGACAGAACTGAGAAGGTCAGGGCCAGATTCCATAAGACCTCTCAAGCCATGTCTGGACTGGGATTTTACTATCACTGAGAAGGTGAGTCACTGGAGAGCTCTGAGCAAGAGTGATATGGTCCAATTCCCCTTCCTCGACAGTGAAAGTACACCATTCTGACTGGTGTACTAGAAATTGACCTAAAGGCAGTAAGAGTAGAGGTAGAAAGATCAATGAGAAAATTAGTGTAATAATCTAGTAAAGAGATGATAGTGTCTCAGATAAGGGTGGTAGCAGTGGAGATGGTAAGGAAGCAGTTGGACTCCTCCGGACATAGTTTGAAAGATTAGCTGACTGTTTGGATGTGGGAAGAGAAAGAAAAAGAGGAGCCAAGGATGACTGCCAGCCTTTTGGCCAGAGCCGTGGAAGGATGTGGTTGCCCACAGCTGAGATGGGAAGGGTAAGGGAAGAGCAGGTGTGGGAGACAATGACTGGGCATCCTGTCTCAGATGTGTGAAATCTGAGAAGCCCTTTATGGGGAGAGGGAAGAGTAAAAGAAATAGCCAGTCAGATCTTTGAGAGGACAGAACCAGAGATGTACATTTAATAGTGATCAGCATATAATATCATGAAACCAGGTCAATTTACCCAGGAAAGAAGTGCAGATTGAGAAAGAGAGGTCCCAGGATGAAGGCCTGGAACACATCACTGTCTAAAGATGGAGGACAAGAGGAAGAACCAACCGGGGGGTGGAGAAAGAATGGCCAATGGAGTAGAATAAAAACCAGAAGAGTGAGAGGTCTTAGAAGCCAAGAGGAAAGTAGGAGAGAATGAACAAGTGTCAAACCTGACTGACAGGACAAGGAAGACGATGACTGAGACTGTCCGTTGGATTTAGTGATGGAGAGGTCACCGGTGACCTGGACAGGGTGGACTGGTAGAGAAGAGAGGGAAAGCCTGAAAGGCAGGGTAGGAAAGACAAAGGGAAGAGAATAGACACAACTCCTAAGGAGCTTTATTATAAGGAGCAGGAAATTGAAAACATCAGTGATTCAAGAGACAAATGGGATCTAGAGATGATTGTCAAATGTCAGGATACTTGATGATGCAAGAAAGAGGGAGTATATTGCTATAGTGACAAAGATTTTTAAAAACTAAAAGGCAAATAAAAGAAAGCAAAAACTTAAGTACAGCAATGTAAGAATAGGCATAGTAGAATCCAAGACAAAAAGCATTAAATGGGATAGAAATTAATATATATTTCTGATAAACTATGGAACTTAACTAGTTAAACAAGTCTTCCCCATAAGAGTACTTGAAGACTATAAAACTTCCTTGCATTTTTAAACTGATCCAGACTCAAAAGGAACATATTTCAATTCATTTGAACAAACTAGCAGAAACCTGATACCAAAAACTGACAGAAAAGGGAAGAAGAAACAAAGTTAAATCTCTGTTACAAAAATTGATAAAATGTCTTAAAGAAAATAGGAGTAAATTAAATCCAGCAACGGATTACAAGAAAACCAGATAAAATCCAGACAGGATTTATTCCAGAAATAAACTGATAGCTCCACATAGACAACAGGACTATAATTATTCATATTATTATTTAAAAGTAGAAAAATAGGGGTGACTGGGTGGCTCAGTCGGTTAAGCATCCGACTTCAGCTCAAGTCATGATCTCACAGTCCATGAGTTCAAGCCCCGCGTTGAGCTCCGTGCTGACAGCTCAGAGCCTGGAGCCTGCTTCAGATTCTGTGTCTCCCTCTCTCTCTGCCCCTCCCCTGCTGATGCTCTGTCTCTCTCTGTCTCAAAAATAAATAAGAACATTAAAAAAATTTTTTTAAGTAGAAAAATAATTAAAATTGTCTCAGATGTTAAAAGATTATTAAATATAAATCCATTTAATATTCAGGATAACAAAAAATTATTTAGGCATAGAAAGGTATTGCCTCAACATGATAAAGAATATCCATCTGAAACCCACTGCCAATGAAAACCATATATGATGATCAAACATTTGAGACATTGCTAAACAAGTCAAGAACAAGAGAATAATGGCAACTACTATCATTACTTTTCAATAGGGTCTTGGAAATTTTAGTCAGTGTAGTAAAACAAGGAAAAGACATTTTTAAAAGTATAGCTATAAGAAAGAAAAAAGATAAAATTATCATTTTTTTGCAAATTATACAGCAATCTGAGTAGAAAACTCAAGAGACTAAAAGGAAAAATTATTAAAACTCTTTTTTTAAGTTTCATCAAAATGGCAGTATGCCCAACACCGATAGGAATCGATAGCTTTTTACAGGCTATACTAGGTAGATTCTAATTAAAAATTCTACTTTCAAAAGCAAGCTCTCTCTTCCCAAAAATCTCTCTGGTGCAGTGCCATCCAGTACAAAGGTAGTGTGAGCCATATATGTAGTTTTAAATAGTCTAGTTGTCACATTAAAAAAAAAATAGGCGAAATTAATTTTAATATGTTTAATATGTCCAAAGTATCATTTTTAAAAGTTTATTTTGAAAGAGAGAGAGAGAGAGAGAGAGAGAGAGAGAGAGAGAACAAGCACAAGCAGGGGAAGGGAAGAAGAGAGAAATAGAGAGAGAGAGAGAGAGAGAGAGAGAGAGAGAGAGAGAGAGAGAAAATCCCAAGCAGTCTCCAAGCTATCAGCATGGAGCCCGACATGGGGCTTGAACTCACAAACTGTGAGATCATGACCTGAGCCAAAATCAAGAGTCAGATGCTTAACTGACTGAGCCACCCAGGCACCCCCAAAATATTATTTTAACATCTAACAATATTTTAAAACAACTTTTGAGATATTTTCATTCTTTTTTCAAGGAGCCTTCAACATCATGGGGTTTGTTTGTTTGTTTGTTTGTTCTGACAGCACATCTCAATGGGACGTCACCTATGGTGACCATCAATGGTCAAGCCATCTATGGTCAAGGGCCATTGGTGAAATAGGACAGTGTAGCTCTAGTAGACTTAGCTATGTGCCTAAGAAAATTTGGGGCCTAAGAAAATATGGTTGGGACTTACAAACTTGAAAATCTCAAAACTTCTAAGGAACATAAAAAGACATTTTAGTAAAAGGACAAACATATGACATATGCCCAGAAGGAAGTCCCAATACTGTAAAGATACCAATTTTCTCCTCCAACTTATTATATAAATGGAACATAAGCCCGGTCAAATTTCCAATGACTTTTTTGGGGGAAGATCTGACAAAATGATTCCAAAGACTGGAAGCATAAATGTCAAAGAATAGCAAGAAAATTTGAAAATAACAAGTAAAAACGTTTGGAGTTTGTCATATCAGATATCTAAGTATCAGTTTTTATATATTTTATCAATTTATAAACATTAAAACAATGCAATACTGGAAGTTTGATAAAGAGACTATAAAAACTACTACAGGTAAGAATTTAATATATGATAGGGGGAATTATAAATAAGTGGGAAAGGAATATGTTAGTAAATACATGTATTGGAACCACTTATAAAAAATGTACAGTACACATGTCTATTTTATATATTACACCAAAATAAATACTGCATGACTTTTTAAGTGAAAAAATAGAAAGCCGTAAGGTGACAGAAGTCTGTAATTGAACATTTACATATTTATATAATTCTGAAGTAGGGGGCCTCTTAATAGAAATCATAAGGTAAAAGAAAAACAGAGTGGTGATAAAATACTCTATTTATCAAAAACATTTAAAAAGCTAATTTCAAACTGGTAAAATGGGTCCAGTATACATAAACAATAAAAATACTAATACATACTAAATATTATATATAAAATACTAAAAATACTATTACATAAGTAGCTTGTATAGATCAGTAAGAGAAAAAATGAACAATACAAAAGAAAAAAGAGAGGGTTAATGACAAACAGGCCAACTTACAAAAGAAAAGACAAATTTTCACCTATCAAATTGGCAAAGATGAAAAGACAGTGATTATGTTTGACAAAGGTACAAGAAATGGGCACTCTTGACCATGACATGGACAATCATTCTTGAGGGAAATTTGGCAGTATGTATGAAAAGCGTTAAAAACATGTGTATCTTTCCCTTTTTCTGAGGTACCTAAACTAAGCCAATTCACAGAGACAGAAAGTAGAACAGATATTACCAGGGGCTGAGGGAGGACCAATGGGGAGCTACTAGTGAATGAGTACAGACTTTCTGTTTGGGATGATGGAAACATTCTGGAAATGTATAATGGTGATGGTTGCACAACACTGTGAATATACGTAATGCCACTGAATTCTATACTCAAAAATGATTAAAATGGCAAACTTTAGGTTGCAATGTTACCACAATTTTTAAAAGTTTTTCCATTGCATGACTATAAACATTCATTAAACCATTTTTCTATTATTGAATATTTAGGTTTTTCCCAAATTTTTAACAATTAAAAATATGATTAAAACTTAGACCCAGTATTTTCATTTGTTAGGATTTATCCTATGATAATAATGAAGAATATGGGTAAAGATATGTATTTTCTTCCTGACCCTGTTTATAATAATAAAAAGTGGGAAATGTAAGTAACCAATATATAGGATTGGTCAAATAAATGATCATACACAGTGGAAAATTAGGCAGCTATTGAAAAGTATACTACAGACAAACATCTATTGATATTAAGGGGAAATGATTAAAAACAGTATGTATGTAAACTTTAAAGGAAGTAAATGCATAGGAAAGTACCTGGAAGAATATATAAATTTTTGTTAGCAGTATTACCAATGAGTGAATGGGATTTGTTACATATTTATGCTTTTTTTTCTTGTTAGTATTTTTCTGCAATGAGCATGAACTCTCTTTGAAAAAAAAACTAATAAAAGAAACTTAATTTTGAAGAAATCAATTAGTAACCCTCCCAGTTATTTTTCCTTTCTCAGAGGTAACACTGTGCTTTCACTTACTGTACAAAGTGCCCCCCCAAAGAAAACATCAGCTTGACAGATTGTTTATTATTATCTGACAGACCAGCAGGTATTTCTTTCCCTGAACTAAATAACTATGAATGTGGTTATATGAAGAAATCCCTAGGGCACCTGGGTGGCTCAGTTGGTTAAGTATCCAACTTCTACTCAGGTCATGATCTCACGGCTTATGAGTTCGAGCCCCACGTTAAGCTCTATGCTGACAGCTCAGGGGCTCCAGGCTTTGGATTCTGTGTCTCCCTCTCTCTCTGTTCCTCCTCTGCTCACGCTCAGTCTCTCTCTCTCAAAAATAAATACACATTTAAAAAAATAAAAAAATAAGAAATCCCTTTGGGCTTTGGTTTGCTTCTAAGCTGTGCAAAGTATCCAATGAAAATACTTTCTACTTTTGCTAATGAGGTGGGTTTCCTTTTAGAAATGAGGGAGATGCTGTCACTGAGGAGTAACGCTACATGTGAAGCATGTTAGACATTCAAGTATCTGACCGGAACCTAGTAAAATGAGAGCAAGAAAACAGTAATGCCTTATACAGTATCCCAAAAGCATATGCAACCGTAGAAGAAATAATATTATAATAGAGGTATAAAGCAAACAGATCCAGTCCCAAAGGCGTTTTTGTTTGGGTGTCCCATATAGTAGTTGTAAATCTAGAACAGGAAACTTAAAATAATTAAGATCACATATTTATAACATCATATTCAATTAGGTTAGAAAAGTGCAATTTCTGTCATCATGTCATAAAAAGATGTGTTTTTCTCTCAGATCTCTTATAAAGAAAAGTCTCCTCTATTGTTACAGATAGGGCTGTTTTCAATCAGTTACAAGGAGCAATTCAATTACTAGATGGTTTAGTGCAGTAACTGACTCCAGACTAATTTAATTTCTTTAGGTCTCTAAAGATCAATTGATCTGATTTGACCCATCCCCAAAGGCTGTTTAGGGAAAATTCAGACTTAAATACCTGGAAATGAAATCCAAAACCTTGGCCAATTTCACACTAGTTAGGTCATCTTGCAAACTTTCAGCTGGTCACAGAAGATGCTCTTTTTGCTCTCAGACCATTGAAAGCTACTCAGCTTCACGTTCATGTGACTGCTCCCCACATCAGGATGCTTATTCAATAAGTGGAAAATGTGCCTGCATGTATTATTAAATCTGCTGTTCTAAAGGGCAGTCAGTCTGGGGACTCACATCTCGTGAGTGCACGTGCAACTAAGAGGCTATTTTTACTCTAGGAGTAGTTTATTAAGACTACTAAAGTACACTTAGATGGGGCAAAAAAATAATAATATAATTATTTCATATTTTTATATTTATAAGGTATTTCATAAATGTTATCTTACTTGGTTCTCATAACAAACCTCTGAAGTGAGCAGGGTTATTGTTCCCATAGGAAACAGACTCAGAGGCTAGGAGACTTCTCCAGGATCACTGTGCCAGTAAAAGGCAGAGCTGGGAGTCTAACTGATGAGTTTGTCCCCCAGTATATTATACCCATCCTTTGATTTGAGACAGAAGATAGGGCACACACTACAAAAACACACCACTACGGCCCCACTGAGCCACTGTCTTTATTCTTACCTGCTACCTGACTTAAACAGACAAGTTCCCTTATGATTCCACCTGTACACATCTCCTTTGCATCAGTGCCTCTGGCGTTCCAGAAACAAATGAAAAAGGTCACGCTTGAATGAGAGCAGCCTTTGCAAATGGACTCATTTGTCACTCACACTGCTGATGCTACAGTCTCACTGACTTCAGTCTCAAGGCCTATCTGCCTGCCTTTGTCCCACCTAATTAGAGAGCTACCCACTTGGAGTCTCTCTGCAGTTTGCAATGGATTTTCTTTTCTTTTACAAAAAATTTTTTTAATGTTTATTTATTTTTGACAGGGAGAGAGAGAGAGAGAGAGCAAGAGCGAGTGAGCATGAGTGGGGGAGGGGCAGAGAGAGAGGGAGACACAGAATCCGAAGCAGGCTCCAGGCTCGGAGCTGTCAGCACAGAGCCCGACGCGGGGCTCGAACTCACGGACTGCGAGATCATGACCTGAGCCGAAGTCGGACGCTTAACTGACTGAGCCACCCAGGCACCCATGCAATGGATTTTCAACCACAAGCTCAATTTTCTTTCCCTGATCTCAGCACCCACAGCCACTTGTCAAGCTCCCCAACCACTTAATGTCTCTCTTTTACTCAAATCCCATAGCACCTGCCCCACTTTCAGCCTATCCTGCTGGCTTCTCCACCTCCCCACTGAGTCTCTATATCTGTTTCTCCAACTCAAAACCACCCACCCCCCATGCTCTGCCACTTGGGAAGGCTGAGGGAAGGATCAGAAAGATGTTGTCAAAATGTGTAATTAGTTCTTCATCTGCAATTGCCAGGACAGGTTGGAAAGAAGTGCGGAGGTCAGGAGACGTGACCATGTGGTAGGTAACACAGGGTGTGACAGAAACGTGTAGCAATTAGTAGGGAAATCGCACAAAGATTTGGAGGTAAATTAAACCTAAGGGCTGGTGGTGAGGGTACACCACCTGTCAAAGACTTCAGGCCACATGAAAGAATAAGTTCAGAAGATAAAAAAGGCCTAAAGATCTAATGTGTAAAATGGTGACTAGAGTTGATAACACTTTTTGTATAATTGAAATCTGCAAAGAGAGGAGAACTTAAATGTTCTCACACATACACACACAAAAAAGAAGTACAGAAAGTTACATAGTAGGTGTAAGAGTTACAAATAATCAGGTTGAAAAATCTTCTCCCTATGAAAAACACACATTTTTTTGACATTCCTATGGGCAAGCTATGGATCTCATTATAGTCATTACTCATCACATAGATGGCCTCGCAATGTGTGAACCATTTCAATTAAGTAAAAAGTGAAGTTACAGGCACACGATTGTCACTTGTCTTGTTAAAGGTCCTGAGATCTGATGTCTCTCCTACAACATAGACGCAGTCTACACCATAGGTAAAATATGTGCCTTGAATTAAATTAGATCTCCTTGCTTCGACATTCCAAACTACTCATATTCTTCATGCTAGCAAATATGTCCACTTCAGAAGGCAAAGGCTATCAAAATTCCATTTCTCTACAGATTGCCACTCAAGACATGAAGCTTAGTATCATCAAAAGGATTGAGTCGTTGATAATGAAGAAACCCTATTTTTTACAGTTGAGTAAATGTCCCAACCAAAAAAAACCACTTCCTTGGAAATAGCACAGAGCAGATGCAGACATAGCAGCTGTCAAAGCTTAAGCAGCTGCATATCTAAGGGTTTATAGGTGGAAGGGGAAGTGGGGTGGCGAATTGGAGACTATCTACAGCAAGGTTATGGTTCTTTGGCGTTGAAAGGAGTGTGTTCCTACAAACTCACTCTTTTTTTTATCTTATCTGGACAAAAAAGTAAACAGAAAATTCTCATTACCTCTCAATGTCAGTGAGCCTGGAGGAGTCCCGGAATCCTTTGGCAAAAGGGTTGCTATCTATTTTCAGCTTGGTTATCTGGAAAGGAATGAATGGGTAACAAGACAGTATCATTTCCGAGGTTTGAGTTTGTTCATTTTCCATGCCACCCCAAGAAAACTTAACGTCTCTCAGGACCGTGGGAAGGGTGGAAAGTGACAGAGAAGTTCGCAGGAGGGATGGATCACAGCCGAGTGGGACAGCTGATCAGGGAAGTCCTCAGAGAGGAGGGATTTGGAGACCGGCTGGTCCTGGAGAACAAGCTGAAGGTCAACGTATAGAGACAAATGGTGGGGGTGGAGCTTTGTGAACACTGTGGCTGCACTGTGAAGTATTGAAGAGGGCAGTGAGTGAGGGAGCTGTCTAGGCCAGCACTGGTGGGTGATGGGGAATAGAAACAAGGATGTTGCCTCATGCTGAGTTGGCAGCATCATTTGTGAATCCTATAGGCACATACATATACCACAATGGATGCAAAGATAAAATGGCCAATAATAGCTTCATGTTCAATACTAGATTGAAATCCATGACATAAATACATGATATAAAGCTTTCAGAGTATAATTTACCCCTGCTCCCCTTTCCATCTGACCAAATTAGAATCAGTGTTTTGTTATCCTCCCGTACAATGCTATTTATAGACTCCGTGCTTACACAGGAAAAAAAAATTCCCTAATAAGAATCATAGTCTGAAGTCCTGAGTACCTACAATGGCCTAGTCATAATTCCCACAGTATTAATATTAATGTAAAAAGATCCATTAAATCATATGTACTTGTCCATCTAAAGAAATAGACATCAGGTTAAGAAGCAAAAAAATTAAAGAAACACCTATTAAAAGATACCTGACTTGTAAAATTCATGATTAGAGCCAAAAAGAACCCAGGAGGACCAGGACACGGCTAATAGATACCTGAATTAGAACCACAGACACCTTTAAACAGAGTCATAGGCCATTGGTATCAAAACAAGAACCCATGTAAATCTTTAGAGAGAAATGCACAAAACAGTCTTAACCTGAAGAAAAAGTTACAATTGAGACACATCCTCCTCGTAAGCACTAAACAACAATCAAAATAACCTGAAATACTCTTGTGCCAAAATGCAACTATTCCTCTGATCAGAGTGTAGCCGCTGTTCATTTTAAGTAACACCTAAAGAACTGCTTTTTTTTTCATTACAGAAGAAAGGCATTTTTTTCCATTTTGAGTTTTCTAAATATGAACTAACCAATGTACAAGCTGCAAAGAAGCTGTTTGCCTCACGTAAACTAGAACTTCCTGCGCTATCCTATTCAGAGACTGCATTACTCTGCCGTGAACGCTGGCAGGATATAAGATTGATCGCTGGATACTATTAAGTCTTAAGAGTACTCGACAATATCTCACAAATGTTCATTTTTGCCTTTTCACTCTAGTGCAGCCAAAAAAAAATTACTAATTTCCTTTTCAGCTTCGTTAATGGACATTGGTAAATAAGGAAGGAAATAAGAAAACTGTTCTTAGTGAATAACAACAGCTAATTTAAGTTTGCATATAAAGAAATAGCCAGGACCTCTGAGGTTGCCTGGTTGATGGCCACCCAGGGTTCATACAGAACCTTCTCTACCTCTCCACCACCACTTCCATAGCCATGGATTTCTCAAGGGTCAAGTCTCTGTCAGTCCTTCTTTCAGAGTAGGATTTAGGTTTGGGCTTTTGTTTGTTTATTTTATTTTTGTTTGGGGGGGGGCAAGTGAGCAAAGGGTAGAGAGAGAAAGAGAGGAGAGAGAGAATCTCACAAGGGGCAGGGAGAGAGAAAGAGAGAGAGGGCGAAGTGGGGCTCACCCTGAAGTGGGGCTCGAGCTCACCCAATGCAGGGCTGGAACGCACAAACCATGAGATCGTGACCTGAGCTGAAGTCGGATGCTTAACCGACTGAATGACCCAGATGCCCCAGGATTTAATTTTGAAGGTCAATTTTCAGGATGAAGGAGAAATTTTTTATTTGTTTGAAATAAACTGTAAACATCCTCTAAAGCACAAGCAACTCCTATGTTCTAAAAACACCAACAAGAGTTTTAAATCCTCAGATAGGAGCTATGTCTCTTTCTACTGAATAATTGTAAGTTAAAATGCTTTCTATTTCCAAAGTGCCTTATAGTTCATGAAAATGCTTTCACAATCATTCATCAGCACGTCTTTAACGAGGACCGATTACCTATCCTGTACTATGCTAAATGTTGGATCGTGCAAAACTGAAGAACACATGGTCCCTGCCCTAACGGAGCTTAAAATTCCAAGGCACAAAGCAGAGGGATACATAGCTTCCCAGAACAGACGGTGACTTACAGGCCACTAAAGATGGTGGCACCATAGTCACTGAAGTGCTAGTGATGTTAAGGGTGAACCAAACCCAGATGAAAATTTCAAACCAAAACTGTGAGGTAGGACAGTAAAGGCTTCCTTCAGGCTCAAGTCCTATAACCTAATGAATAAATTTTTAAAGTGAATAAAGTTTTACGGAGACAATGGCAGATATCTGATGGAAAAGCTAATTTTGAAAGAAGTTCTTTAACAACCATTCCAAATGTGACTACCAAGCTTTGTTTGAGTCTTCACAAACTAATAGAAAGTATGATCTATCTCGCATAATGATTAAAAGGCTGTTGATCTGCTTTGTCCCTGTAAAGGATTTTAAAAATTATATTCGCTCTTCTTCATTATTTTCAAAAGGTAGACTAGTGGCTCAGAACGTGATGACTGTCGTAGAGAATAAATACTCTCAGCATGTGTGTGTTGTTCGAGTGATACGTCACCATATCTCATATTACTGCCATGACTCTGAAGAAGTGAATCACATTCAACAGGTGTTCAGATTTCTTTGGGATTTTCTTTCAGTATTAGAATTTTATTTTATTTTATTTTATTTTATTTTATTTTATTTTATTTTATTTTAACTTTATTTTAATGTTTATTTATTTTTGAGAGAGAGAGCACGAGGAGGGGAGGGGCAGAGAGAGAAGGGGACAGAGGATCCAAAGCAGGTTCTGTGCGGATAGCCTGATGTGGGGCTCAAACTCAAGAACCGTGAGATCATGACCTGAGCTGAAGTCATAAGCTTAACCAACTGAGCCACCCAGGCACCCCAGAATTTTCTAGTTCCAACATCTTTTCACTCCCTCTTTCATAATCCCCAGGAAGATCAATGGTAGCTTTTTCTCTTCACATTTTGATAGGATTTCAAAAGTACAGGAAAGATTCAAGAATAGTACAAGGCACTCCCATACACCTAGATTTACCAATTGGTTATAGCAACGATTCGACTTTAGTGTGCTAATTAGAAAAGGAGCTCAAGACAATAACCAGCTATTTACTTTTCTCTATAGACCATTTTATCGAATTTCAGGGAAAATAACTGCTTTTGGAAGTCAGAAGGAAAAAAGCTGAATCGATGTCTAATTACTAAAATTGTATGGGGGCCCTGGATTACCACTACAATCCTGAACAGGTTTTATTAACACCTGATTAGCAGCACAAGGACTAGGAGTTAAATTTCCTAATGCATCCACCGTGTCCACAGCAGGTATCACTGGTCTCTGAGTTTGCTGGGGTGTTAACAATAAGACCCCAGAAATGTCTGTTGAAGTTTGCTTCAAGAACAAGCAATCAGAAATACGATTTCATCTTTTTGCCAGTGATGGGCTAGCAAAACTCTTCTTGGATTGACACAAATAGCATTTCATTTTGTTTTCTAATTTTAAAATAAAATAATTTTTAAATAGCGAGATTTTAGCATTCTAGGTAATCATGCATTTTTAAAAGGTCACGCATAGATTTTATTCCATGGATATTCCAATAAAAACTAGTAGTTACATCGAAAGACATTTATTTCTGAAGATAGAGTTGTATACCCCTTTGTGAAATTTGTGATAACTGAAAAAGTTATACCATCCAAGAACTGATTAGAGAAAGGACTTGAGTTACAGATGGTGATCTAAGCTGGACATCATTTCATTTGTTCTCTAACACAGAATCCCTGCCACGACATGCAACACTGTTGAACAATATCATCCATGTCGAGGGTAATACTACAAAAGGGTCCCAAAATAGTGATCAAACATAATACATTAGAAATAAAATGAAACTACAGGTATAGTTTATAGTTCAAAAACAAATTTTAAAAGCAGCAACGTTTTTCATTTTGTGAGGAAAAGCATTAAAGGGCAGGCTTCCTGCGGTCTGGTGGGTGCCTGCATTTATGCAAATCACTGACTACTTCAGGCCAGAATATACTGCTGTTTCTTCACCTGTTATCTTAATAGAATACATTTCTTTTTTTGTAAGTAGGATTCTTGCCCAGTGCAGAGCCCATTACGTGGCTTGAACTCATGACCCTGAGATCAAAACCTGAGCTGAGATCAAGGGTTGAACGCTTACCCGAATGAGTCCCTCGGACACCCCAAACATAATGCATATCTTAACCAAGAAAAATTCACTCTTTTAACATCTCCTTTATCTATAGATAATAAATGTATGCAGAACTGAAGAGCAGATTTTGACACAGACAGCTGCACCAAGGAGAAGGGGACCTTTCCCAGTGGTTACTACTCCATGTGATATCACTGGACTCTGAATCCAGCTGGCCCTCAGAGACCATTTCTCCAACTATCAGGAAAAGATCTGTCCAAAGGCATTTTAAAAATGAAACCTGACCTACACTTCAACTCCACAGCAATGGTCTGCCTGCTCAAAAACAATGTATGACCTTTAAATCTTAAATTATAAAATAGTTTGTTGAAAGTGTAATGTATTTAGGTTTTATCTAATAACGTAAGGAAATGCAATCATTTCCTCACGAAAACTAGAGGAAAAAAAAAAAACAACAAAAAATGTCCCATTTTCATTACTTACAAATAAAACTACCAGCCACAATACAGGAGAAGCTTTTTCACAAATTCTGTTGAAAACTGATTTCACTTTTAATAGATATAAAAGTAACAGTGCTATCTAAAGAGATACAAAGGTGAGCCTCAGTGTGAACTTCTAAATCTCTCTCTTCTTTCTATTCTTCGTGCACAAAAAATTCTAATACTTATCCTAAGTACATGTTTATTTCCTATACATTTACTTTATTGTATATCTGCTGTAGGGAAATAGTACACAAGCATGGGATAGCTGTGAAAATGCAGATGTGGGGAGGCTTGAGAACGAATCAAGGATAACTTTAGAAAATTGCTTAAGACTAAGGAAAACATTAACCCCCAGACTGATTTATTCATCCCACATGTGTTTATTGAACACATGAATTTTGATTGGTCTTGTGAGGTTTATGAACCATTTACAAAACTGGCTTATTAGTATACCAAATTAAAATCTTCCACTATTACCTGAATTTCAAATATATACATGGCATGGGAATTATGGTTTAGCAGTACATGTAAAGAAATAAACTCAGACACAGCAGGATCTATTGAAAAAATTAGTTCTGAATTTAATCACTTCTATTAGAGGTTATTTAGCAATGAAGTGATATACTAATCACATTAATATTTATACTTAATGATGCAGTGAATGATAGCTAGGAACTGGTGAATGGATTTTAAGCCCACTTATAATCTCAATTAGAAATAAACATTTGCAAGATGAAAAACTAGTGTCAGGATGTGTGTTTATTAGTATCTTAGTCTATTTCAATGAATTTTACAAATTCATTGTCCAAACCTTAACACTGTCAATGGTCATTTCCTTGGGCTTGCAATGCCAACAAAAAGGAGAACCTCGGTTTTTTTCATCTACAAAATGGGTCTCATGGGGTCTTCTCCAGGAGACGAGTGTCAGAATTAAATGAGATACTGAGAAAAAAAGAGATTTTTTTTTAATTTAAATTAAAACTAATAAACCCAAACCATGAACTGTAGTTGGATCCTAGTTCAGAGGGGGTAAATGAAAAATTATAAATTTTTATAACAAATTATAAATTTGTTGGTCCATCCTGGAAATTTTAGTATGAACTGAATTTTACAAGATATTAAGGAATAATTCTTATTAATTTTCTCAGCTGTGATAAAGATACTGTGCTTACAAAAATAATATTCTTATTGTCAGTATATACTTGTAGAAGTATTTACAGGGAAAGTATCATGACGTATTCAACTTAGTTTCAAATGATTGAAGGGAGGAGGAAAGTACATACAGAGAAACAGGGCAGGCGAGGTCCAGCAAATTTAGCAAAATGTTAAGTGCTGAATCTGGGTGCAGAATACATGAGGTTCATTTTGCCATTTATTTAACTTTTGGATATTTGGGGTTTTTTTAGTCTTTTTTTTAATTAACATACAGTATAATATTAGTTTCAAGTGTATGATATAGTAATTCAACATTTCCATACAATACCCGGGGCTCACCACAGCAAGTGCACTCCTTAAGCCCCATCACCCATTTAACTCAGATCCTGACCCACCTCCCCTCAGGTAACCACCCAGTTTGTTCTCTATAATTAAGAATCAATGTTTTGGGGCGCCTGAGTGGCTCAGTTGGTTGGGCGTCCGACTTCAGCTCAGGTCATGATCTCACACTCCACGAGTTCGAGCCCCGTGTCGGGCTCTATGCTGACAACTCAGAGCCTGGAGCCTGCTTCAGATTCTGTGTGTCCCTCTCTCTCTGCCCTTACCCCTGCTCATGTTCTCTCTCTGTCTCAAAAATCAATAAAAACATTAAACAAATTTTTTTTAATAAAAAAAAAAGAATCTGTTTCTTGGTTGGTCTCTCTTGGTTTTTGTTGTTTCTTAAATTCCATACATGAGTGGAATAGTATGGTATTTGTCTTTGACTGACTTCTTTCACTTAGCATAGTAGTCTCTAGCTCCATCCATGTCATTACAAATGGCAAAGTTTCATTCTTTTCATTCTTTTTATTCCATTTTATACATATATATTCATCGACTGATGAATGGGTAAAGAATGTATATGTGTATATATAGATATACACACACATATAACATCTTCTTTATCCATTCATTAGTCAATGGACACTTGGGCTGTTTCCATTAATATGGCTATTGTAGACAATGCTGCTATAAACATCGGGGTGCATGTATCCCTTTGAATTAGTATTTTTGTATTCTTTGGGTAAACATCACTGTTGAGTATTTGAAAATTTTTCTAAATAGGAAGTTCAGTGGAAAACAATTAAATGAGAGAGTGTCATTAAAGTGTCTGGCTCCTATTAGCTGCTAGTTTAGGATGATTACTATGCCACTACACTAGCTGCTCTACAGAGTGAACAGTGCCCTGCACACAGCAGGTAAGTAGTGAGAACTTCCTGAAAAGAAATTTAAAAAATTAACATAATGAGTTGAAATCCTCTCAAAAGGATGTCTCCGAGTCCATGAGGGTCACAAGCTGAGAGGAGATAAAGTTCTGCTTTCTTGGGGACACCAGGCACCTAAAGCTTAGAGGTTAAGAACACTGACCTTTGAGTCTAACCCCTTGGATTTAAATCTGTGGTGGGAGCAGTAAGGTCACCTTGGATGAATTATTTAATCCCACGTCTCAATTTTCCCAGCTGTAAATGTAACATAAAAATAGTTTGTTCCTATTTCATAATATCCTTGTGAAGATTAACTAGGACAATGCACTTTAAGTGGTGCCCTGCACATAGTAAGTACCCAAATACTAGTTATTATTATAATTATGTAGGTAAAACCTCCTATCCCATTGTACCATGATCTGAGAGGTGCTACCAGTATTTATGCAGGATTGCTCCTTCACCTACTAAACTGAATCTATGGTGTTATTCTTAGAAACTTCCCTTCAATTTTCTTCAGTTTGTAAATTTCACTAAAAGCCCACAATTTACCTATTCTTGCTTTGGTTTTCTTTACAGAGAATTCTGATAAAAGCAATGAAGTTTTCACATGACAAGTCTCTGATTCTCAAACATCAATGGGTTTCTTGTAGTAGTACAAATCTAATGTTTTATAGTACAAATGGTACAAATTCAATGTGTGTAAAATGAGTGTTTCAGGAATGTTTTCCAAATCTATGATATCCGTATTACATGTGTCCTCAAATAAAACCTAGTATCATTGGTGTCAGTGTTTCAGATTCTCAGAGAAACAGTACTAAAAGTTGTAGACCTCCGTAGGCGTCATTCTATACCCAACTCTTTAGCTTGGGCATTCTCTGAAAGTATCTACTCTCGTGTTGTTACCTTTAAGAGATAACCAATCCTGCTTCAAATTCTATGTCTCCCTCTCTCTCTGCTTCTCCCCCGCTCATGCTCTGTCTCTCTCTCCTTCAAAAATAAATAAAGAGATTTAAAAAAATTAGAAAAAAGGGGAGCCTGGGTGGCTCAGTTGGTTAAGCATCTGACTTCGGCTCAGGTCATGATCTCACAGTTCGTGAGTTCAAGCCCCACATTGGGCTCTGTGCTGACAGCTTAGAGCATGGAGCCTGCTTCAAATTCTATGTCTCCCTCTCTCTCTGCTTCTCCCCCGCTTATGTTCTCTCTCTCCTTGTAAAACAAATAAAAACATTAAAAAAAAAATTTAAAAAGGGGCGCCTGGGTGGCTCAGTCGGTTAAAGCGTCTGACTTCGGCTCAGGTCATGCCACTAATGTGTTAAAATCCCAAAGGTGACAGATCCTCTTTGCACACTCCAGAGACAGTCCAATAGTAACCACATGCCTTATTTATAGAGTGCCTTACCATTTCTAAGGCATGTTTACACACAGTACCTCATTTGATCCTCACAGCAATGGTCAAGATGTTCTGGGTAGTTCTTAGCCCCAGTTTACAGGTAAGGAAAATGGCAGTCACAGTGGTGAAGTGATGTCTACTCCAAGTCACAGAGAAATTATAGGTGCTTATGTCTTACAGACACACATCCACTCCTGCCTTTTGCTCACATCCCTTCTCTGGGCTCCCATTTCCTCATTTGTGTAGGGCTCCCCGGGCTCCCAGCTCTTTCCTGAGAGACTTAATACCATACCTCCTCTGGTTGACCATCCCACTCTGGACTCTGAGCCATCTACCAGGCACACCTTACAAATACTCATTCACTCAGCACCCAAAATATAACAACATCAAAACAAGAGGAAAGCAATAGTCCTGGTTATCTTGAAACTAATCAAATAAAAGCAAGATACAGGGGCGCCTGGGTGGCGCAGTCGGTTAAGCGTCCGACTTCAGCCAGGTCACGATCTCGCGGTCCGTGAGTTTGAGCCCCGCGTCAGGCTCTGGGCTGATGGCTCAGAGCCTGGAGCCTGTTTCCGATTCTGTGTCTCCCTCTCTCTCTGCCCCTCCCCCGTTCATGCTCTGTCTCTCTCTGTCCCAAAAATAAATAAACGTTGAAAAAAAAAAATTAAAAAAAAAAAAGCAAGATACAAAGACCTTAGAGAGGCCACAAACAACCAAATTTGTCAAGTAAACTTAAGGAGTTCCTTTTAGAACAAAAGGAATTCTACTTTTGGTCCTTTGTGACTGTGGAAAAGTTTCTTATCCTCTCTTAGCTTCAGCTTCCTCACTACAGAATGTTCCTATTACCCCCAGCCTTCAAAGTTATGTTGACCAAAAAAGAAGAAAGTATATGGGAATGTATCTAACAGTACCTAGCCCTTAGTTAAGACTTTGATAATTACTTATTGAGTTGGACTAAACCTTATAGATGAAGAAATACATAAGCTTGAAATGTGACATATACCAAAGAGTAAAAGGTATAAAACTCAATATTATAAATTAGATGTCTTGATGTTAATTAAATATATACTGTTTACATGCTCCAGTTTATTATCTAAAGAGATCATTCTACTAGAATTACCTTAAATTACACTAAATAAGCTTCACAAAATGTCTAAAATATCAGTAGTTTGGATAGTTGGCTGGAATATGTGTGTTAGTTTAGCAAAAAAACTGAACCTCTAAATTTTATGAAGAAATAGCTATATAGGTATGATATATATATATCATGAGGTATGATATATATATATCATGAGGCTTTTTATATATATATATGTATATATATATGTATATATACATATATGTATATATACATATATATACATATATGTATACATACATATATATACATATATATATACATATATATATATATATATATATATAATGATATATATATCTCATGAGGCTTTACCAGAAGGAGAAAAAGGAAGCAGGTGATTTTCTCAAGAACAAAATTTGAGAAGGCAGATAGGGCAGGTTTAGCGGGGGAGAGTGGGCAGTGAACAACCTGACCAAGAGTATAAAGATTCTAGACAAGATGGTATAATACAGACCATCACAACTTTGAGCCATGGTCACTCAACACGCTTAGAGGTCCTGGGGCTGACACTCCATAGCATTCACCAAAGTCAACTTCGATATTGAGTTCTGGGATTTCATTTCTCTCCACGAAAATGAAAGCAGCTCCTAAATCTTTACCTCATTTAGGAAATAAATGGTGAATGCCAAACTCACCAGTTGGTTCTGGTAGGCAGTGACTGCTGTGAAAACGGTCTCTGGAAAGATGAACGTTCTGAATTCTTCAGACTTCAGATTGAGCAACGAGGCTGTGTGGTCTTTCTTCTTAATGATGTGCACCCGCGGCTGGTACTTGTGCATGGAGTTCAAAATTATCTACAACAAAGAGATGGGAAGTACTGAATATTAAGTATTTATATTGCAAAACAGGCCAAATTGCAATGAGGCAAAGAAAGAACCATAAAATCTACAGTTTTGAATTTAAGTTTTAAGAGTAGAAGCCACCTTTTCCACTCTTTTTTTTTAATGTTGATTTATTTTTGAGAGACAGAGACAGAGCATGAGCAGGGGAGGGGCAGAGAGAGAGAGGGAGACACAGAATTGGAAGCAGGCTCCAGGCTCTGAGCTGTCAGCACAGAACCTGACACGGGGCTTGGACCCACGAACCCTGAGATCATGACCTGAGTCAAAGTCAGATGCTTAACTGACTGAGGCACCCAGACAACCCCACCGTTTCCATTCTTAAGGCAAATCATTTTCACAGGATGCTGCAGAAACATAGTTGTGAAATCACATTTTACCAAAACAAGTGTAAATAATACAAGTTGCTTCAAGGGTCCTTTCTAAACTGATGGGGAGAAAATCATCTGAAGGATAAGTTTATTTGTTTTTTTTTTTTAATCAAGTCTTTGAAATATATTTTGTTAGTCTGGTTAGACTGAGGATGTATGTCTAAATTTTCTAAAGTAAGAACTTATATATTCCAGGAGGACAGATTGTTATTTATGGTAGTAGAGGGGAATAAAAAGAATTAAGAAAGGCTATGTGACATTAGATCTTAGAGTGCAGAAACTGTTACTTTCTAGCTCCTTCATCTTGGGCCAAGTGATCTCGCCTCTCCAACTTTGTTTTCTCAAATACAAAAACTTATTAATCTCACAAGGTTGTGGTGAGGATAAGATGATGTTAACTCTCATAAGTTGCACAGCAAATAGGAAGTGTTCAGTAAACCTTAGTAGTCGTAGTAGTATTTCTGACAATTTTGTTGATTCCTGACTCACTGTTATGAACCAAATATGAATGACAGTGATGACCATCTTCTGTTTTATAGCTAGTAAAAGTTGCCCAATACTTAGAAATCATAAGTCTACCTTGATTAACAAGGCAGTATTTCTCACGAATGTTTTAAACAAAATATAATGATTTGCCATTATGAAATCCGAGCAACAAAATTCACTTTCATATATAAAGGATTTTCTACATCTTCCCCACTGCCGCTCAGACAGCTACCTAAATCTGCAAAATTGGGCATGTCCTTCCTAGGATAACAGTGCTCACACTGTATGCCCTTCACCCCAAGGGCCTAGCAGAGAGCCTGACTTTCCTGGGCGGCATGTGATAAATAGTGTGGCAGGAGTGTGGTCAATGGCAGTGTTGATGCATCTTCTAGACTAACATGGGTGTGGTAGATGAGTATTTTTGCTGGTTTACTTTAGCAGAGTTAAATACTAGTCACTGTGGGATAACTAATATAGAATCAATCTCTGTGCTGAGATATAAGCCAACTTAAAGTTACAGGGCATTGGGGCGCCTGGGTGGCTCAGTCGGTTAAGCGTCCGACTTCGGCTCAGGTCATGATCTCGTGGTTTGTGACTTCAAGCCCCGCATCGGGCTCTGTGCTGACAGCTCGGAGCCTGGAGCCTGTTTCGGATTCTGTGTCTCCCTCTCTCTCTCTGACCCTCCCCATTCATGCTCTGTCTCTCTCTGTCTCAAAAATAAATAAACGTTTAAAAAAAATTAAAAAAAAAAGTTACAGGGCATTAACTGGCATTGAATTTTGAACATGCCATCCTTTTATGAACCCAAACCTGAAGAGGAATAACTAAAACAAAGGAGAGCTCCAAATGAATTGAAATAGACTTTAAAAAAGTCATCTCTTTATATAATACATTTATTCCAAGGAGTTTAAGATATTTACGCTCACTCATAAAACTGGAATAAACTCAAAACAAAACAAAACAAAACAAAAAACTGGAATAAATTCAAAGTGACAAAAGTATACTCTTAAAACTGATATAAGAAAAACGCTGGGCATTCATTATGTGTTGTAATAAGAAGTTACAAATAATTTTCACACACATTCTCTCTTTCTTTATCTCTCTCTCTCTCTCTCTCTCTCTCTCTCTCTCTCACACACACACACACACACACACACACACACACACACACACACACACACACAAAGGACAAAGCCCTAAGCTTTAAATAATGTCCCTTCTCCCATACTTACACCATCCCTAGGTCAATTTCCTTCAGGAAAAGGTGCTGGAGAGGGTCCAACCTCAGACTGAATCTCAGAGCCAGGGCTCCTTGACTATCCGCTCAAGATCTCATTGGGTTAAGGAACACTAAAAGAAATGTGAACTTTGCTTCACTGAAGAACTAAATTCCCTGAAGTAAAAAATTTTCCTGTTATAAAACTAAAAATGCATCTGTGAGAAGGGCTTCTTCCGGACTAATTCAAAGAACTTGGCTAAACTACACAGGATCTAAAAATCTTGCCTTGTAGTTTTCAGAACACACTATTTATGGTGATAAGGGGTTACATTAAATAATAAAACTTTAAAGCTAAAATGGATATTAACAATTATCTAAGACTAAACAATTTGTCAAGGTCTAATCTTGGCATAATCAGACTAGAACCCAGAGCTCCTGAAATCCAGCTTGGTGTTATTCCCACCCATGAAGTTGATATTAAAAGGAGAACATATTAATTCTGGACAGGTGATTTCAAAATGAATTCTCAAGTCGTTCTGGAAAGACTCAAACAGTGCTTCTCAAAGCTTCACATATGGAAAATATCAGAACCATTAAAAATTTCATTTCTCCCTGCAAAGATTTCAGTGGAGTCCAAGAAACTTTAATATGAATGACATTAAGAATGATCTGGCCTACAGAAAATGTCTCTCAGATACTCATCATTTTTAACCTGAAAAAAAATCCATCAATGAAAACATCTTTTTTAAAAAAACAGAAAAGGACAGTTACCCCAACAGTCTTAAAGATAAAAGTCAATTATCTTTTCCAATACATAAAATAACAGAAAGCTATTAACCTACTTGCAACATCCCAACAGCAGAGTCATGAGTACCCAGTTACTCTGATTTGGTCATGATAAACAAGGTCTCTTGTGGGCGAATGGATGGTGGCAACGTCTGAAGTGATTTGTTTGCTTCCAATTTCATTGGAAATTGATTTTCCAATTTGAAACCATGTCTAAAACTCTCTAATATATATCTACTTATAACCATCCTTTCTGAGAAAAGTTCTGAAACTTCTAAAGTGCATAGATCCAATAAAAACTAAAACCTGAAGTAACAAGAGCCTTAATAAAGAGAGAGAGAACAATGATAGAATATCTAAGCCCAGGGAAGCAACCAATGAAATACCAATGTGCTTTCTGGCAATTGAGCCAAAACCAAAAAACCCAGTATTCTTATCAAAAAGAAGTATGCAAGTCTAAAGTTTTCTTAGCATAAAATGTAAAACAATTTTTATGTCAATCTTTATTTAAGAGCATGGATTAACATCACAATTCCTTACAAAGTAGTCTTACCAAATGTGTAAAGCGCTGCGTCAATGGCTATTTGTGCTATTAATTACTGATATGAGCCCAGAATTCCAATTTCTCTTTTTCCATATTTTGATGAACTCCTTATAAGATCAAATGTTTTGTTTTTCATTTCAAGACTTCTCTGTGCCTTAATATTCCTAAGACTCTCTACAGCAGGGGTATATGATGAGTAAAGAGCACTTCCTCAAATTTATTTGGGCATAAAACCCTTTTGTCCTATTGTATCTCCCATGAACATGGTCTATAAACACACTTTGGGAAACCCCCAAGGGAGATGTCCGTCCTATTCCCCCTATGCTGTGTCATCTAACATACCACTGACAGAAACTAGACGTTTAACCCAAGAATGGGCTATAGTAGCATCCAGAATGCACATTCCCTTTGTTTGGTTGGTGCAGTCTTAGGACAGTCATAATGCCATAGGTCCCTGACTCTCTTGCATAGAAATGGCACACGGCATCCCTGTAAGTGATGTCTTAAGAAGAGGAAACAGGGGCGCCTGGGTGGCGCAGTCGGTTAAGCGTCCGACTTCAGCCAGGTCACGATCTCGCAGTCCGTGAGTTCGAGCCCCGCGTCAGGCTCTGGGCTGATGGCTCAGAGCCTGGAGCCTGTTTCCGATTCTGTGTCTCCTTCTCTCTCTGCCCCTCCCCCGTTCATGCTCTGTCTCTCTCTGTCCCAAAAATAAAATAAACGTTGAAAAAAAAAAAAAAAAAAAAAAAAAAAAAAAAAAAAAAAAGAAGAGGAAACAAAATTCCCTGAAGAACAAATGGATGTTTTCAATGAATGACTCACATATGGAGGATGGGATGGGGAGATTTAGAGGGAGGAAGTTTTGAGGGACTCCTCCATTCCATCCCAGGGAATCCACATAATCCAAGGCACTGTACTTACATGGCCATGCTGATCTAGTTCATTGTTGGTGAGTTTCACCTTTTCAAAAGACACCATCTGCTTGAGTAGCTGCTCACCAGTAAAAGGAGAATCTGGGTGTACATACAGCCTAAGAAAATTATGAGAGATTTTGTTAATCTTTAATATATTTTTAAAATCTGTTCTCTGTGGGTCATAAAATACTCTGATTCTAAAGGAATGCAAAAACTTCATGTTGGTGAATTTTATTTGTCCCACATAATCTAAAATTTAATAATACAACAACATCAAAATAAATCTAAAACATCTAAACATGTTTCTTTATGTACCAGTGATCTAAAAGGGGTTTTACCTAATATATTTTCTATTGTCTGTTCAGCAAGCCATTTTTAAAAGGCAAATATTTGTCTATCTATCTAATCAACTACTGGTCTGTTTCTGTAAAATATAAAATCTTATTACTGTTGTGGGTATTTGCAAAAGAGAGACAAGCTTATACTAATTGTGTAACAAGTTCCTAGTGTAAATACTGCTAAAAGTAAAAAGAACAATGAAGGGATAAAGAACACAAAAGACAAAGCAATTCTAGAGAACCCATTCATTTAAACTTGAAGATGATGCAGAAGTTTATAAATATAAGACAAAGTAATTTTACTACAGCGGACTGCCTAACTTTTAATAGTTCACAGATCACAGTCTGTTATTTCTTCTAGTACCTTAAATACTATGACTTTTATCTAGTTAAGTGCCCACTAGATGAGAGTGAAAAAAAGCTGGGTAAACCTCGTATTATTCAATGTGTTTATTCATATACAACTTAAAGGGGGGGGGGAAGCTTTGATGGGAAAAAAATGTATTTACCACGTATTTATCATTTATCAGCTTCTACGTGCAAGAAAACTCACAGATGTAGGCCATTTGTTCTATCTGCAAAGTATTACACAAAGTATAACTCTTTGTAAATTCAAATTCTGGTATCCACTGGATATAAGCTTGTCTGAAGTCAGGGGAGATACAGAACTCAAGAAAGAAAAGCAAGTATCCCTGATTTAATAGGACAAATCCCTTTATCCATTTAACAGGCTATTTATATCTCAATTTTATATAGGATCTTTATATCTTTAATCAAACATAAATATTATGGTTGGGGCAACATCAGTGGGGGAAAAAAATTACAAAACATTTCCTTGCAGTTTCTTTAAAAGAAAGAAAGAAAGAAAGAAAGAAAGAAAGAAGAAAAGAAAGAAAAGAAAAGAAAAGAAAAGAAAAGAAAAAGAAAAGAAAAAAAGAAACGAAACGAACCAGAAGTCTATGCCATGCTTTGTCACAAACAGGACTAAGAACAGAAGAATTAGGTAGCCGTACTGAAATGTGAAAGCCCGCCAGAAGCAAAGCACAAAAAAGACTAACAGCACTAGAAATTCTTACTAGACCCATGTAAGAACTTTAAAGGCTTTCAGTGTATGTTTGTCTGTCTGTTGGTTTTGGAGGAGTGTTTAAAAATGCCTTTCAATCGAAGTATATTCCTTAATGATACAACCATCATAACGTTTCAAGTATACCCCTCCAAGGCTATCACTATATGAAGTTGTTTTACTGGCCAGCACCACATCCTACCTACCCCACCAAAAAAGGTTCAAAAATATTTAAAGTCCTAGAAATTCATGAAATGTTCCTTCTTTATCAATTCAACATGGGTCTTCACAATAATAAAGACTAACTTATTTATTTATTTTTTTTTAATTTTTTTTTCAACGTTTTTACTTATTTTTGGGACAGAGAGAGACAGAGCATGAACGGGGGAGGGGCAGAGAGAGAGGGAGACACAGAATCGGAAACAGGCTCCAGGCTCTGAGCCATCAGCCCAGAGCCCGACGCGGGGCTCGAACCCACGGACCGTGAGATCGTGACCTGGCTGAAGTCGGACGCTTAACCGACTTAACCGACTGCGCCACCCAGGCGCCCCAAGACTAACTTATTTAAATATCAATTGCTTTAAAGACAACAAAAGGTCCTATATGAAAATATGACATTATTTTTTTTAAAAAAAGAAAAGATAATGTTACTTTAGATAATGTATATATCTTGCCATTGTAGAGATCAAATGATACTGTCCAGTATTATTTCTTCTGGTTAGGAACAACTGACTGGTAAACTTTGGTCTGAAACAATATGTTTCAAGGAATAAGAACCACAAGGAACTTCTACCATTAATACAAAAATTATCACCTCCCATGTTCCTCACCTTTCCCTTATGGAGTTATTCAACACAGCACTATCTGTTTTAATAATAATAAAGAATATTTGCTTAAAATTGGTAGAATATTTCTATCCTATAACACACCAAACACTTTTATTTAATATCAGTATAAATATACTGAAAGATGAATGAAAAAAAGCATACAGGAAGCCCCTCCTCTCTCAAGTCCCCCAGGACTTAAAATTCCAGCAATAGCTTAAACATGCTTCAGTTAAGATAGTGTATTGGTACGTGCTTTCCTTCTCCAACCAGAACAGATTAGTAACATAAACAAGGCATGTCATATTTCCAAAGTCCTGCTGGCCTGCACCAGCTCCTCATACCTTCAGATAGGAAGAAAACAGATGCTAAATAAGAGGGATTAACTTCTTAGAGGAAAGACTTTGGGGAGAGAAAAAAAGAAGATTTGATTGTAAAAATGGTTAGAATACTGCTAAAACTCTCTCTCTCTCTCTGTCTCTCATTTAAAAAGATTTTGTAAAGTGTGGAAGTAAGCCTGAGAGTAGTAAGAATCAGCTCTTTAATGATAAATAGTAAAGAAAATTAATATAATCATTTTAGTACCAACTATAAGACAGTGAATCTTGCTCTATTTAAAAAAAAATGGGTGTAACATTTTTGTAAAATGTCTTAGGCCTGCTATTTAGTATGTTATTTAATATACTGATTTGGAAGGGTTGGGAAGATGTCCTTCCTAGTCTCCTGTGGGAATGGAAAACTCTGAGAGGCTTCTTTTAATCTTTTCTCCAGTGTATTTAGCATACCGTAAGCTCAATAATGTGATCAGTGACTAAGTAAGCTTAATATTCCATCTGAACTAGTATGTGTAAATTGTGTTGATTCTGTGCCTTGATTAAAACTCCAGACTAGATACTTACAAAGAATCAACCAAACTTCAGAGTTCCTAAGTAATGTAAATAAATTTATGTAAATATGTAAAATATGTAAATAAAAATAAACATGTAAATAAATTATTCATTCTGATAGGAACTTCCAACAAACTACAAAAATTAGATAATCATAAAACAACTTAAAATCAGCAAGGCTTGGCTTTAGAACCCTAACTGTAAAGTCCGCTAATATCCTTTGCTTGTATTAAAGTATTCAGTTAGATTCCTATAACTTCAGCTATTACTATTTGCATAAGCTAATATATGCTTTTTCCCCTCCTTAGAAGGCTAATTTGGGCAAAGCAGCAACAATAAAAAGCAGCATGTGATTTTTTAAACAGAGTTCTCCTTCAAAAACATTACCAATGAACAGCACAAAAATAAACATATATGATCCCTAACATATTGAGTAACATTTTGCATAAAATAATATTAACCTATTGTTGAATTATATCCACCCACTGAACTTATTATGCAGAAGGGGTAAAAAAGAGTTTGCTTTTCTTACTTAAAATTTCTGAGTCCCTTACTGGTCAAAAACGAATGCATTTCACCAAAATGATGTTTATTGTGTGCAGATGTTACCATATTACTAAGAAGTACTTACTACGAACAACCACTTTACTAAAATGCACTCTTCTCAAAAGGATGTTAGGGCAACCACTTCAGCAGTAGGTTTTTTCAGTCTGATATTAAGTAGCCAACTAGAAATGATGGGTGCCATATGAAATAGGTCTGGATCTCTAATGAATATTCTAACTGAAATTAGGAAAGCTTGAAAATGAATTACAAAAAAAGAAACAATTAAAGACGACTTTCCGGCTGTGCACAAACTCTGCCTTTCTCAGATATTTTGTAGTCAGTCCTCTGGGCTGGGAATGCTCTCTACCAGAGCTCACCACTGTAAAAACAGAACTGCTTAAAATTCAACCAGCCAGACACATTCTGCTCTCAGGGTTCATAGGCACTGCATTTGCTCTGCCCGAAAATCTGGAGGCACAAACCTGGCTGGCAGTGGTGGGTCTGCCTTGCCAGCCACCAGCCAGGAAGACCGGTGGTAGGCGTAGCGGTACCTCTTGTTGTCCACGGGGACGATGTCCATCAGGACTATGTACTTGGCCTCAGGATCCACGCCAGAAAAGGATACTCGAATGGTGGGAAACATCCTCCTGACACAAGGAGACAAAGAGAATCCGCTGGAGCTCCTTCCTGGAGGCTAATGAGTCACTGAATAAAAGGGCGAGGTCCTACTCCCTCCCCACTGACCCCCATACCCTTTTTGTTTCCACAGAGACTTGAGTACTGAGACCCTCCTTCTCCCACACCTACATAATTTTAGGTGTCACCATCATAGGAGTCCCCTTTGCTACGTGAAAAGTTTTGTTTTGCTTTTTAATACTGGAAGGTCTTCGAGTAGGGAAAATCGTACGCTGTATTATCAACCGTGTGAGACTCCCCCAGACCAAAGTCTCTGGAGCAGACCCAGTCTCCCAACCCTCTAGGGTTGCAGGGAGAAAACTCGGTTCAGCCACAGAAATCTAGGGCAGGTTGGGTTCGGGAGACCCTGCGGGTATTTCCCAGAGTCTACAGAGCTGGAGTGACGAGGGCTGCAGGCCACTGACCTTTAGAGTCTTTGTCCCAGGCCTGGGGAGCCACCTGCACCCCCATGCACTACCCCGTGCCTGCCCCACTAAGGCACCAAGGGGGCCCACTGCACCAGCACTCCATCCTACACAGTGTGAGTTTCAAATTTCATTCCTCTGTGCAGGTTTTAATTTTAGTTTTTAATGGGAACTGGCAGCTTTTGCAAATTGAGGCCAATAAAAGGGAAGCTACTTGCCTCCCTCGAAGCACACAGCAGCCTGCCCTACACCCCCAGCAAGATTCCTGCTTCCCTCCAGATGCCAACTCCCCACCCCAAAGCCCTCCCAGATGGCAGATCACTGGTCCCCACATCCCTCTCATCAAGGCCACGGCCACCATGGGGTTTTCCATGGCCAGATCCTGAAAAAGCAAATAAATGCTCAGAAGTCTGTCTCGCAGCTCTTTCCAAAAGCAAGTTGATAGAAAGAAGCCCTCCTTAAGGGAAGGTTCCTCTCGGTGCTCTGGACCAGTGGGGTTTCACCCAGCTCCAGCGAGAACACCCGAGGCCACCTGGGGCGCCACTGTCATCCCTGCACCCCTTACACACCAAGCGCCCCACCGCCACCACGGATCGCTACCTGCCCGACTTGGTGATGATCATCTCTGTTCCTAGCTCGTGGAATTTGTCCCAGAGCTCCTTCGTCTCCAGGCTGCAGGCAATTTTGGCCATTTCCTCACTGGGGATGATGGGGGTGGTGGGGATCAGCGGCTCAGTACACAGAGAGGAGGAGGAGGGGCTGCCACTGCTGCCGCCACCGGCAAACTCCCCGTGAGCATCCAGGCTGGTCAGTTCACCCAGGGGCTGGGCACAGGAGGACTTCTCAACAAATTGTTCTGCAGGCAAAGAGAATGGAGAATGACAGCTAACGCTGTCAAGCCAAGACACAGGAAGGAGAACAGTGCAACCCAAACAGGTACTGGACTCGACTTTGGAAAAGTGAAGTTCAGAAACTCCAAGAAGGCCGTGATAACTCATCACTATATAAATTCTCACGGAATGACATACCCAGAGCTTGCTTACCGAACCAAATGAGTTCTAGAACTGTGGCTTGTTACTAACATTATGAAAGCCACTTTGGGGACTACAAATGTAAGGAGTGCATAAAGGGAAAGGAGGTGATCATGAAAGATGAAAAGCAAGTATTCCTACTGTTATCCCTGTCAAGTTCTAGACGTTGTAGCTTGTGGGATCTCCTGCCAGTCCTGCCTCTTTGACAACCAGGAGAGACTTTTCTCCAGGGAGACCAAAGGGAACGAAGAGGTCAGCATCTTCCTTACTTTGAGAGAAGCTTTCCCTTCCGTCCTGAGCCCTCTCTCCACAAGAAAAAAGGAAGAAAGGTGGAAGGGAAGGGAAGAAAAGTGGGGATGTGGTTAAATGAAAAACTCAAGTCGCTTCACTTCTCTGCCTGGCTCTCAGTGTGCTAGGCTTTAATATCAGGGCAATTTTACAATATCCCTCCCAGCCTGAGATCTTACGAAAGACTCTAACATAGCTTATTAAATCACAAAAGTGGGCTCGCTAGGCCATTTTGGGAACAGGTGTGAAAAAAATGTCTTGAGGGCAGTGTGTGTATTTTTCTCCCTTTCTCTCAAAAAGGTCCTGGAAGTGAGGGAAACAACCCTCAACCCAGGCTAGCAGAGTATTTAAAGTAGGAAGAACACCATCCACCATCAGGCTGGAATACCGCTGCCTATGAACCAAACATTCTACTCCACAGCTGATAAGGGCCTAGGACTACACCAGTCACTTTGATGGAATACAGGGGGACTTTTGTAATTGTCCCAATTATCTTGTATCCCTTAAAAAAGAAACTACTTGAATCTGTAATGTGAAACTGATCTCTAAACAACACTGTTCTAAGTGCCAAGGAATTGAAACAAGTTCTAAATGTAGATATAGACATGTATATGTTATGTATCACATAAAGCATTTTATTTCCCATATTTCTCCTTGGCTTAGGGCAGGAAAGCAGGAAGCAGGGAATTTTTACCTTTTATTCTCTTACAATAATAATCCAACTCACTGTAACATTTTAAATTAAGAATAATCAAATTAAGTATCTTGGCCTTAAATTTTCAAGTTCAAAGAACGAAAAGTACGCCAGGGCAAAATCTTATTTTCAACAAATATTTTCAGAAACACATTCACATGATGTCTTTATAGAGAATTAACACGTAGCTTCAGAAATTTTCTTATTTTTCTGACAATTGGAAAAGGTAGACTCCCTAAGCCCCAGACTAAGGACAGCCAGGGTGGGAAAGTGGAGGAAGAAGAAAATGATACCGAATTTCTGCAACACAATGTTATGTGTCAAGGGTACCTCAATAAAAAAGATCTGAAAGAAATGCTCTAGTGGTTTAAGGAAGGCAGCTCTTCTAAATAGATTTTACGTGTTTAAATGCGCAATCCTGATACACTTTTGAGTCCCTAGCCCACAATTGCTTCCACACCTCACACCTCTCCATCCAAAGTACCATATTCTCTGTAACAGAACCTCTAGGTGTTTCTCTTGCGGGAGTCCTCAGCTTAAAGTCACTAATTGCACTGTTGAACTACTAGCCCCTGGAAAGGACAAGAATGCCTTCTGGGTCTTTCAGAGCCCGTCTCATAAGCCCAGGGGAAAGAGGTTCATTTTACAGACTGTGTATTTGCGGTGGGGGAGAAGGTGGTGGGTATATAGTTTAGAATTGAGATAGCAAGTTTTCTCAGGAAAAGAAATAGAAAAGAAAGCAATACTGAAATGACAGTGGAACTGAAAATGGCATGTTTCCCAGTCTGCTGTCTGTAATTCTGACAGGAATATTAACCCGAAGGGCTCTTTCCCTGCTAGCTACTGAACTGTGATGGGGGAGTTCATAAAGAATTCAGAGGCCTTCAAAATAGGAGTGGATAATGTTGGGCTGTCCCACCAAAATAACTTTGAAATTGGTGGTTAATATGTCTGCAAACAGTTTGGGTTTGTTTCATTGGTTGTTTCCTCTTTTTTTTTTTTGGCAGATTTCAGGTGGATGAGAAGAACCAGGGTAAGTGAGTGAAACCTTGGAGGGGAGACTTTTTGACATTATATTTTCTGGAGATCTTCCTGTTTCCTTTTCCTTGGTTCTAAGTTGCTCTGGGGATTTTAGCTTTCTTTTCTTTTTGCCCAGCCCTCTTATTTTTCATCTTTAACCCTTTGTCTTTCATACTAGGATTGCTGTTTCAGACGTGGGATGTTAAAGTGTTGGAAAGGACAGGGAGAAAGAAAGAAAAAACACAGGGGAGAGTCAAAAAATATATTACCCTAAGTTTGCTATTTGATGTTTCTCACCATTTTCGGGCTATCAGATGATCAGGATGTAAAATAATTTTTTCCTGGGGACCCAAGAGGTGATGAGAACACTTCTTTCTCTGTTAATTGTAAAGGGACTTTGAAATACTCAAGTCCAGCAGTCTCTTTCCCACACAGTTCACTTGTGCTGAGGGGAACATAATCCCTATTTTCCCTTTACTCCAAGCCTAGTGTCTTCTATAAATGGTAAAGGTTGTTAAATAAACAGTATAGCTAAAAGTTGAGGAATTTGGAAAATGGTTACTGGCTAATGTTTTTGCCAACCTCCACTGAAAGTGATGGCGGTTACAAAATGATGTCTCACTGATAAGTTCGGAGCTTCGGTGAAGAAAACGGTTCATGGGGGGACAACTGGCTTATTCTACAGCATATGGCAGTGGCTTTAAGGAGTTAATTCTGTTTATTCAAGTCAAAGGAAAAACAAAATCCAACTAGCTTCTTGTTAAGTCGCTAAGAGTCTCCTCGGGATCAAATGCACACGCAGGTGTTACACGCATGGTAAATTCTGTTGAGTCTTAAAAGGGGTTAATTATTTATCTCTGATTGTTTTGGTCCCAACAAAGTTACACACTTTCCTGCACAAGTACGACTTGCCCTGGGGATTCTAGACGAATAGGTAGAGACAGTGGCTAGCGCGCATCTGAGATGCGAAACCGGTTGTCTGTGAAGCCCCCAAAGAAAAGAATCTCCCGACCCCGGCGTGGGGCCCGTGGCCTGAAGATCAGAAGCTGCCTAGAGCAGGGAAAGGCGGCCACCCTCTCAAGCCTCCCGCAGGCAGGGGACGGAGGGACAGACAAGATGCGCGGCGGCCCGCTCCTGCCCTAGGCGGACAGTCGGGCAGCCCGACTTACCAAGTGGTTTGATGGTGTTCTCGGCGGCTTCCTTCTCCTTAGAGCCGCCGCTCGACATGAGCGCGGCGATGGAGAAGGCGTTGGCCCGGGAGGAGAGCTGTGGCTTGGGCGACGCCGTGAACTCCATGGCCCCCAGTGTGCGGTCCTGGCCACGCACGGGGCCTGCCGAACAGCCGTCCAGCTTCCCCAAGGGAGACAAAAACCAACACAGAGCGCAAAGTTTCCAATTGCAATCTCAGCGGAGTGGGAACTCCAGATGAGTCAGCCCCAACCGGACAAGAGCTCCCCACTGGCCTCTGTCCCTCACTGTAAAGCCCTCCAGCCGCAGAGACTTCCCATTAGCCGGAGAGGACAGGAGAGGACCAGCCTCGGGCTCCACCGGGTGCGCGAACCCTGGGGCGCTCCGCAGGACCACAGGCTGCGCCCCCGGAAGCTGGAGACGAGCATCGGGCGCGCAAAACCCGGGGGTCTCGCGGCACCCCTGTGCGTCCCTCCTCCGTCCACGCGCTGGGGACAGCCGGAGCGGCCCAAGCTGCAGGAAGGAGGCTACGGGTGGAACTCCGCAGCGAGGGGGCGGACGCCGGACAGCACCGGCGCCGGCGTGCGGAGCACAGCGCGGCGCGGAGGACACTGCACCCGGGCGCTCGCAGCCCTGCGCCTTAATTTGCTGGCGGCAGCTATCCCAGCGGCCCGCAGCCAGTCAGCGCCTCACCACGTCACCGCTTCCTGATTCCGCCGCCGGGGGCGGGGCAGCGGGCTGGGCAGGGAGGGCGCGCCCCGGGCGCTGTGCCCGCTCGGCCTCGCGCAGCAGCCAGCCGCGAACCTGGCACCCGTTCGGAAAAAGTGCCACCACCGAGCTGCCGCGGACTCGCCTAGCCTGGTTTCGAAGTCCCAGGGCGGGAGGGACTTGCGCGCAGTTGGGAGGGGGTATTTTTGAAGCGGCTAGGACGCGGGATCCCGAGAGTGGCCCAGTGCGGGAACCTAGACCAGAAGTAGCCTGGGGGAGTTCCTGCTTCTTCCGTTCTTTTTCTTGAGCGTGCTCAAAGTTCCAAAAGAAAGTTGGGAAGCTTTAAGTAGAGCGGAAACCCGCGCCACAGAGCCACCACGTACGGGCCAGGTCCTATTCTCTCTGGGCAGTTCCCAGGGCTGGGTGCCCTCACTCGTTGGGCTCCAAAATCTGTCTGCTTGACAGTGGGACTGGAGATACACAGCCCTGCAAAAGATATGCTGAGAGAGGGATGGGGACATTTAGCAAAGGCTGCTGCTCTCAGAACCACGGCTCCCGCTGCACACCAGTGCGCCACTTACGCGCTGTTCCTGTTCCCGTAAGGGACTCTGGGGAGTGGAACCTCCACCCAAGGGAAGGTGCGGGGCCGGCGCGGGGGCCCGGGCGTGCACCCTGCGGGGACCGGGCGACACGCAGTGGGAGAGTGAGAAATCTACAGTGCTTGAACTTGGTAGACAGGGAATCTGCCTTCGCAAACTGGGCTGCGACCAAGGACTTCCCACGGCCTTATGGGGGTCGTCCTGTTGGCCTTGTTCAGCTTGAATAACTCAAATTCTCCGAATTCGCAGGGTAATCCGCTTCACTAGGAGCCGTGTAAACTCAGGCTGACACACACACTCAAGCTGTACATGTAAATATTTGCGCTCCTTTCCAGCCAGCCGGTCTGGCGATTAGGAGCCTCTTGGTGGGTCTTACAATTTTAAAGAAAAAGAAAACATCTTCCATTTCCCACCAACCTTTTTCTCCCTTCACTGCACCCGCTGCCGTCCTGAAATAAACTTACAGTGGAAAAAAAGTCAAAGGTTGAGCACTTTTATGAAATGATGACATCTGGGGGAGTCGTGATTTAAGCCACTCTTGCCAACGTGTATCAATAGTTTCTAACATGGTGCTGCATGCAGGTGGTAAGAAACGCATTCTGATATCCGTCTTCATGTACAAAGTGTATTTGTGCAGATATTTGGGGAAATTCGTAAAATCATAGGTTTTATTGCTGGAAGGGGTTTGCACCGTGAGTAGCGTATCTCCACTTGCTTTTGAGAGGGAAACACCAGGTCTGGCATGGAGGGGACCATCTCGTTTCCAGTCTGCCCAGCCGGCTAGAGGCAGACCTATGCGCAGGACCCGCACTCCGGACCCCCGGTTTGGTCACACCCTGGCCCTGCAGCTGTGTCCGGGCTGTTCAGGGGAGATCGATCCTAGAGCTAACGCCAGCTGAGAGCAAAAGGCTCTCGGATGAAACCTCAGTGAGAATAGAGGCTAAGCCACCGGGTGTGCCTAAGGATCAGTTTTCACTTTTAAGGCTTTAGTCTTTGACTGTTTTGAACAACCCAGACCTTTCGTGGTTGCTGTTGAAGGCCACTTCGCCCCCCAGCATATATCCCATCTCAGTGCACCAGTGACATTTCCCTCTTAAACGTAAGGAGCAAAGGGGTTCCTTCCCTGTCTCAGAAGGGAAGATTTCTGACGAGAGGGTTTTTCTTTGTTTTTAACTTTTTATTGGCGCAGGGGGTGATGTCATGGTCAGTCTAGAACTTATTATATGCTTCAAATGGGTGGCAAAGATCTTGTTGGCTACGTTTGGTTTTCAAACACTTATTTTGGAATTATACCTCAATTTTTAAAAGTTGCCATTACTTTTCTACACAGAGGAAACCCTGTTTCTTTTCTTAATTATCCTAATGGTTTAGAATGGAATTTTAATAAATTTAATAAATTCCATGACAGGGCCTTTTTTTTTTTTAAACTGGCCCAGCGAGGGGAAAGCTGACTTGCCTCCAATCAGCTTCCACTTTTTTTTTTTTTCTCAATTGCCACGGCCACGCCGAAGCCCAGTTCTGGGTCTCTCGTGGGCAGGGAACTCCGACTAGTCCTCGTATTAAACGTAAAACAAAAAGCCAAGAAGGCCAAGTGAGCGCGCGGGAGACAGCGGGCAAACCTGAGGAGCTGAAAAGGCCACTTTAAACAAACCCGGGCGCGAGAGGTGGGCCGTTTGGGGATCCCTAACAAGCGATGCATCTTGATGGTGTTGAAACCGTGGCAGTAAAATGTATACTACAACATAATTATCGGGGGTGGGGGGGGATGCTGTCCCTTCTCTTAGATTTATTGCCTTTGCAAATCAATATGGTGCTATAAAAACGGAGAACCGGTGCTTGGCAGAGAGACGCTATCAAAGGGTGATTTAAAGCCATCCCGAAGCGGAGAGCGCTGAAGTTCTGAGGTCCCTTCAAAACCTCAGTGTTAGAGCGGGTTAACAGGTAAAGACGCCGAAGGGGGTGGAACAAAGCAATATGTTAATTCGGAACCTTTCTCTCCAGGCCCTGCTCAGGCCGACGACAGGCGGGCGGAAGCTGCTTTGGGATACTGGAACGTGCAATCGGACCTGGAGAAGGCTTTGAATCTTGACTTTAGCCTTTGCTAGCCCTGAGACTTTGTGGAGGTGTTGTTTAAGCCTCTCGAAGCCTCAGTTTCACCGTCTTCATTAAAACAGGGCCAATAATGTATTCCTACCTGGAAGATGGCCCCGTGGATTAATGAGATAATCTGTGTAAAGCTCCTAAACCACAGCTAACCTTAACAGTAACACCAAAGCACGTAAAACATAAGTACAGAATTTTGTTATGTCTAAATTTTGAACTACAACTTCGCGATCTTAGAGATGTATCTATCTCATAGTCTCGCCGAGTTAACTGTATAGATAGTTGGAATGTGCACAGGGGAGAGGAGTCACATGGTGATAATGGACCATTCCTTACATCCCGTTAAACTTTGGAGCCTGAGAATGAAACGTTTTGATTATACGTCTGAGTTTGGTTCTACGGAGTTTGGAGAACTGGAAGATGTCTCTTCGTGCACGCCACCCTTTCAAATTCTCATTTGTCGTCTCCGGAACTCAAAAGTTAGTGGTCCAAGAAAACAGCCTAGGAAGTAATCAGATTCTCGCTTTTTGGCCAACGGTCCCTCGCGTAACGAATGCTAGCGCAGAACCCTCCGCGGACCGCAGCAGGGACCGGTTCCCGGCTGGTCTTGGTCACCTGCCGCCAACACCAGGAGCGAGAGCTGAGCGAGGGCTGTGGGACCGGGTGCCAGACCGAGAGCGCCGCCGTGCACCCGAGGGTGACAGCGGGAGAGAAGGTGAGAAAGGAGACGTGCTTCTGAGCACCCGGGCAGAGCTACTCGCGGACTTGGCCCCAAATCCCCGTTCCCATGCTCCTTTCCGCTCTCTCTGCTTTAAAATGCTTCAAAAGCGACAGTAATGGTGCCTTTGGATTCCTAAACTCGGTTTGCCGAACAGAAAAGTCCCAAAGCAGCGTAGGGAGGGCGGCCGCAGCCGCTCGGGAGGCCCCTGAAGCACCTCCCCGGGGAGAGAGCAGCGCGCGTCCCCGCGCAGGGTAGGGAGCGCGCGGCGAGGCCTCGGATTTTGACCGCCGGGCTGCAGGGGTGCGAGCCTGAGCCTTTCCCGGGGCCACCGCACAAACGCACACCCCGGTGGGGTTAAGTTTTCCTGAACCCGAGTGATCCCCCTGAAGCGCCCCCTAGCCCGGGCCGCAAGCCTCCACGCTTTCGGGCCCACCCGGAGGCCCCTGGGCCTGGCGCTCGAGGCGCATTTGCCCAGCTCAGGCTTTACGGGCAAGGCTCCTCGAGGGGTGCGGCCGGAGGTTGTCATCTGACGGTCCCGGGTGGTGTGCGTGCGTGCGCTTTTGGCCCGGGACTGCACACTTGAGACCGGCTGTGATACTAAGGAAAGAGATATTTTGCGGGCCTAGGGAGGGCCGCACCCATTTTCAGGGCCCGTGTCCTCAGGTGGTGAAGGGAAAGGTCCTTTGGGGCCGGGGCCCGCCGTACTGCGACGTTACCCAGCCAGGCCCGGGCTAGCGGAGGCCTGCAGCGGTGGGTGCCCCCCGCTCTTGCGCTCCGCAGGCCTCCCCCACCCCGGTTTCCACTAAGCGGCTCCCCTCGCCGGGGGCCAGAGGTCAGGCGTGGGGCCTCAGAGACTCCTCACAGGATGCTCCCCTGGGGCCGCGGCCCTCCGGCTCCTTCCCGAGACCACTCGCTTCCCAGGTCTTCCCTCGTGAGCTCGCGACTGCAGGGGAAAGGCCCTTGGCGCCCCTCAGGCCTCCCCCTGACCAGAGAAGAACCCGTGAGCCACAGTTGGGTGCAAAACCCGCAAGGTGATCCTAAGAACAGCATAGAAAGATTTCTCCTGACGCCGCGGGGGCGAGGCATCCAGACCCACTCTCCCCCCCGCCCCTTCACCCTCCTTTCTCTCCCTCCACGCGCGCCCCCGCCTTCCTCCGCCAATGCTGTTCCTGTGCGGTCACGGTGTTCCCTCTCCCAACCGCCTGGCTGAAGACCGATCCTGTCTCTATTTAAAACTAAGATATTTCGTGCATCGTGAATTTTTGCATGAATTTTGACTTCTTAAATTACTGCATTAAAATATTGTTTCTCGATTACTGATACTTTTGTCGACACTTAAATTTGGGGCGTTCACCCTAGTCCCAGCTTTGTCAAGAAGGTTAAGAATTTGAGCCAAGTTACACTGATGTAAGCGGTACAACGGGGATTCCGAGGCAAATCTCTAGCTGGAAAAGCGTCGCTCCTGCCATTACGGTACACTCCGGACTGATTAAGCGGAAACTCCCAGCAGCAGGAGAAAAGCGGACAGAGGACGGTCCCCTGCTTCAGGATGAAGGTCCTGTTGGCCTGGTGCCCACGTCTGCCCAGGCGGACCCATGGGCCCTGCGGGGACAGCCAGACAGGTGGCTCGAAGGCGCGCTTCCAGAGCTTAGGCTTCTTAGGTGTTTAAAAAACATACCCAAACCTAAATGAGACAACTTCCGCAGAAGAGCAACTACAGCTTGCCAGCGCCCTTCCTCTGGCAAAGTAGCGTCAGTTTTGGAGATGTCACCAAATTAAACTTAAAGCAATTGCCACATTTCAGACGATCCAGCCTTCCAGCAACCAACCGCTCCCTGTCCCTTCTGGTGATTGCTGGAGCACTTCCTGTCTTCCCTCTTCAGGAACCAGAGCTAGCTGTTTGGTGACAGTCTATCTGCTCTTTTTTCAGGAGGTTTGGGAGACCGAGGTGGGGAAGACACAGACAGGAAGTAGTCCTCCAATGTCTCCGCTGCCAGCTCCCACTACAAGTTACCCCAGAAGCCATTGATTAAACTCATCTTATTCCTTATGGAGGGCAAAAGACACCCAGTAAGATCTGCGTTCCTATTCCCATGTGAGCATGCTTCAGAAGACTTGAAGCATATATTATGTAAGGGAGCAAAGATGTATGCATCTAACACAAGATAAAGAATGCAGAGTGTTTGTTCATTCATCCCATATTACCTGGTACTTACTCTGGACTGGGTACTGTGCTAGGTTCCAGGAATTGACCAGTGATTAGAACCCTAATTCCTTCCTCATGCAGTCTGGTGGGAGACACCAATAAGAAGCATATAAAAACCAGAAGAAATAGAAATTGTGATGAAGACTTGAGGCAGCAAGGAGCAGAGATAGCTAATCCAATCTATCTGTAGGCATTCATTCATTCTGGACCAGGCACAGCTTATTGGGGTGAGGTTAGTGTTGGACAGTTTGCATACCATCCCTGTCCCTCCAGGTTTCAAAGTCCAGCTAGAGATGTGTTTAAAAAAAGCACCAACATGAAGAATATACATTACATTCTCGTCAACACTGAGCTCATAAAATAAAGGGGCATATGGCTTAATGTTAATAAAATAAGGCAGAATAAATAACTTTAATAAAAGTCCTGGCAGAAGAAAAGTGTTGAGGTCTGACATTAGAAACACTGCTTTGGAGCAAGCCATGCTGAATCCTTTTCCACATTTTAAAGATATAGTTCCTGATGGGAACATCTACATGGAGAGTTTTTGCAAGGATTAAATGGTATAATGTCCATGTGAGGGCAAAGGACTTCATAGGCATTACTATTTGCCATCTCTGGAACTTGGGAAAAGCCTCCTCTTCAATTTAGGGATGATGGAAATCAACTCTGATCAGGAAGAGTGTTCAAGAGCCCCAGTTTCCACCCTGCACACAACGAATGTAAGAAACAGCTTTCTCGCGGGGTTCTGTAGAGGCTCTACGTCTCACGCAGGAGTCCTATGGTGGAACAGAAACCCATATGCCGCCTGCCAGGTGGAAAGCATCCCTTCAGATGCTCGGACACTCAGCCTCTCTGCTGTGAACACCCTCACTAGAAAGGCTGGAGGCCCACCGTTGGCCTCTCCGCTGCAGTCTTCCGTTAACTCACCTAGTTTGAAGGCGTTTTGCATTCAAATCCTGGAAGCTAGTCTTTCAGTGCATTACAAAGAGCTTCTATCGTGAATTTGATATGTGCCATGCTTCTCAAGAAACCTATAATGTTGACACCATCAGTCGGGTAGCATAATCGTGTGCGTTTTAAAGTTGCAGAAAATGAGTCCAGGAAGGCTAACTCACTTGTTCAAGGGCACACGGATAGTTTCATGGTGGAGCAGTAGACGACCCTGGGCTGTGTGACCCAATCGCTCCTCAATCTTAACCTCCATCGCATATCGAATTCTATCACTAACTTGGTTGGTTTCCGGTTCTGGAAGCAGAGGCAGTTCCGAGGGGAGGGCTCAATTTTCCTGGTCTATTTGTAAATAGCACCCCCGGGGCCCGGGAACACGTGCAAGTCTTTGTTGTCCGCCAGACGCGACGAGGAACTTTGTTCCTCCAAACAAGGGCAGATGTGACTGGCGTGACCACCGTCCACCCTCGAGGCGCGCAGAGCGGAAGGCAGGCCAAGTAAAGGTCTTTCGGCGTCGCACGTGGACCTCGGGACCAGACGGCCTTTGTAATTTTCTTTTTCTGGGGGCAATTACCGAGTAATCTGTAGGTTCCGCGGAGACTGCAGAGTCGGCGGCTGGGTGGCGGTGGGCGGGGTGGCCGGGGTAGAGATGGAGGCGTGGCCGGCTGGGAGATCACGCACCACTTGGCTGGAGACTGTGCAGGCTTACCGCCCTCATACCCCAACTTTTGGAGGTAGACTGCCAACTTTTGGAGGTTCGAAGCCAGGTTTGTCATTTGCCGGCTGTGTGAGCTGGGCTGTCTGAATTGTCCTTAGTGGGAGAGGTTCGCACAGAGCCAGGCGTTGGCTGAGCTCACTGGGAGCAGCGACCCCACTGAGGGTGATGTGATGGCAGGAAGCGGGTACTTTCTGCAGCGGAGCAGCGCGGACGCGCGCGGGGCGAAGGGGCCAGCGAGGCGCACTCCCGCTTCTCGAGTCTGGGATGTCCTGGTTTTCTTCCTTCAACCCACCCCACCCTTTGTGACGGTCATCAGTCCCATACCTCCGCTAGGAGAGGCCAAGGCACGTCAGAGTAAAGGGGACAACGTACGCCCGGTGTTAATTAGTGAGTTCCACCACTTGGGGACTCTGGAAGTGGACTCTAACTCCTAAAGAATCCTCCCAGGGCGACGCCGTCGGGTCCCTGTGAACGGCTGACCCAGACCCACTTCGGCTCTCGCGGCGCTCGGGCCGTTGTCCCACACACGCGCTTCCCAGCCAGGACCCGAGGCCAGGGACTGCGCCCTCCGCTCGGACCGCCGCGGTTCCGGGGACTGGGACACAGACGTCCCCGTTAGAGCCCCGCCACTGCGGGTCCCCGCTTAGTCTGCGCGGTGGCGGTGACGGTGGCGCTGGCGGCGGCGGGGGCCTTCCCTTGGCTGCCCCGCCATTTAATCAGGGCTATTATCAGACCCGGCTTGCAGGATGGCGCCGGCGGAGCTTTACCCCCATTAGCGCAGGGCGGGGTGGGGGCTGGGCCCCCAGATCGCCGCCGGTCGGGCCGCCGCTGCGGGGGTTCTGGGGCGCTTAGAGCGAGGCCGAGGCGCGGGGTCTGGCAGCGGCTTGGGCGGTCTCTCCCCAGCCCTTCTCAGGCTGACGGGTTTTATTCCCCAGCTCCCAGCTCGACCCTTACTAGCTCTGACGTTGGGGCAAATCGCTGCACTTCCCTGAACCTCGGTTTCTCTTCTGTGAAATAGGTTCGGAAAGCTACTTCGCCCAAGGTAGTCGCGAAAATTAGCTGTCCGGAGATGAACTAAGATGATGCGTCTCAAGTGTTATGTGGACGACGTGGCACGCACAAATCGTCACTGCTGTTATGACACTAGAAATAGGTCTGCCTTTTTAAAAAGCCTACCCCCCCCCCTTTTTTTCTTCATTAAAAAGGAACGGAAGCGGGGCGCCTGGGTGGCCCAGCGATCGAGTCAGACTTTCTTGATTTTGGCTCGGGTCATGATCCCAGCCTGGTAGGATCGAGCCCCGCGTGGGTCTCCGCGCTGCGCGTGGCGCCTGCTTGGGATTCTCTCTGTTTCTCTCTCTCTCTCTCTCTCTCTCTGCCTTTCCCCCCCTGCTATCTCCCTATAAATAAATAAATAAATAAATAAATAAATAAATAAATAAATAAATATTTTTTAAAAATTTTAGTGTTTATTTTTGAGAGACAGCCACAGAGAGAGATCGAGCATGTGCGGGGGGGGGGGGGAGAGGAGGCAGAGAGAGAGGACACAGAATCTGAAGCAGGCTCCGGGCTCTGAGCTGTCAGCACAGGCCCCCGACGCGGGGTTCGAAACTGTGAGATCATGACCTGAGCCGAAGTCTGACGCCTAACCGACTGAGCCACCTCGGCGCCCCCAAATAAACAAAAATTTTAAAAAGGAGAGGAAGAGAGGAAGTGAGGTTGAATGTTTCAAAGAAGTCCAAGATTGCTTACCGATTTGCTGATTTTATTCACGCCTAACTGGTGTTCCAGGTTCATCTCTGCCACTGGCTAACCTGTGTGACTTTGGGCATTCCGCTTGCTGTCTCTGTGCCTCCTTTGCCTTAGCTATGAAATGGAAGAAACACTAGCACTTGCACTGCGGCACTGTTCCGCACATTAATGAAGGATGCATACAGAATGCTGAGCAGAGTAGGCTCTCCTCAAGCACAGGTCATTTATTTGTTATTAGCAAAATGATTTTGCAAACCACAGTCGTCCTTCCTTCTTTCCTTCCGTATTCCCTGCCTTCCTTTCTGTCTCTCTCTTTTCCTCTCTCTTTCTTAAACTAAATCTCTCTACAAACAGGCAACTCAACTCACGTTCAGAGCTGAACGTCAGGCTGGAAATGCGAGGGAAAGGGAGTGTGAATCACTCAACAGTGCCTTCTAGCCTCCAGTTTCCTCTTTGCATTCCCATCACAATGCCCTATTGACACTGTCCATTTAAGATAAAAGGCAGACAGCAAAATCAGGCACTATTATTTTCAGATGGCTGCTAGAAAAATTAGCACTTGGGAGCAAACCCAGTATTGTCAAGGGTAGTTTCTAATCAGTAAAGTGTAATTAGCAAAGCGAGACTAATTATTAAAGTGACCTTCTAAGTAGTGAATGTTTATAAATGGTTCTTAAGTGGGATGTGTTTGGGCACACAGCCCAATCCTTAAGGACTGTGCTCCACTTCAGCCAGCGCTGGCCCCAGCTCTCCTGCTTCCCCCAAAGCCTAGTCTTGCGTTTGGATTGACTTTTTCCGTCTGGCTTGTAAACACATGGCTCATAATAACGGTTAAGTTATTTCAAGTGCTTGTATGTGCCTGGCAATATCCTAAGCACCTTACCTGTATTATCTCATTTGAAACTCCCCATTTTACAGATGAGGAAACTAAGAGAAGTTATGTAACTTACTATATAAATCACACTGCCCATAGGTGGTGATAGGTTTGAATTCTTGTCTGCTTTTCTCCAAGGCTCCTATGTCACCATCTCCCAGTACTTTTAGTCTCTACTCTTCTACAATTCTAAAAACGCTTCAAAGAGGATAGGAACTCAATGAGTCTGGAGGAAAACAAACAGCAAACTCACGGTGTTTGCTGCTTCTAAGGAGGCACCCAGGGGTAGAGGCTACAATACCTGGTAGGAGTCTGAGGGCCTCTACTCCTCAGGATGACTTCTTGTCAGTCTCTTCTCCTTTGAGCCACAATTACTCTTTTATTAAAAATGATTGCATGCTTCTTATACTGTCTTGTACAACCGTTAGTTATATTGTATAACTAACATTTAGTGAGACCTAATATATGTCAAAGCCTGTGGGAGGTGCTTTGGGACACATCATGTCATTGTAAAATAAATTTCATGAATTTTATTTTGTAATAAATACTGTCTACTTCTCAGACTTTTGTGATGCTCTAATGAGCCAAGTTATTTGGAAGTATTAAAAAAATAAGAGTTTATTACAACAATTGTTTAAGCATTTTGAAAAAAAAAACCCATTTCTTTGGACACTGATATTTTGCAGTATGTGGTTCAAAGTCTACCTGCGTCCAAAGCACTTAAGATGTTTGTGTATTTCTTGGCTCCACCCAGAGTGACTGGACTTAGGGCCCCTAGTGCCTGTCTGGGGGAGGGAGGGGATGAATATGCTTCTGAACCAAGCGCTCCTAGAAGCTTCTGAACTTCTAGTCCTCTTCATAGCGCTCTAGTCCTCCTATTGGCCATATCTAGCTTTAGATTCAACCAGAGCAAAAGAGAAGCAAGGACTTCTCACCTCTTCTGAGAAGCCATCTGTGAATAACCAAAAAGTCCCACATCGAAACCTGTAACTTTTATAATTTCCCACCACTCTTAATCAGAAAGGGTGGGGGCGCCTGGGTGGTTCAGTCAGTTAAGCGTCCGACTTCGGCTCAGGTCATGATCTCGCGGTCCGTGAGTTCGAGCCCCTTGTCGGGCTCTGTGCTGACAGCTCAGAACCTGGAGCCTGTTTCAGATTCTGTGTCTCCCTCTCGCTGACCCTCCCCTGTTCATGCTCTGTCTCTCTCTGTCTCAAAAATAAATAAAACGTTAAAAAAAATCAGAAAGGGTGGCTTCTGGTTCTGACACATCTGTTGTTTTCTTTCAAAGGTGAATACTGGAAAAGCATGACTGACTGACTCTGTGCAACTTGCAAAAAAGAGAAGCCACCAGCAAGTCCCACCCCACCACACAGACACATCACAGACAGGGCATAGCTAGAGGTGAGGTCTTTAGCTGAGATTAGCACAGCAGGAACCAAGACATTTTAGAATGTTTGAAAAGACAAGCATAGTCCCTAAAGTCCCCCCTCTTTCCCTATTTATGGATGAGGAAATTGAAAATTGAAGCTGGGTCAAGAAGTGACGTGTCCAAAGCCATGCTGCTGGCCATATCTTTGGACCCAGGTTGCCTGACTTTGCATTAATGCTGACCCCTTTGACAGGAGCCCTCCTTAGGAGTAGGAAGGCCTTCTCATTATCTATCATTGGTTTCCTAATTTATGCCACTACATTCTCTGAGTCGTGGCCCACACATATTGGGCTTTTCGGTGGTGATCACAAAGACCACACAACTTCTCTAAATATTGCACCTGAATTCTGCAGTTACAGTTTGAGAAGGGAAGAAAATTTGGAGTCTTGCCCTTGACATCAAAGATTTGACTTCCAAAAGAGTTCCTTGCTGTCTGGGTTGCACAAGTCATCTCTGGATTTTAAGGTTGACCGACCTTCAGGATTGGTTTGCTCTTTGTTGGGGAAGGTGGGGAGAGGTCCGGATATACATATGACCAGATAGAATGCAAGTATTGGAAACAAAATTTTAAGTAAAGGGGGTTGAAGTCCTGTGTGTATCAATTAAGATCTTACGTTTCATATGTGGAATTTAAGAAACAAAACAGATGAACATAGGGGAAGGGAAGGAAAAATAAGATAAAAATAGAGAGGGAGACAAACCATAAGAGACTCTTAAATACAGGGAACAAACTAGGGTTACTGGAGGGGAGGTGGTTGGGGAGATGGGCTAAATGGGTGATGGGCATTAAGGAGGGCACATGTTGGGATGAGCACTGGGTGTTATACATAAGTGATGAATCACTGGGTTCTACTGCTGAAACCAATTCTATACTGTATGTTAACTAACTTGAATTTAAATAAACAAATTTAAAAAAGAGATTCTATGTTTCCAACAATGGGAAATCCTTATCAATCTAGTTTAACAATAAAGGGAACTTGTTACCCCCCCATGTGTACAGTTTAGATACAGCTTCTGATGAAGTATGATCCAAGGCTCACAGAAAATCTCCATCTCTCATCTCTGGCTTCCTGCTGTTAGTGCTATTTTTAGGCAAGCTTTCTCCTGGGGTCACAAGATGTCTATCAGCAGGTCTCATGGCTACGTTCTGATTTGTTTGCACCCATTAGGGTCTCTCTCTTTCAGTAGCACCTATAGGGAAATGAACCCAGGAAATGTCTTTGCATTCATTGGACCTGGTTTAGGATCATGTCCCTTGAATCATGATCAAAGGACGGGGTACCCTGATTGGCTTAACCAAATCAGGGGTCTAGCCCTGGAATCTGGGGATAGTGGAAGCCGTCTCAAACCATGTAACTGAGAGCAGCAAAGAGGTGAATTCATTAAGGAGAAGTGGGATTAGTATCCGTCACAGTAGAGCTTGGGAATCTTTGCTTGAGAAGATTTTTGTTCTTTTCAGGAAACCTGGATTCTGTTTCCCAAATGAAGCTTTGCAGAACACAGGTTGCTTCAGATGTTGCCTGTTTTTGTACATCCCAAGAACTAAGAATGGCTTTTACATTTTCAAATGGTTGTGGGAAAAAAAAACCCAAAAGAATAATAATATTTTGTGACATGTGGAAATGATATGAATTCAATTTCAGTGTCCACAAATAAAGTTTTATTGCTAGAGTTGGCAAACTTTTTCTGTAAAGGGCCAGATAGTAAACATTTAGGCTTGTAGGCCATATGGTCTCCATCACAATTATTCAACTCTGTCATTGTAACATAATAACAACCATAGGCAATATGTAAACATATGAATGTGGCTATGTTCTGATTAAAATTTTATTTATGAACACTGAAATTTGAACGTCACGTAATTTTTACATGTCACAAAATATTATTCTTCCTTTGATATTTTTTTTCAACCACTTAAAAATGTAAAGACCATGCTTGGCTGGCAGGCTGTGTAAAAACAGGTAACTGGCTAGATTTGGCACATTGGCCATAATTTGCAGACCCCTGTTTTATTGGCTGCTTTTGCAGTACAGCGACAGAGCAGAGTAGCTGTGACAGAGACCACATGGCCTACAAAGCCTAAAATATTTACTAGTTGGTCCTTTACAGAAAAAGTTTGCTGACCCTTAGTCTGGAATGGTACTTCTCAAGCTGTACTTTGCATACAAAGCACCTGGGGATCTTGTGGACATGCAGATTTTGATTCTGTAAGTCTGGCGAGTCCAGACATTCTGCATTTCAATACGTTCAGAGGTGGACCACATTTGGAGAATTTTTCAGTCATTCTTGGATATCCTGTATCAGAAACCTGAGAGGAAGTCCCCTCAGGCCTACCCCCACTTGTTGAATGAGAAGCTTCTTCGCTGGGGGATGGGAATCTGCATATTAAATAAGCAGATATTTAATCTGTGATTTTTTTTGAGAACCACTGATACAGATGCTTTAACAGAGATTCAATGACAAATTCATTGAGGGCTGGGTATTAACCAAACAATGGGCTTCAGGGCACAGGTGGGTGGCTTTTTGTCCAATGATGGATTAATACTATATTTTTTAAGTGTCATTAATTATCTAATTATTATAGCATAAGGATTATTTATTTGTTGGTTAATCTCCAGGGCGTTAACTCTCCTTACCATGTCTTGATTTCACATGAAGGCAGTGACTTAGGCATATTAATTGTTAGCAAAGCCCTTCCATTTTTCCCATTTCAGGATATGCATTTATGACCTGCAAGATCTATTAATGTTCAGATAGGTTTAAAGAGCAAGGATTGGGTTTTTATCTATTTTTCATGTAGTAGTAAGGCAAACTTTCTATAAAACCCCATTAAGCACTTTCTTTATTGACCTCTTTCCTTCTTCCCTCCCTTCTTTCCTTTCTTTGGTGTGTATCCATCATGAATTTTTTATTTTATTTCCAACTTTACTAACTTCTAAAGAATTAAACTTCCAAAACTATGCAGCTATTATATTAGTGGAGAAAGAAGAGAATAGAGAACTTTACTAGATGTGGGATTTGGGGTTTACAGAATGTGAATCAGACTCTGGTCCTAGACAGCAAGGAGCAGCCAACATAGGGGCCTTGAAGGATGAGACCGAGCAGCTGTGGAAATAGAACACTCTGGCCCCGTTAAACCGAATGGGGAATCAGCGTTGTGATATGTGATGTGTCAAACACACTGTTCATTTCATTTTTTTTTTTTAATTTTTTTTTCAACGTTTTTTATTTATTTTGGGAAAGAGAGAGACAGAGCATGAACGGGGGAGGGGCAGAGAGAGAGGGAGACACAGAATCGGAAACAGGCTCCAGGCTCCGAGCCATCAGCCCAGAGCCTGACGCGGGGCTCGAACTCACGCACCGCGAGATCGTGACCTGGCTGAAGTCGGACGCTTAACCGACTGCGCTACCCAGGCGCCCCTCAAACACACTGTTCAAACAGCGTTTATGACACTGTGTGGGTCACATGGATGGAAAAGCACTACTTGTTTTCTTCTGTTTCATACTTGTTAATGACTCAAAGCCAGCTTTATAATTCAATCTGCGCATGTGGTCATACAAGGCAGGCCTGTCAGTACTGTCTGCTTCTTAAAGGGGAGGGATAGGACAATGGGAAATGAGCACATGGGTGGAGGAGAACATTGCATTTAAAGGCTGCAGAGAAGCCTAGGGCATCTTGGGGAACTACTAATCCATTATTAACTTCAGTTTGGGTTGCTTCACATTGGATCCTGAGAGGTGTTTTTATTTTTATTTAAATTAGAATTTCTGAGGTGTCTGGGTGGCTCAGTCCATTGAGCATCTGACCTTGGCTCAGGTCACCATCTCACCGTTCATGAGTTCGAGCCCCCACATGGAGCCCTGCTGCTGTGAGCCTACTTCAGATCCTCTGTCCCCCTCTCTCTCTGCCCTTCCCCTGCTTACACATACTATCTCTCAAAAATAACTAAAACATTTAAAAAAAATCAGCAGAATTTCTTAGAAAAAGAGAAAATCAAGGGGATGAAAGTGAAAAATGATGATTTTTGGAAGGGCTCTCTTAAATGCTCTTAAATAGTTAAATTCTTATTTAACTAAGCCATGGTGGTGGAGAAAAGCAGTATTTTCCCACCAAAAAAAAAAATTAATAATAATAACAACCCCAAAACCCATACAACTAACTTGTCAGGGTTGGAGCCTGTGAGTACAGAGAACCCTCCCTTCCTGACTTGATGCTCACCTCGATGCGCAATGATTAGTCTCCTTGCCTAAAAGGCTACAGAGTAAAAGAAACCTGAAAATGAAAATCCCCTCAGACCTCTTAGAATAAATTATGTGGATTTGCTAAGTACACAGACTGTCCCTCTTAAGAGGGAGATAACCACTTTAACTATTGCTTTGGAAAAAGAATCCATAAGGCCAATTACGAGTCTTATTTGACGTTAGTGATTTTCCACCAGTAAAAATTACTACTGGGGGCCTACCCAAAGTGCTGCTTTAAAACAAAACCCAAATGAATTTGGAATTGGTTTACATTTCAAAGATAAAGTAGCAACGTGTAATAAAGAGCCTGCCAGACTAGAAGTCCGAAAACCGAATTCTCCCAACTCTTGAGTAACCTCAGCAGGCCAGCAAGGCTCAGACTTTTTCATCTATGAAAGGTAAAGAAAGATATCTACTTCACATTCCTCACAGTATTTTTCTTTCTTTCAGTTAATTGTGGTAAAGTTCACGGTACTTTTGTGAGGCACAAGTGAAATAAAGGATATAAAATTCCCCTGTGAAAATTATAAATCCTAACAAAAGGTATTTTGAGAGGTTGAGCTAGGTTTATTGAAACTAACACATTTACATGACCATTTTAACATTAAATCATGTTCCATTTTCCTCTTTTCCTGGCTAGCCTCAGCTTTCTGAGTAAAAATTAAATATAAAGTATCCAAAAGAGAAGGAAGCTAATCTTTCTTAATGACTGATCATAAGTCATTCTATGGTAGCCAGCCTTTAACATCCAGACAAGCTGCTATCAAATTCCCCACCTAGGGATGCAGTGTGAAATAATAAGTGTTTGGTTTTTTTAAGATGCTGTTTTGGGGTAATTTGTTATGCAGCAATAGATAACTGATACAGGTTCTAACAGGGAGAGAAAGAGGCAGAGATGTCAGGAGGACTTCTTTTTAACTTCAAGAACTTGGCCAAGAAAAAGAAAGCCTGTTGGGCACACATTCCCTTTCTCATTAGCTCAGCTTTGGTAAGGATTTGAAAGGCAAAATGTCCCTATATGGTAATTTAACCTAATGAAGTGTATTTCTGAGTTGATGTTGCCCTTGACAAATCATAGCACACAGTTGAGGCAACTGTGTAGCATAAGGAGAAGAGGAACCTCTGAGAAGCAACATGGTTTAGTCGGGCTCTTTCAGGAAAACAGCCCATGCTGGATGGCTCAGTAGAGGGAATTTAAGATGGGAACCCAGTCACAGAGATTGAGAGAGCTGAAAAGCCAAACAGAAAGTAGGGAGGCAACTCAGGTGAGCAACACTGAGAAGCTGCTATCGTCCCTGTGACTGGAGAAACCAGGGTCATGTGCCAGGGACTAGAACAATAAAAGCAACATGGCTAGAGAAGAAGCAGCTATTTCTGGAGTTGCTACCCTCAGTGGAAAGAAACTGGGATAAATGCTTTAGCTCTGCCCCCTCTGCTGGCCTTACTTATCTGCCAGTCCCACCATTGGCTAACCTTGGAAACCCTTGGAAATACACTTTGCTAGAGTCATCCCCTTGTGAAACAGAGCAGGGGAAGGGTGGGGAATGGATCTGAGAGCAAACAGTCCAAAAACGCAGTCCACCTTTTTTTGCTATTCAGTATCTGTTATCACATTCCTACCCATGTTTATTTCCCAAACAATAACAACTTCACGTGTCTATCATTCACATAGATGAAGACTCACCCTCCTATTATGGGGAGACACAAAGTTCCATCAGTCATGTCAAAGTCCATATCTACCCATTTCAAAATCTGGAATTGTCAGGTAATACAATTATCCCCTTTAGGATCAGATATGGCTCCCTAAGGTCTGGTAATCTATAAATAAAGAGCCACCAAATTCCCTACTCAAATAATAGAAGCAGAAGGCAGAAGGAAAAGAAATCACTGTGTGTCTGTACAGCTATATAATATTATATAGTATTATATTAATTACATTATAATTTTGTGAATATATAGAGCAATAAAACATGCATTGTTACTACAGACCTCATTCTGTAACTGGAAGCCATGTTAGTATTTATCACTTTCTTCATCTACCACCATTTCATGTTCTCTTTGACCTCAGCTGGCACCTCAGCTAGTCAGGGATTTTTTTTTTTCTTTTCCTTTTTTTTTTTTTTTGGTGGGAAGATCCAAAGTTTCACTCAAAGTTCCTGAGGTCTTAGTATTATTTATTATCCTTATTGAACTGTTGTAGCCTTCCATTAAACATATATAGAACAAATAAGAAGTGTCCCAGGGAATTTCAGTTCTAAAGAGTTCTCTATACCCCTATTATGTAGCAGCAACCCAACTTCTCCTTGGTAATTAGAATCTGCCTCTTCAACCAGCATCCTACCTCCTTCTTTTTCTGTTGGCTCAATGCCTTGAGCAGCATAGATTCAGAAGCAGATTAAGTAGAAACATTGTGTCTCCTAGTGGAAGCTTCATCCCATGGGAACCAAGGCTTCTAAATAATCATAGCCCAAGGTCTTGGGATCGGGAAGTGAATATTCTTCAAGAGGGTTATTAAGTGTAAAGGGGCCACTCCTACTTCCATTTCTTCATATGTTGACCTCTGTATTATGGAGGATTGGAGAAACAGCACCATATATTGATTGTGCTTCAGAGTATGTATTACATCCTTCAGGATAACATCTGTGGTAGACAGAATAATGCCACCCCTCCTCCCAAAGATGCCCATCTCTCAATCCCTGGAATATATGAATATGTTAGCCTACATAGCAAAGTAGAATTAACATTGTGGATGGAATTAAAGTTGCTACTAAGCTGATCTTAAATTAGGGAGAATATCCTGAACTATCCATGTGGGCCCAATAGGCCCAGGAATCCTTAAAAGTAGAAGAGAGCATGGAAGAGAATCAGAGGAGCAGATGTGATGATAAAAGCAAGATCAGAGTAATGATATGTGAGAAGGACTCTTTTAATAGTTTTGAATAAAGAGGAGGGTAACCATGAGCCAAGAAATGCAGACAGCATCCAAAAGCTAGATAAAGGCAAGGGGATTGATCTTACCCAGAGTCTACAGAAAGAAAGGCTGTTCTACCAAAGACATAACATCAGTGAGACCTATGTCAGACTTCTTACTTACAGAACTATGAGCTGATAAATTTGCATTGTTGAAGCCATTAAGTTTGTGGTGATTTTTCTACAGCAGCAATAAAAATGAATACAGTACTTTAGTCTTGCAAGGTGTTTATCTCCCAATTAGTGCTGTAGCTGAATCTGCAGTAAGCCATCCTGCCATCCTATCAGGCCAGATGCTTCTGAGTGCTGATTATATTGTAAGACCAATAACTTCTATGAGAGTGATTCCATTCCTAGATTTTTCTCACTATGAAGTGAGTTCCTTGGTTAGAATTGTAATGGTGAATTAAGCATTTTGTAATTCCACAGGTGGTGGTTTTGGCAGAAGCAATGTGGGCACAGAAGGTGAATCCATGGAGTAACCAGATCAGATTGGATGAAGGTAAGTCTCATGAGTTGTCTCTCCTTGTACCACCATGGCCATTTTGTACATGGGCCCGTGGCGATTTTGCATATGGGCCCACTGAGCAAGCAAGCACCGTGGTGGCTGAGGAAAGAGGATGACTTTCATTCACTGAACAAGCCACCTTTTTCACCTGAATATTGAGTCTTTGTCATGGAGGCCCTTTGAAGAGCATTCACAGGAGACTCAAATATCTTCACACTCTGTTGTCATTCTAGGAATGACAACCTACCTATTCCACATACTTTCTTGCAGTCAGCCTCATTTTTTTCCCCAAGCCTTTGATCAGCTGGGAAACTTAGATACTGCCTATGAGTAAGAGTAGATTCACCATGCCTTAGGACATCTCTCCTTCCAGGCAAAGTGGACAACCAGATGTACTGCTTAAAGATTTTTTCGCTCCCCTTCTGAGACTTCCCTTCTTTATTGAATATAAAGCCACCCTAGAATGGAACTTTAGTGTGGCAGCTGTAATTTTCAACTTATTGTGTAGATTTATATGTGAAATAGTTCCAAGTATTTCCTTCCTTCAACAACTGGTCATAGGGAACTCCTCATGTGACCGTAAGAATGGACTGAGGGAAGGGTGATATTACGTGGAAGAAATTCCCAGATAGCCTAAGTCAACTACATATTCAAGCATTTTCTTGAGCTTTCCAGACCTGCAAAGGCACAAATTTATATATACCATTCCCACTTGATGATGATGGATAATTTTTGTGACCACACTAATTTATGACTTGATGGCTCAAATGACACCTGAGTTTTAATGTGGGTGACTCTGTAGCATAGTCACTTGGTGTCCTGCAGTTAGGTGTCCAGGGCCCAGTAATAAGCCAGAGGCTGTTCTCAAAGGGGAGAAAATTATCAGCAGAATGAGATATGGCTATGTTCCAAAATTTAGAAGGCTGTGTAGAATCTTTTTAATATGCCTTGCCATAGGGCCCATATAGCATCCTGATTTGCAATAGACACTTCAGGCACCTTTATATCTGCAAAGTCAGAAGTTCTGAGAGTTGCAGAGGAGCTTGCATCACAACTTGGAGAAATTAAAGGGCCTCTAAAAACTAGTAGTCTTCCAGGTAACTCAGTAAAAAACTTGAAGTAGCAAATTCCAATGAGGAGGCTCTTGCTTTCAAAATGATAAAGAGGCCCACTAAGCATTTTATCAGCAAGCAACATGAATCAACTTACCTTTCATTGTCACCAAAGTGTTCTACTTGTCTTTCACCAAGCAGCAGGCTCATGAATTTTTATGGGTTTTATCTTCTATCTGTTAGAATGTGTGTGTCTTACTAAGGCATCCAGGATACCTGCTCTTACTACTCACCAGGTGCAGTCAACATGATGTTCTCAATGTGGTCGGCCACCATGATGTTCTCTGGAATGCCCAAATGATCAGAGATATACTGGATAATACTGTGACAAAGAGCAAGAGAGTTGACATAACCCTGAGGCAAGATAGTGAAGGTGAACTGCTATTCCTACCAGTTACTGCTTCTGGTTGAATTTGCTAATTGATCTAGAAGAAAAAACATTTGTCAAATCATTAGTTTCTAGGGACTCTTACATTTTTCCAGACATCAATTGCAATTTATATACCACTTTATTAACTTATCAATAATTCCTGTCATTCTGTAAATGGAGTCATTCTGTATCTGGCCATTCTATATCTGGGTTAAAATGGAGAAGGATAGGAATCACCACCCCTGCTTCTTCTTTCAAGTCTTATATGATAGCATTAATCTTTGCAATTCCTCCAGATATGTGGTATTACTTTTGGTTTACTATTTTGGTAGAAAGGAATAGTTCCAAGGTCTTCAACATGGCCCTTCCTACCATAAAATCCCTCACTTTCAGTCAGGGAGCCAGTGAAGATATTCTCCTAGTTCTCTAGTATTAATGTCTTTTCCAAATATGCAATTACTGGGAAATAAACACATGGATGTGGAAGCAGGTTTTCTAGGCCTATTCTAAGACTGACCAGGTCCCAAGCTCTATTTACCACCTTAGACTTACATAAACTTCCCATTATGCCTAGTGGATCACAGTGAAATGTAAACTGAAAGCCAGTGCCATAATAACTTCTGAAAAGTTACTTTTTTCCTCTTCCTAGTGTATTGTCACTTAATTAAATGGTTGTAGGTCCCTTTGGGAAAAGTGTGGAGGAAGATTAATGGTATATACTTAAGGCAATGGGAAAGGGACTTGTTTTTCCCTCTGATCAAAGGCTCTGGGTCTATCAGGTGGCTTAGGTTTGTGAACTGGGTGAATGGTTTTCTTTATCTCTTATTGTGCAACACAAGTCAGAACTATGCTCCTAAGCTTACAATTTTTCTGAAACTATAAGCCAAGTAATATTTTGCTAGGCGGACTATTTCATTCCTAGAAGCACCATAATCAGTTATCATATATTTTACTTTATACATTTCATAGACTCCATAAGACATCATTATTGTTGTTTTAAACAATTAATATTTTGAAAATTTACCCATACATTTACCTTTTCCGGTGCTTTTCCTTCTTCCCTGAAGTTCTATGCTTTCATCTGAGATTACTTTCCTTTGGTCTAAAGAACTTGCTTTGGCATTTTTTTGGAGCTCAGTTCTGGCGACAATAACTTTTCTTAGCTTGTGTTTGTGTCTGAAATGTCTTTATTTCATCTTTATTTAATTTTCCTAACTCCAGTCGTCAGAAAAGTTTTTAGACTTACAGAAACATTGCATAGATAGCACAGAGTTCCCAAATATACCGCACAAAGTTTCACGTATTGTCAACATCTTATATTAGTACGGTACATTTGTTATAAATAATTAACAAACATTGATACATCATCACCATTATTAATGATACATTATTATAAACTGAAGTCTTATCCAGATTTCCTTTTTATCTAATGTCCTTTTTCTGTTTAGTACCCCATCTGGGATCCCACTTTCAATGTGGCCACAGTTCACGTTAGTGTCTTTGTGACTCTGACAGTTTCATTATTTTTGGAAGTTATTTTCACTCGTTTTTTCACTGATCACTTTCAAGATGTCATTCCCTTATCTTGTGGCATCTGTAGTTTTTGATGAAAAGTTAGGCAAAAGTCTCCTCTTGTTCTTATGGCAATACTAGTCTACCTAGGAGTTCCTTGGGTGGGAGAGGGGGTTGGGAAAGGACACGAGAAATGCTTCTGAAGTACTAGAAATGTTCTCTGTGTTGATTTGAGTAACAATTACATGAGGGTGTAATCATGTAAAATTAATTGAGCTGTACACATATGGTATATGTACTATATCATATGTGTATTGTATTTCCAAAAAAAGCATTTAAAAAATATCAAAGACAAGTCTTGCTAATATAGTGAGTCTACTGTAGATCCAGCCCTCTCCCTATAACCAACAGTAAGTATGAATACATTGAAAAAGATATAATTATTAAATAAGGGACTTATTATTTTCACATGACTTGTAAACCATTATTTTTGTAATTAAAAATAGAACTACCTGGGGCAAGTGGGTGGCTCAGTCGCTTGAGCCTCCGGCTTCAGCTCAGGTCATGATCTCGTGGTCTGTGGGTTCGAGCCCCGTGTTGGGCTCTGTGCTGACAGCTCAGAGCCTGGAGCCTGCTTCGGATTCTGTGTCCCCCTCTCTCTCTGCCCCTCCTCCACTCATGTTCTGTCTCTCTCTATCTCAGAAATAAATAAACATTAAAAAAATTAAAAAAAAAATAGAACTACCCTATGACCCAGCAATAGCACTGCTAGGAATCTACCCAAGGGATACAGGAGTGCTGATGCATAGGGGCACATGTACCCCAATGTTTATAGCAGCACTATCAACAATAGCCAAATTATAGAAAGAGCCTAAATGTCCATCAACTGATGAATGGATAAAGAAGATGTGGCTTATATATACTACTTGGCAATGAGAAAGAATGAAATCTGGCCATTTGCAGCAACGTGGATGGAACTGGAAGGTATTATGCTAAGTGAAATAAGTCAGGCAGAGAAAGACAGATACCATATGTTTTCACTCATATATAGATCTTGAGAAACTTAACAGAAGGTCATGGAGGAGAGTAAGGGGGAAAAAAAGTTACAGAGAGGGAGGGAGGCAAACCATAAGAGACTTTTAAGGACTGAAAACAAACTAAGGGTTGATGGGGGGTGGGGGAGAGGGGAAAGCAGGTGATGGGCTTGGAGGAGGGCACTTGTTGGGATGAGCACTGGGTATTGTATGGAAACCAATTTGACAATAAATTATATTTAAAAAATAGTGAATTAAATAAGAAAAAAACTATGATTTTTGTATGATCTAAGACAGACTGATAGGTTTTGTTTAATATTGTTGTCATGATAAATAAATGATATACCCATGGTCATGGCAAATAAGTAATTAAATCAACTCTTGTGGTCAAGAAAGGTATTTTGCAAAACAAGCTCATGTTGAGTGATGATATAATTTGCTGGTATGAATCAACCTTATTAATCAATAGGGCAATGAATGCTCTCACTAGACCACCCTCATATTCAATATATCTTCATACTATAATTTAAAAAATGCATTAATTAGCAAGGATGAACAACATATTCAAAAGAATATGATATCAGATACAATAGAGGGCTGGGTTCCATTTCTTGCTGGGTGTAGAATCTTTGTGACTAAGTTACTTAACGTCTCTGAACTTCAGCTGTCTTACCTATACAATGAGGATAATAAAACACATCTCACAGAACTGTGGTAATAAGTAAAATTCTAAAATATTTATAAAGTACCTTGACATCCCATAGATGCTCAATAAGTGATAGCCATTAATAATGGCAATAATTATTATAATATCATTCAATCAGATAATTTTGAATTATACTATTCATTTATTACACATGTAATATTTTCCCCCTATCTAAAATAGTTTATTATTGTCCATTTGGCTTTATAGACACTATCTATAGTATTTATTCTGAAGCACGCTAGCTGTGCTTCAGAATGAGTTGCTGACATCATGATTTTTCCTTTCCCTTTATTCAACATTCCCTGGGAAAATGCCCTCTTAGCATAGTCAGTGCAATGCCACGAATGCTGCCAATTAGTGCTAAAGAAGTTCTCTGGCAAATGCTTATCTCTTGAGTTCATGGTGACAGGTTGGCCACAAGACTCCTATCACTATGAGATGACTCCATCTCATCTCTTTCTGTCAGGTGAATCACAGTGACTTATTAATAAGAGAGGAAAACGACAGCAGCCTTAGAGTATGGAAATTGTTACTCTTTAAGACATGCCCTCCAGATAATTTAGAGTTGTACAGTGCCAGTTTTTGAAGAATCATATTTATATGAATATGAATTATATGAATCTGGAATTACATGAATTATATAAAATCAAATCTCAAGTACCAGCGTGTTTTCTGGGTAAATAATCAATAAATTATGAATGTGCTGGGCATCTGAGGATGCAAAGAAGTCTAGGACTTGGCGCCTGCCCTTGGAGGATGTATGATTGAACACCTAGCACTATCAGATTAGAATGTGATTAAATTGCAGTTCAGAGCAGGCTGGGAGGTCCTACTTGGATCCAGTTGGAAATCATGGATGAGTAGGATTTATATGGGTGAAAAGAAATTCCAGAGAAAAACAGTCATATCACTACTACAAGGTTAAAGAGTCAGGGTGAGGACAAATCAAGGAGGGTGAGTCTCTCATATAGAGATTTATTCTGTAGGGAAGGCGAGTTGGGGACCTTGCAAGCTTTAAGACAACCCAGTGGTGGTGAAAAGAGGGAGAGACAGAGCAGGCATAGTGGATGGGACACACAGTAGCTGTTGGTGGTCTAGATGTAAGGTCTTGGGGTCACACAAGGGATAGATGAGAAAGAAATTTCTAAAGAAGGGCCAACAGGCCTTGAGAGTCATTGGTTACAAAGATGTCTTTGCGGAGAGTGGGTGAGGTTTGGAAGGGAGAGGGAAGGTGGCAAGGTAGAAGTCCCAGATGATTCACAGTGTTTATATCTCCTTGGATTGAAGAATGACATGTACAGAGACATGAAAGTCAGGGAGTAGATGATGGTGAGTTTGGTTTCAGAGTTTGTGAGTTTGTGATTATTAGAACATCTGTGTGCAAATGACCCACAGCCGGAGTGGGAATGAAGCAAAGTGATGTAAACAGGAGTAGTGATAACAGTTGTTAGTGTTTTGGAATAACCTCTAGGCATTAATGGTTATGTAAAGGGCTCGCTTCTCCCCTCCCCACAACCTTCTATATGAAAGTGAAACCTTATAGATTCATGAACACTTATATCCAACAGCTATGCAACATGTTCCTGCAAGCTTGGAAAAGTCCTGCTCTGTCCTTCGGCCCTCTGACGAGTGCCCTGCCTGAAAGGTTCTTCATGTGATAGGTGCAATGATATTCTGATGCCAGGAGAAAACAATCTATTGGTCATATGAGGCAACAGAGTCACCTATTAGGTGTGTGTGGTGGGGGGATGGGCATAGGGTGAGCACAGTGGTAAGCTGAGGGTCAGCCAGAGAGCTAACTGTACCTCTTTCTGTAAGGGCAGAGCCCATAAAATCTCTCTAGCTAGACTTGTATCACGTTTGCCACTCTTTTCACTGATTAAACATGTTTTTTAACAGCCCTTGTACCGAATAACACTCCCTGTAATGCAGATTTAAATAACAATGTTAAAAGTGCTGGTCACACATGTACACACAGTGGTATGGATTCCTGATTAGGGCTCTTCACCTGCTAGTGAACCAGTGTCCAGGGTGTAGACTAAGCTTAACTCACATGCACATACACATCCTACACAGAAATATTTTACAGAAAATGGCGGCATAGCAGGCATTCCCAAAGAGATGAAAACTGAAACCACAGAGCTGCTCCCGCAGAGGGAGTCGCTATCAGAGGAAGGACACACTTCAAGACAGTAAAGGGGGTCCGGTAGCAGTAACTACATCAGAGAAAAGGGTCATTGGATTTTACGTTGGTAACTGGTGACCTTTTGAGACTGGTTTGTGCAAGTAGGTTGGGGCTGAGGCCAGATCACAGGGCTGAGAGTGAGGCTGAGTGTCCAAGAAATGGGAGCAGCAGGTGTGAACCAGATCCTTGAGAAGTTCCCTCCCCGAGGTGGATCGTTCTTCTGGGGCAGCTGAATGAAGCATCAGGGTTGGAAGTAGAAAGCCATGCTGGTACCCTGGAGTTCCTTTTTTTTTTTTTTTTTTTTAAGTTTATTTATTTATTTATTTTGAGAGAGAGAGAGAGACAGTATGAGCTAGGGAGGGGCAGAGACGGAGGGAGACAGAATCCCAAGCAGTCTCCCTGCTGTCAGCACAGAGCCCAATGTGGGGATCGAGCCCACAGCCCTGGGATCATGACCTGAGCTGAAATCAAGAGTCAGACACTCAACCGACTGAGTCACCCAGGCACTCCTGGAGCTCCATTTGAATGCTACTCTAAGGGGTATCAGCAGCCAGGCTACCTTCTGATGAGAGCCTTTCAGACTTGGTAACTCATCTTCTTTGGGCAGGCCCACGTGGCCTACCTTTTACCAAATGCCGGGCAGTTCTGTGGAAAAGCTTCAGAGTATATGATTTCCGTTCTGCCGTGGTAATGATTAAGTCTCATCTGTATGTAGTGGTTTCCCTCTCTTCCTTGCTGGGGCAAAGGTATAGTGAGCCTCCGGGTGTCTGGGCTCAACGGCCGGCTCAACAGAGGCTCTGTTTCCAAGGACACAGAGGTGAGTTAGGCATGAAAGGGAACGGCCACGGCGAGGTAATCCCTACCAGAGGCGTGGGACAAGTGTTGTGGGAACGTTGCCTGGGAAGGCTTCCTAGAGAAGGCTTCTCGAAGGGTGGGTAGGAGTTTACAACCCAGCTAAGTAATAAAGCCAGCTAGAATTGATAAAACAAGAGTTTTTTCTTTCTTTTTTTCTCAGGGGAAAGAGAGTTGGGAATCTAAGGGGGGGGGGGGCGCGGTCAGAAGAAGCAGAGCTTATGTTCCACCTCTCATGCTCCATACTGTGAGACATGCCATGTGCATCTTTGTCCAACAGCTGAAAGAGAAAATAAAGGCATGCTTGTATGCCAGTGGCCACAGTAGAAAGAATTATTTTATGCATATGGGCATGAGCTCCAAACAGAAAATAAGTGATTCAAATCACATTAATAGTCATGTGGTCACAATGAGATTGGGCCAGGAGCCACATGCAGAGATGTGACTTGCCCAAAAAGCTGACACTTGAAATAAAATGCAGACCCACAGTGGAAAGTCAGGCCAACCCACTGTGCGAATCCAGGCAGTAACAAGATATCATACCCAGGCAGGCTTGTCTTCCTCGAGGTCTGGGTCTGGCCAAACCCTCAAAAGTAGGAAAGTCGTTTCTGCAATGGCTGGATCAAGGTGCAGTGTGGATGTCTTCTCTAATCTTTTCTGATGACAGGCCCCGTGACCTTCGGTGGCACACAAACTTTTTAAGGGGAAAAAAAAGTATAAAGTACAGAAGTCTAAACAGCCCAGTTCCCAGGATTAGCAGACCATGTCCAGCTTTCACCCTGAATTCTTCATCTTGCTCAGTTTCCCATTAACACGAGACAAGGTATTAAAAAAAGGTCGGGGTTTTGAACCAGAGACAGTGTGTTCGGTTTTCCTTATAGGTCGATCTCCGAAGCATAATTAAAAGCCTCACTTCACAAATTAATTTGCAGCTCACGAGGCCAAAAAGAAATCTAAAAGTAATTTTCCGAAGAATGTTTTGTGGCCTGGACAGGGGCACTCATGGTATTAACGTGAAGCTACCTGTACCCAATCCCCTTTCAATAGCCTGTCAGGGAGTAAAGCCTCCCTTATAAGATCTGACAAGCGTATGTTCTAGAGGAAGCGGAGGGGAAGCTCTCTGTTCATATGACTAATTAGACGGACTTCATGCTGGGTTGCTCTTTTTTGATGCAGGTCCTGGTCCTAATTGACAGTTTGCTCCTCAGGAAAGTAAGGTTGAGTTCAAATGCTTACATGCCCTGTTTTCTTTTAGCATTCCTGACCTGAAACTGATGCGGGGTGACAGGGAACAGACGGGAAAGAGACTCCTTGTTTCACTTAGAGTAAACCTTTTCAAGTTCCCCACTAGGAAGACTGGACCACTAGGAGCTCCTTCCAAAAGCTGCATTTACCAATTAACATGGCTCACTCCAGCTGGAAATTTTGTCCAGGATAGTGCCAGGATAGTGCCAGACTCTGTGATGGGAAACTAAGCCCAGGTGAAGGGACCACAGATAGTTATTAGCCAAGTCTGCTTGGATTGTTCTCCAAAGGCCAAGACAGTGATTGGCCCATATATGGCAATGTGGGGATAATGCTGGTAAATGGGGTGTGAGAGATTGATTGCAAGAATGGTTGCAATTCTTTACCCCTCCCTATAGCTGTGCCCTTTAGACTGTTCCTTCTACAGAGGTGGAGTCTGTTTTTCCATCTTAAATCTGGTCTGGCTTTTTGACTTGTGTTGACCAATTGAATGCAGCAGAAGGAAGCTGATGTTAGTTCCAACACCAGATCTTAAGAGGCCTGAGCACTTACACCGTATCTCTTGAGAGACCGCCACGTGCACAAGAGCGAGGGTGAGAGATGACGTGAAACAAGGCTAAAGCATCCCAACTGAAGCCATCTTAGATTGTTTCGGGCCCAGCTGACTCACTCCCTGACTGTGATGTATGAGCAAGCCCAGCGAGGTCAACCTAGCAAGACTCAGGCCAGCAATACCACCCAACCAACCTGTGGTCTTCTGAGCAAAAAAGAAATGCTCATTGTTTTAAGTGATTAAACTTTGGGATGTGTGTTAGTTCATATCCTCTGAGGAGCAGATGCCAAGACGGAAATAGATGTACAGGAGATTTGTTAGGTGAAATGCTATTGAAGGCTAAAGAGGAAAGAGACAGAGAAGGCAGGGAGATCCTTCAGAGTGAGACTCAGGACTGACCTCTGTATAACAAAGAAGGAAGGAAAGAGTGAGTGGGTAGCGCCCCAAGCTGCAACAGAGGGCTCAGGAAGTTCTGGCTAGCCTGATGAGGAGTCCTTGAGTCCACTCTGGAAGGAGTGGATCTGCATTAGTGCCCCCACTGTGCTCTTCATTGGAAATGTGGCCTCACTGACTTGGGGGTGGATCCAGAAGGGCAACAACTGGGGCCATTAATCGGTTCTACTCCCCACAGCAGGAGGTCTGAGCAGCATTGGTCAGTTTGTTATGCAGCATTACTGGGACAATTACTAACTCATACACGGGGGAAATAAATTTCTATGCCTCTGCAGATTTTTGTTGTGGCCTAACTTTGATCTAAAAAATGTCTCTTTGACTATAACTAGAGCAGAATCTTTTCCTTGAGGAACATCAAAGTTTTAAAATGTTCTTGGCCAACTGTACCACCTAGACCTAGAATGCCCAGAGAAAAATGCAACAGACCCATCATTCCATCCCCAGAAGCCATTTTTTTTGTTCATTAATTTGCCCAAGATGGTGTCACATGATGTCTTCCATGCCATGCCAGGAGGAAACAGAGTCCTTGGCTAAAGGCTTTAATTACTTAGATTTGAAACTGGCTTCAACCTGTGAGACAAAATTTGTGGAATATTGTTGTTGATGACAAATTCTTTATGTATCTGTGTGGCCTAGATTAGCATGCCTCATTATTATTGTTTTTATAAAGCAATTTAATCACTAAGCATTTGCAATTACTGTCATTAATTACTTTTTTATAGATATCTGGGAAGAAGATACAACCTCAGATTCAATTAACATTTACGGAGCTCTTTTCATATGCTAGGCACTTTGCCAGGGACATATTTTATTGAATTCTCACCAAAACCATGGGAGGTGCTTATTATCTCAATTTGTCTCAGCAATTGTACTTCTGGTAAGTCGTAGAGCACAGGCTTAGAGTTGGGTCCTCTGACCTCGTAATTCATGTACTCAACAATATTCACTAAGCATCTAGAGTGTTCTAGGAGCTATACTATTTGATAGTAATACAAACACAATTCCTGTTTCAAATTGTCCACAGATGAGAGGGGAGACACATACCAAATTTGTCTACCATGCCCAATGAGATGCAGCTATGACTGAGAACCACAGGGCACTGCATAGAGAATGGCATCTGTTATGGCTGTTATGGCTTGTGTCCTCCCCAGGTTCATATGTTGAGGTCCTAACTCAGTACTCAGATGTGACAGTATCTGCAGGTAGAGCCTTTAAAGAGGTAGTTAAGGTACAAGAAGGTCAAATAGTTTGGTCCTTATCCAATATGACTGGTGTTCTTATAAGAAGAGCAGAGTGGCCACAGGCATGTGCACACAGAGAGGTAAAACCATGTAAGGGCACAGTGAGATGATGGCCATGGGCAAGCCAAGGAGAGAGGTCTCAGAAGAGACCAAACCTGCTGATGCCTTGATCTTAGACGTCTAGCCTCAGAACCTCATCTCTGATGTTGAAGCCACCCTCCTGGGGTATTTTGTTATATTAGCCCTAGCAAACTAATGTAGCATCTAACCATACTGGTCAGGGGGTGGAGAGAAAGCAGTTACAGGAGCATCTCAAACAGAGAGGCAGGAATTAGGAGAGGGAGGAAACATGGCTTTTAGTTCCTGCCTGGCTAGGGAGTCCCTGCATCTCCTTCAACAAGTCACTTCCTCTTCTGGGCATCAGATTTCTCACCTGTGAAATGAGGGGATAAGCCTGGAAGACTGTTTGTCAAAATCTGTTTTATGGACCCTTGATTCCCCTGAGACACTTCTCAGGAAAAGGGCAAGGAGGGTCTCCATGGTCAGGTACTTTGGGAAACACTATGTGCTATACGCCTTCCTGTATATTCATAACACAGAGCTGCACTTGGAAATTCTGAGGAGTCTTGCAGGAAAAATAAGTCCTGTTTTATATAGAATTCACCCACCTTATTTAGCTACAAAACTCCATTTCCACATCATACTCATTACTGCCAGTAGTCCAAAGGATCCACTTTGGGCAACTCAGGCCCAACTACCTCATCTCTTTCCTTTCCAACTCCAATACCTAGTGACTTAAAAAAAGAAACAAGCAAACAAACATTAAAATCCCAAGTATAAAATCTTCAGAGATGAGTGGTTAGATGTATGACTTAAACAAACCACCGATCCAGGGAGGCAGTGCTAACTCCAGGGAGAAATGGAAAGGAGATGGTATTAACTGGGTTGATGTTCTCCTGCTTGATATTCTTCTCTTCATTTCTAATATTTAAACTTAGTTCTTTTATTTTTCTTGTCCCATTTCTTTAGCAAAAATTCACTGTACAATGTTGAATAATAGTGATAATGGGAATCCTTGGCTTGCTTTTGACTATAATGCAAACACTATAGTGTTTAACCCTTAATTTCAGGTTGGCTATTGATCCAAGCAAGTTGTCTTTTACTATGTTAAGGAAATATCTTCTGTTTATTTATAGTTTTCAGAGATTATTTAATAGAAAGTGATATTGACTCTTAAGATCCTTTTTGGCTTCCATGAAGAGAATCATGATCTTTTAGTCTTTGAATTATTAATTTAATAAGTTGTGTTCATTGATAAAATTACTCTTACATTCTTATGGTAGTGGTAGTGGTAACTTGGCCATGATATATATAGTATGATGCATTGATTGATTTGAGAATTTCAGCTGAATATAATTACTGACTTATAGCTGACTGTAATTAGATGCATATATTACAAAAACATTTAAAATAGATTTGTGCTATTGAAAACTTTTCCAAATTATATCAGGATGCTTTAGTTCCCTTACATAATCAAATTGCCCAGCTCTGTTTAAAGGTGATATCAGGCAATTGTTAATCTATTAGAAATTCAGTAATGCATGCATAGAATTTGACAGAAATATGGTCAATCTGCAGGGAGTGTATCCTAAAGAAAATTCAGTCATGTAAATCTCAGTTTATATACATTAGTTATAGGAAAAACAAATATTATAGAAAGAGTTGTTTATTTAAAGGCAAACTGCAAAATAAGATAATGAAAATAGTATTTAAAAAAGATGTATTAGCAATTATTTTTGCAAATTATTCTTTAACAACCCCACTTAATAAAATATTGACATGTAGATTCTTTTTCTGATAGTTATAGTTCTCTCTGTGAAGATACCACATTTGATCTCTAATAACAAATACACTTACCTGTTTCTTGTCATAAGATCCTAGTTGAAAAATGTAGTATTTTATCTAAATCTTTTCTCAAATTGACTTTTAGAATATTTAAACAACAGAGCTGGACTAATTGTTATGATAAAGTAAAGTGGAAAACATCATCAGGACTGATACGCTCTATCTAATCTTGATAAAGTAAAACAAAATAAAGAACATAAGAAACCAAAGGAAATGATATTGGGCTGATTTATTTGGTAGTTAACCAGTTGTTTCAAATTTATTATTGACTTCAATGCTTATTCAAATCTTGACAGCAATAGTCAGATACACATCAAGGACAGATTATTAATTTAGGCCCATGTCAGCAATGTTTCTCAACCAGAGAGAAAATCAGACTTCTGAGAGCTTGAGAAAAACACACACATATTAAAGCCACTAACATCATTAACCTCTTAATCTATCTTACGACCATAGCAATAACCATGTAGCTCAGCCTGTGTGAAAGAACTGCTACTGAAACCATACAGTTTTTCCAGTCCCATGGATTCTTGGACAGCTTTTTTGCTAAATAAGGAGCATGACACAATGGATTATAGAACATTAGGGCTAGAAGGGTCCCTGATTTGCTGTTGATAGCTCAGTCAGCTTTATCACATGCATTCCCTTACTTTTTTGGACATTACTGAAAGTGCTAAAGACAAATGTCATATCAAGAAGTGGAAGGAAAGTCTCAGATAATAGCAGAGTGGTTAAACACCTTCTTCTCTTATGAGCAGACCATGTCTGTGAACCCAAGCTAGACATATTCTCCTATTTGAGAACTACAGACTGCCAGAACCAAGTGTGAACTTAGAGATTCTATTGTTCCACTACCTCATTTTATGTATCATTATAAAGTGAGTGCCAGAGAGCTTGAATGATGTGCTTCCTTACTAGGGCAGACTGCCTAGGTGCTCATCTGTCTCATTACTCTGGTTGTATTTACAATACCTGTGATTATATTAGAGAGTTATGTTGCTACACATGAGATGTGGGCACAAGTGATGTGTACCATTCTAAGCCGGGCACAATCCCTTTCTCTCACTCATTAGGTGAATGCAAAGGGTCTGGTGAGCAACTCAGGAAATCCCCAAAATGGAAGCACAACAGGATGAAAAGAACTGGCATCCCTAAAATATTACATTGAAGACTGGACACCTGATTGGACCATGACATGGGTGAGAACGATAGCATCAGACTACTAACATTTTGGGAGTTGTTACAGAAGCTGGTGAAATTATCCTAATACACTGCTGGTGTACTTTGGTGGTGACAAAGCTGAAAACAGGACTTCTAATATCCTGTCTGTACTGTCAGTTATATATCATTGTTTAGGCAGAAATCACCTCCAGACCACAAGGAATGTTTTTCTTATTGAATACCTTCCAGGAGAAGAGAAGTTTAACTTTTGCAAAGCTGAAGTGACAGGCATGGGTATGGTCACACTTAAGAGTTCTCAGTTTCTCTACCATTTTTATTATTTTAGATACAGCTGATGGATGGTTAAGGAATTGTCCAAAGTGCAATGAGCTGTGCTGGAAACTTCTCAGGAGTCAAGGGAAATGACTAAGTCTGCTTGGGGAAAATGGTCTCATCTGCTTTTAGTGATTTCTTTTATTCTTATCATTAACTTAGAAAATGACTAAGAAGGCTATAGTTGGGGAATTTTCCACTTGATTCTCTGGCCTGTTGATTGAACATTGAAGTCATATTAAACTGTATGGATGGCTTGTCTCCATAAATCCACAGATGAGCTCCAGATCATCTTATTTTCATGTTTTTGTGGAGGTGGACAGAATGTGGTAGCTACTTCTAGCCACTATAGTAGACTCATGGATATACCCATCTGTGCCAGAGAGGGTGAATTCTGTTTCCTACTTGGGAATATTCAACTTTTTAGTGATATTTCTTGTGTGGTTTTTTTGGTCCATGCTATTTCTTTCTGATGGACTTAATTTTTTTTCAGACTGTGAGGAAGGATACTTTACTGTTAGTCTTTTTGTATCACTTATTTTTAAATTTCTTAGAAAAATAGAAATTTTTGAAAAGAATAACATTCTTAATGAACACCTTCAACTTGTGTTGACCAACTGACATGTTGTTTAGTTCCCAGATTGGCTTCCTTTGAAGACTACAGCATAATTTTCAGGAGGGATTAGGAAGCAATTTGACCTAAACAAACATCTCTTTGAAAAAGTTAGAAAAAGAACAGCAAAATAAACTTAGATAAAGTAGGAGGAAAGAAAGAAAGTTGAGAACAAATTAATAAAATAGAAAACAAAGATACAATATAGCAGATCAACAAAACCAAGAGTTTGGTTTTTTGAAAAAGACTATTAAAATTGATCAAGAAATCAGGAGGCTCCTGGCTGGCTCAGTCGATAGAACATGTGACTCTTGATCTCAGGGTTGTGATTTCAAGCCCTACATTGGGTGTAGAGATTACTTAAATAAATACACTTTTTAAAATTTTTTTTTTCAACGTTTATTTATTTTTGGGACAGAGAGAGACAGAGCATGAACGGGGGAGGGGCAGAGAGAGAGGGAGACACAGAATCCGAAACAGGCTCCAGGCTCTGAGCCATCAGCCCAGAGCCTGACGCGGGGCTCGAACTCACGGACCGCGAGATCGTGACCTGGCTGAAGTCGGACGCTTAACCGACTGCGCCACCCAGGCGCCCCAGATATAAATACACTTTTTAAAAAAAGAAATCAATTGGCAGAACTGACCGAGAAAACAAGAGAGTCTCTCTTATTTTCTAATATATTCATTTTAAGGCTATGATTTTCCTCTTTAGAAACTCTTTTGGCTGTAACAAACACATTTTTATTTTTTTATTTAAAAATTTTTTTTTAACATTTATTTATTTTATTTATTTATTTTTTAATTTTTTTTAACGTTTATTTATTTTTGAGAGAGAGAGAGACAGAGCATGAACAGGGGAGGGGCAGAGAGAGAGGGAGACACAGAATCTGAAACAGGCTCCAGGCTCTGAGCTGTCAGCACAGAGCCTGACGCGGGGCTCGAACTCACGGACTGTGAGATCATGACCTGAGCCAAAGTCGGACGCCTAACCAACCAAGCCACCCAGGCGCCCCTGTAACATACACATTTTTAAATGTAGTGTTGTTGTTGTTGTTGCTGTTGTTGTTGTTGTTAGCAGTATAGTCAAACTTAATGTCTCATTCCAGTATGATTTCGCATTTCCAAACATATGGGTATTTTTTAATTTTTTGGTTTATTTCATCGTTATTAGAGATCATTCTCCACATGATTTCAATCACTTGAAATTTGATGTGATATTCTTTATGACCTAGTATACATTGCCCTCCGCTTCTTGTTACATTCCATTTGTGCTTGAAAGATGTGTGTTTGGCCATGTTCTACATTTGTCAGTTGGTTGAAGTACAAAATCATGTTGCTAATGTCTTCTCTTCCATGTTTTTCCCGATCTTTGTCTGTCACTAAGGATACAGAAGATGCTTGTGGATTTGTCTATTTCTCCTTTTAGCTCTGTCAAAATTTCTCTTTAGATGTTTTGAAGCCAAATACAATGTTGGTGAACCAAATCTTTATCATTATATAGTGGTTTTTTTAACCTATAGTAACTTTTTTGACCTGAAGTCAACCTAGTTTAATCATAATATGGTCACACCAGCTTTCGTTTTGTTGTTGTTTTCATAGACTACGTAAAAATGTTATTTATGGTATATATAATTGGTTTTTACCTTCTACCCTCTTTGTTCCTTATATATTATGTGTTCATCTTGTAAGCCATATCTAGTTTTTTTTCCCCTTAACTCCAGTCTGATAATCTTCATCTATTAATTGGAGTACCCCATCTATTTATGTAATGAGAGGTATTAGAATAGAGCAATATGGCTAAATTTGTTTTAAAAAAAAATTAGACCCAATTTAGCAGTTTGGCATTGGAGTTGTAGACAGTAAGACTTGTTTGTAACTACAGACTGAGAAACTCCTTTCTGTGTCTCTGGATGGTACCCAAACAAGTCATAAGAAAAGGTCCTGTGAAGCTTTCCTTTTTTGTTTCTCAGAGTCCTGTTATCTGATGGAGCACATGGGGTGGGAGGCAGGGGCAAGCTGCCTGGCCAGCCAGTTCAGCCCCATCCACCCTGGCTCCTTGCACACGACAAATGCCAGGGCTGATTGTACTGACATCCAGGATGCCCTGAGGGGTGTTCCGTTCCTTCTCTGATCCCTGGTGACTGGAAGCAAAGTGGCCATGTGCAGATTCTCAACCTTCTGGGCAGAGTTGGAGCTGTGATGTGGGTGCGGAGTATTTCTACTTTTGGTGTTTATCTCAGGAGATTGTCCTTCTGAAGGATGGCATTTCCCCCACTCTGTCCCAGATTGGAAAATCTGATGGCATGATTCTGGTGCTACCAAACTGTGAGTCTCTAGATAAGTCTTTTGTACCTATATAGATCTTGGTTTCCCCATTTGAAAATGTAAAGGATTGGAAGGTCTAGAAGACCTCTTTCAGCTCTTACATCCACTGAATCTATAATTTCTAAGTAAAAGACATATGAATGGTCTCCCTGGATTCTAAAAAAGAAATTAAGTGTACCCCCAAACAGGAAAAAGCTACGTCTGAGATGATTTTCCCCAAAGAAACTAAACATAGGCACTGAATTAGAGGCATTTATGGCTTGCTTCTATTTGTATGGGGGTGGGGAATGGGAAGGAGATTAAATAAAAAGAGAGTAAAAAAGTTTCCTGATTTTAAGTGAGTTTGATGAGAAATAATTTATAATGTCATTGCTTGCTTGTTTGTTTCATATTTAACTCCCCCTCCCCTCTCCCATCTTAGCTCTTCTCCAAGGGCCAGGCTTTTATCACTGGGATCATTTGATAAAAGTCCTACTTTGCTGTGTGACATTGCAAAAAGGATCTGTATACCCAGGAACATTCTCACCATTTCCAAAGTATCCAATTTTTGTCTCACTTGCTCTGTAGAAATGTTTCCCCTTGGGGTGTTCTTACTCACTTGAGTGCTTTAAGTCTACATTAATACACTTATTTCAACTAGACCTTTAATCAATATTTCATGGGATGTATTGAGAAGACCCACTTAATCTCTTTTAGTCTCTGCAGGTGTAGGAGTGAGAGAAAGCACTGGCCCGAGAAGACGGGTGTCATTTACACACAAATGAAGATGTTCCTATCGATCATAGGCTTGTTGGGATAATACTTGTGATGAATCATTTATAGGAAGGGGACAAGGCATTTTATGTTTTACAGAATGGGACTTTTGGATCCTTAAATATCTATCAGAGTCCCATTACTGAAGGAGTTAAGGATTACCATTGGATTGACTTCCTAGCAGGGAAAAAAACTAATATAAAAAAGTGACTTGAATAGGCAGGACCAATTGGGGCCATAGACGATTCTATTTGTAAATTGGGATATTTGAAGAGACCTCAGAGCATTATCATCCATAGACAAATAAGATTCAAGTGGGAAGGTTGGAGTGGCTTGTGGAAAGGTAATTTCTTTCTGATGATGTTTATAGTACAGTGGTAAGTCACCTGGGTCTTAGAATCAGTGGGATTCTGTCCAGATTCTTGCTCCAATACTTATTATCTGTATGACTGTGGCCATTTTATTTTATTTAAATGGCACTTCCTGATACATAAAATGTTTGAGTAATAGCTCACATATGCTCACTTATCTTGCACTTACCATGTACAAGATATCTAAATTCTTTTAACATATGTAATCTTTTATAATTCTCAAAATAACTTTAATAAGGGGACACTATTGGTTACTGTAGCTATGTAGTAAGTGTATGAAGTGGAATTTCTCCTACTTTTTTCTTCTTTTCCAAAATTGTTTTAGCTGTTTTAGTTCCTTTGTATTTTCATATAAAATTTAGAATAAGTTTGTCTATACTACAGAAATTTTGCTGGGATTTTTGGTAGGAATTGCATTAAACCTATGAATCAATTTGGGGAGAAATATCTTCACTGTATTAAGTCTTCTAATCCATGAAAATGGTATATCTATTTAGATCTTCAATTTCTTTCATCAACTTTTTGTAATTTTCAGCATGTATATCCTGTACATTGTTTTTAAAAGATTTATTTCTAAGTACTTCATTTTTGGAGTGATTGTACATGAAATCGTGTTTTTAATTTTAGTTTTCATGCATTCACTGCTATAGAAATATGATTGGTTTTTGTTTTTTGATCTTGTATTCTGCAACCTTGCTAATAAACTCAATTAGTTCTAGTATTTTTTTTTTCAGAGAATCCTTGGGATTTTCAACATAAGCAATCATGTTATGAGATAGGGAAAGTTTTCTTTCTTTCTTTCCAAACTGTATGTCTTTATTTCTTTTTCTTGCTTTATGAAGCTGGCTGAGCCTTCCAGTATTATGTTGAATAAGAATGGTGAAAGTTGATATTCTGCTTTGTTTCATAGTTTTGGGAGGAAGCATTCAGTTTTTCATCACTAAGTATACTGTTAATTGCAGGATTTTTGTAGACTCTCTTTTCCAAGTTGAGGAAATTCTTTTCTATTTCTAGTTTACTAAGAGTTTTTATTATAAATGAATGTTGAATTCTGTCCAATGCTTTTTTTGGCCTCTGTTGATATGATCATATGGTTTTTCTTATTTAATCTGTTAATATAATGAATCACACTGATTGGTTTCAAAAGTTGGTTTTCCCACACTTGCTATTCACAGGAAGAACGTCACTTGGTCGTGCTATATATCCTGTTTTTGTATTACTAGATTTGATTTGTTAATGTTTTCTTGACAATTTTTGCAACATGTTTATGGGAGATATTGGTCTTAATGTCTTTGTGTGATCTGGTATCGAAGAAACATTTTTTAATGTTACAGTTTTGAATTGGTGTGTAGGAAAGCTATTAATTTTTTCACTTTTTTGTTATATTTAGTCAGCTACTTAAAATTTTGTTTTAATTCTAATAACTTTTTAATTGGTCTTTGTATATTCTAGGTTGGCAATTGTAACTCCTGTTTTAAAAAACTCTTTGGTCTCTTCTCTGTCCCAAATCAATACACTTTTTACTTGCTCTTACATTTGTGCATTATCTAGTGCTCTCCAATCTCCAAAAATTACAATTTTGGTAATTTATATTTTCGTAGATTTGTTTATAGTATTTACTAATAAATTTAACTACCTTCCTATTTATATTCTCTTTCTTTCTCCTTACTGATCAGACACCAGAATTTTAACTTTGTAAATTAATTATTTAAAAGTCCGATATAATTGATATATAACATTTTGTTAGTTTTAGATGTGTAACATAATGGTTTGATATATGAATTTATTGCAAAATGATTACCACAAGTTCAGTTGACCTCCTTCATCATACATAATCACAATTTTTTGTTGTTGTTGTGATGGGGACTTTTAAGATTTACTCTCTTAGCAACTTTTAAATATAGAATACAGTATTATTATAATAATCACCATGCTATACATCGCATCCCCAGGACTTATATATTTTATAACTGGAAGTTTGTACTTTTTAACCACTTTCACCTATTTCACATACTGCCCCCACCCTCCACCTCTGGCAACCATGAATCTGTTCTCAGTATCTATAAGTTTGAGGTTTTCTTTAGATTCCATAGATAAGTGAAATCATTTAGTACTTGTCTTTCTCAGAGAACTTTAACTTTCTAATTGACCTTTAAAATAAGAGCCTTTGATTTTATAATTATCTACTCTCTGGTAGTTTGTTTTAGAATTTATTAATTTATGTTCTTAATTTTAATTACTCTCTTCCTTATTTAGTTTTTTTTAGCCTCATTCATTGACTGCTTGGTTTCTTTATTTTCAGGCTGTTAATTTTTCTCGGAATACTCTTTGGTCACATTTTGAAGATATCAAAGTGTACTCTCTTCATTACCATTCATTTATTTCATTACCATTTATTTAAGTAGTTGATAGTTTCAATTTTGTTTTCTTCTTCCTTCTTGGCAAACACTGGTATTTTTTTCTGTCTCCATAATTTCACCTTTTCCAAAATGTTATGTAATTGGAATCATACAGTATGTAGCCTTTTCAGGTTGACTTCTTTTACTTAGTAATATACATTTAAGCTTTCTCAATGTCTTTTCATGACTTAATAGCTCATTTCTGTCTAGCACTGAATAATAGTCCATTGTCTGGATATACCACAGTTTATTTATCCTTTCACCTACTGAAAGATATATTGGTCTCTTCTAAGTTTCGGCCATTATGAATAAAACTGCTATAAACATCTGTGTGCGTTTTTGTGTGAACACAGTTTTAACCTTATTTGGGTAAATTCCAGGAAGCATGACTACTGGATCATATAGAAGTATATTCAGGTTTTTAAGAGACTGCCAAACTGTTTTCCAAAGTGACTGTACCATTTTCCATTCCCTGCGGAGTTCCTGATGTTCCACATCCTTGTCAACATTTGGTTATGTCAGTATTTTGACTCGTGGCCATTTAAATAGGTGTGTAGTGATATGTCATTCTTGTTTTAATTTGCATTTTCCTAATGACATATGATATGACATCTTTTCATATGCTTGTCATCTACATAGCTTCTTTGGTGAGCATTATTCTATGACTCCAGTGATTGTTCTTAAATTTTTAATGAACATCTTTAGAAATGTATTTATTATTTTCTTAAATTATAAAAGGAACCCAAAATTGCTGTAAAAATTCCATTAGCATGGAAGTCTAAACAGTAAAGGTGAATGTCCATTCTTACCCTTGGAAAAGTTATTAATAAATATTACACTTTCACATTTATTGATGCATAAATAAATACACATATGGTTTTCTATACAGATATGCTTATTTTACTTTCCTTATCTGCCACCACAAATTTCTATTTAGTTGAAATTATATCTCATTTTAGTTCAAGACTGCTCACTTTTGTTTCATATTTTGCTGCAATATTTTAAAACAATGGCATCAAGATCATAACCACAATACAATCCTTTAGCCTTGTATTTTAAATTGTTTTTACTTATCACCAAACTTTTTATTTCAAGGCTTCCTCTTTGTTAATTTTACTTTTTGTCTTGCTGAAGAATTTCCTTGCATAAATTTTTTGAAAAATGAAAGTACATTTATTTTGTTTTACCTTACACATTAGTGATAATGCTGTTGTCTTCTAGCATTCTGTGTTGTAAGACAGAAGTGGGACATTGCTCAAATGCTAGTTTCTTTGTAAGTAATTCATTCCTTTCATTTTAAAATGAGTTAACAGATTGTCTAAGATGTCTAGATAAGCATCTTTATTAATTATTTTTGCTCAGTGGTCAATAGTGAAGTCCCAAATCTTTGTTCATGTAAATAAAATTATCCTCTGTTATTTCTTTTCTTGTTTCTCTCTTCTCCAGTATGTTTTCTCTTTCTTTTCTACTAAGTGGATGCTGGAACTTCTAAAAATATCCCCCAAGTCTTTTGTGTCATATTTTTCATTTCTTTGTTTATTGTTCTGTTTTATGGGACATTTCTTTGCTTTATATTCCACATCTCTAATTCGGCCTTTGGGTAGTCCATTTTAATTGCTTCAATTTTTAGCGTTTCTTTTGAGTAATTGCTTCATATGTTTGACTTCTACCTTAAAAATAGCACCTAGTTCTAGTTCTTGTTTCATGAATCCTCCTGAAAGTTTTAGAGGATGCTAGTTAGAATTTTAAAATTTCTCTTCCATTTTTCCATATCTTTTATTTTCTTCAAAATCGATTATTCTGCTTGTCTGTCTTTGCTCTCTGTCACTCCTGCCTTTCTCAAATGTTTGGTGATCTTTAATTGCTCATTTATATTTATCAATGAAATGTTGGATGATGAGTATTTAAAGTTGGTGAGATTTCCTTTTTTGTGCATATCTGTTTCCATAATAGGTTTCTCCCTAACTAAAAGGGATAACTGTAGATCAGGCCTGGTGATGGGCATGTATCTCTTTGAGGGTAGAGGACGAAGGCACATTGGAGCCCCATAAGCTTGCCAAGGTGAGGAAGGCTTTACCCTGCTACTAGAATACTTCAGTGTTTTCATTTCTAGAAGAGCTGCCTTTATTCCATACTCATGTTTCCCTGCATGGTCATTCTGTAGGACTAGAACTTAAGAGTTCTGTTCCACTTTTCTCTCTTTTCAAACTCAAAAATGTTAGGACACCCTGTCCTCCTGGCCCCCAAAGAGGGATTTGCCACCATAGGAAGTGTTCTCAGGGCCTTGTCCTGGAGGCAAACACTATAAGGAGCCTCTCTGTTCATTTGCAGGGGTGGATGGGGACAACAGACCCAGGTGCTCAGCAAGCACTTCCTTACTAATTGACCTGTGAATTGCACTGTGGCCGGGGTCTCCTCTAGTTCTGCATTTATATTCTCTGAGTTTGAAGATTGAAGATCTATTTGGGGAAGAACAGCTTTCTTTTCTGCAGCAGCCTTCCCCCTCTTCCACACCCCCACCCCTGCCCGTTTTGTGTTATGGTTTGTTCTACTCTGGCTTCACTATCATTTGATTCTTATTAGGTTTTTTTTTTTAATATTTTTTTAAAGTTTATTTATTTATTTATTTAGAGAGGGCATCAGCAAGGAAGGGGCAGAGAAAGGGGGAGAAAGGGAATGTCAAGCAGGCTTTGCACTGTCAGTGCAGAGACTGATGTGGGCTCCGTGTCATGGTTCTTGAGATCATGACCTGAGCCAAAATCTAGAGTCAGATGCTTAACCGACGGAACCACCCAGATGCTTCAGATCTGAGCAGTTTTTTAACTTCTAGAAATTTTCCAAAACGTACAGTCTACTGGTAGTATCCTTTCTTGTTTTCCAGGTTGTTACAAACTTATTTTTAAATTATATACTTTGTGTCACTTAAAACAGATTTTGGCAGAGGGAAGAGACAAATGTGTGTGCTTAGCTTGCCCTATTGAAATAGAAGTCTTCACTTGCTTTTAATTCACAGTTAAAGTTCTATAGGCTAATTAAATGGAAACTGTCACTGGTATGTAGATTCTAATTTAAATTATCTCTTAGTTTCTAAATGAAATCGCTAATCCACTCTTGACGGGATTCCAAGAGAACGAGGTAGAATAAAGCCCTTAAAATTTTTTTTTCATAGACTACTTAACATGGCAATGGACAACTAATGAAATATAAATAAAATCTAAAACTGCACATACCATTCAAGAAAATTTATACCAGCTGATTTTTCCCTAGCATTAAAATATGACCATTTTTAACACAGAGAGAGGTTGAGAGAATTGTACAGCAAACACCCATCTATTCACTTAATTTTGACAGTTACATTGAACTCTGTTTGCTTTATCTCATATCTATCCTTTCCTCTATTTGCCAATAAATTTTTCTTTTCTTTTCGATGTATTTGCAAGAGAGGTACAGTCAGCAGTGCACCTTAGAGGGTACCTTTAAAATGACAATACATTTTCTCTGATTTCCTTTGCTCTCATTTTGCCATCACATTCTCATGACACTAAGAGGTGAGCTTCCCTCTGGATGGCAGGTCTGGGTCAGCTTGGTTGGCTACTTGAGTGTGTGTTTAGACATGCAAACCAGATTGATTGCTTTAAGGACCAGCAGAAAGCTCACCTCTTTGGTAAAGCCTTCCTTGATTGGATGTCTTGACAACCCTTTTTCCTGTGATCTTGGAGCACTTTGGGCAGATCTCTGCTAAGCTACTTATCAGATTGGTATTGTGAGTCATTCCCTATAGGAACGTATCCCCTTCTGACTATAGAATCCTATGTATGTATGTGTGTGTGTTTGTGGGAGACAGTGGGTTAGAGATTTTGTCTTATGTATCTCTGTGTCCAAGAGCTAAAATAATTCCTAGAACGTATGAAATCAATAAATCAGTAAATGAAAAATGAATCAATGCTTGTCTGCTTTTTTAATGTTTATTTCTTTTTGATAGAGAGTATGCACTCACGTGTGAGTGAGCAGGGGCAGGGCAGGGGGTGGGCAGAGGATCCAAAACAGGCTCTGGGAAGAAGTGGGCTCTGTGCTGACAGCAGCAAGCCCCATGTGGGGCTGGAACTCAGGAATCAATCTGGAACTACTCACAAATATGAGATCATGACCCGAGCCAAAGTCGGTTGCTCAACCCACTGAGCCACCCAGGCACCCCAATGCTTGTCCACTTTGACTAGACAAAACAGTTCAAAGTTGTTTTTATGATCATTGCTTTTTTATTAACTTAGTAGATTAAATTAGAATGGTTGTTTTGCTTAACAGTGTTTGCAGTCTTCACAATTGGTATGGCTTTGGTGTAGTTCTTAAAGAAGATAAGAACATGGCCAAAGTGAGGCTTCTTACGTGATTGTAGATATAATATCTCAAAGCCAAGGGTGGATATCAGAGCACAAAGATAGAATCTGTCAAGCTGTAATCGCAGATTCAAGGACAAATATCATACCATCTATACTCTACTTGCTAGTGTCATCAGAAACTTTTCAGGTTCCTTTATTAGGAATAATAGACACCACACCATTGTGAAGAAATTACATCTGATTTTTACTTTTTCTCATTTTTAGAAATTTTCCCAAGGTTAATTTGAGTAACTGATCTAATAATAGAGATCTTGATAGCTGGAGTAAAACCTTGCATCTTGACCCAGCTTTTCGATATGTCATACCTTCCTTTCAGCATAGATGATTCATGAACCGTGCACAGTGAAGAAATGCAGGGCAGGTGTTAAATGGGAACCAACATTTATTGATGGACTATGACATGCTTGGCACTATACTATGCAATTTATATTGGTTGTTTTTTCTGAAATGGCCTTTAATTGAGGGAAAATTGGATTAGCTGGCTGAAATCACTCACTTGAACTATCTACATGGCTACTGGTCATTGGTTGCTTGCTGACTTGAGGCTAAGAAACTCCTCCTCCTCTTTCATGTTTATCTTCATGATTTAACATCATACTCAAAAGTAGTGTCAGAGAGCTGAGCCGCCAAACAAGGCCCACAGAGGATGCTGGGATCACAACCATATTTACCGTTCAAAAATGAAAGGACTTCAGAGAATTCCTTGGTGGACAAGACCTAGGGAAAACCTCTTGGGCCCAGTTTTTGCTTTTGTTCAAGTCACAGATCTCCTGATCTTTAAGATAAAGGACACAGATAGATTCCTCGTCTGTCTCCTCACTCTCCTCAAGCAGGCTGTAGCCCTCTTGCTTCTTGTTAGTAGCTTTTTTGGTAGGAGTTCATTTGACCAGATGTAATAAATGTGGCCTACGAGGGGACTGAAGTGTGATTTACTCTGGGACAACTCCATAGTCTGGAAGCCTTCCTGAACCCAGTACACCTACCAGAACTGCACCAAAGCCTGCCCCTGTCTTGTGGTTTGAAGGCACTTCGCAGGCACCATTGGGTGGCTGGGTTCCCTAGGATGCTGCTTTAGGGCAGTCTGTGCTTGTGGGAGCAGATAAGAAGTGAGCTTAGAGGGGCCTTTTATCAGCTGCCATGTTCACAGAGGCCAGATGATCTTCAAGGAGTTGCTTAGAGATTTAAAGCACTGATGTGACAAGGATGCTTTGATTCCAATGTTCCAGCCATCTCCCTGCAGCCAGTGTTTATGTAAACTTGAAAAAACCTGCCACTACTGTTCATCACCCTCGTTTTTCAACCTTAATGGTAATTACATTCCACGGACCAGGAAAGATGTAGCATCCTTCAAGTCTGGGTTGGAGTCTCCCTTCCACGTGGCGGTGGAATGTTGTAGTCCAGCTTCTGGAGGCACGGACAGAGCAGGCTGCTGGGGACAAGGGAGACTGCTCTCCAGTGGAGGTTTGAAATCAGTCTCCAGAAGGCTTTAGCGTGTTGATTGATTATTATTATATATGCAAAGTTCTCACTTAAAAGACTTGAAGTCTCGTTTTGCTTTCATGTATGAATCAAAATTCAAGAACGAGAAGTTGTGGCTTTGTACCTGCACTCTCTAAGCCTGTGATCTCTTTCTCAGGCCCTCAGTTTTCTGAGTCCCCTTCCTCCCTTTCCCTCTCAAATTCAGTTCCTGCCTTCTCTCTTCAATGGCCCTTCTTTCAATAGCAAAGATGGGGCTTTGAGAAGGAGAGAGGCCTGTTCCATCAGTTCAAAACCCCAAATCAAGACAATATGAGGGAACATTAAGAATTGAGACGCCCCCCCCCCCTTGCCCCCAATCAAGGGCATATGCTTGCCCTTTGGTTTGTTTTACATACCTCTTCCTTGTCTTCCACCTCTAAGATACCTTAGATGTCCCTCCCATCATCATTTTTCTTCCTCAATCTGTCTTCATTCCCATATCTACTGTCCTATGAAAGCAAAGGGAAAACAAATGACTTTGTATAGGGGATAGAGTTATGTATGAGAATGTTAAGTCTTCTGTCTCTTCTTCACTCCCTTTCCCTAATCAAGGCCTGAATGATGTAATTGGTGCATGCCAGTGGACCATACCTTGGGTCTTGACCATCCCAGCCACCTCTAGGGCAATTCTCTAATCTCTGTTTGGCACTCTCGGTGCCACTGAGCCCTAGCCCTGGAATGGTGCCATGGCGAGCCCTGCCTTTAGGCTGATCACTGGAATGGTGCCAGGGACTGTAAACACAACCACCCAGATGAAAGGAATTCAGATCCTGTCCCTGGAATCCAGAGCCAGGATCCTGATGGAGCCTTTTTCTTCCTCTCAAAGGCCCAGCCACTGGCAGACTTCTTTTCCATCTGTCCAGGAAAGCCAGCTTTCAACAAATACAGTTTTCAGAGCTTTTATCCTGCTCTTGCATCCAAGAGTTGGCCCAGAGCACAGCTCTTGGCTTTTCTCAAAACCAGCTCTGCTTGATATGAACTCCATTGGGTTTAGTACATGGATACTGGCACTTTTCAACTTGCCTATCTTAAGTAGAAATACAGGGCCAAATGCAGGTTTTGTGAGGCTTGAAAGATTGTACAATTTTTAAGGGCTGTCTTTAGGAAAAAATTATATAATATTACAAAAACAAAATTAAGTACTCAACTTCCTCTTGGGCATATCCCCAAAATGACCATGACATTTCAAAACCACCAACCGGATGGGAGGTGTAATGAAGTAGAAGATGGAGTGGAAAGAGACAGCAGTCTTGCAAATTGGGTTAAAATGTCTTACTTTGGCAACTTCAAAAACAATCAAGTAACATATGACCATATGAGCACATTACTGGTGATCGTCTAAGGCGTAGGAAGGAGACTGTGCAAGCGGGGAGCTCTGCGGGACGTGTTTCATTAGCTTCACTGTAAATTTACCTCTGTAGGAATGCTTTCCTCTTTAAAAAAATGAAAACACAGCCTTCCTTTTCCCCAGACCACAGATTTTATGTTTCTAAGAATGTTTTTCAAACGATCTTTGCACAATTTGATGATGACTCAAGAGCCTGAAAGCATTCATGTTTTATCCCAATAATTCTACTTCTGGCAATCTGGTCTGAGGAAAAGCATCTAGATTATGGAAGAGCTTTATGCACAAAGACATCTGCTGCAGCATTATATATAAAAATGAAACCTTGGGTAAGTTTTAATGACCAGCAACATGGGAATGACTAAGGGAAATGTGATATATTCACCTAGTAAAATATTATATCATTAACACCAATGATTTTTTTTTTCCAAATCCTTGTAGTAATCTGGGAAAATGCTAATATACTAATGTTATCAGAAAATAGCTGCACACGAAAGTTATATAAACTATAACATATAAATGACAATTGATAACATTGCCTTTGAGTTTTTAGCCCTTTGCTAGTATTCTTGAATTATACATATCTTCTTAGGTGAGGAAAAGAAAGTTCTGAATCCCTTGGATCTTTGGAATTTCCGAAGTTGGAGACTAACATTGATCACACTAGAAGAAAGGCTCATTTTTTTTTTAAGTTCATTGATTTTTGAGAGAGAGAGACAGGGCATGAGGGGGTTGGCAGAGAGAGAGGGAGACACAGGATCTGAAGCAGGCTCCAGGCTCTGAGCTGTCAGCACAGAGCCTGACGTGAGGCTAGAACCCAGGAACTTCAAGATCATGTCCTGAGCCGAAGTGGAACACTTAACCGACTGAGCCACCCAGGCACCCCGAGAAAGACTCATTTTAAAATAGCTTCTGATTTCATATTATTTTTTAAAGATAATTCTTGATATTGATGGCAATAAGACGAAATCAACACTTTTATTTATCGTAGATAGAACAATAATAAATGAATACAACTTTTTTGGAAATCACTTTGGCAATACTAATCAAAAGCCTTAAAAATGCATTCATACGCTTTGACACAGTGATCCCAATTCTGAGCATTCTACTCCAAGGAAATTACCAGAAATATAAAGGTATTATGTACAAAGATGCCAACTGCAATAAAATATATTATAGAGAAACATTACTAACAACTTAAAGATCCAAAAATAAAGAAATTCTTTTTAAAAATCACTGCATTTCATAATGGCATATTAGCTATTGGAACGGTGAAATTAGGTGACAAAGAAGAAGGATAAAAACAAAGATAAGGGCATACAACGGAACTATTAACGAGGTTAACACAAAGCTGCATATTGAAGAATGTATTTTGTTAACAAAGTATAATATATACCAGTCACTGTTCTTGGTAACAATCTTATGAGGTTTGTTTTATAATCCTTTCCATTTATGGCTGATGAAGAGCACTGTTGGTGGAGCCACAGTTCTCATTCAGCGGTCTAGTTCCAGAAGTCTCTGCTTTTATCCTCTATGCTGCGCTACCTCAAATTTAGACCTCAGCTTTCTGGTAACCAACATGAAAATGGAAACTAGATTAGTTAGTTCAACATTAATAACAGGACAATAAAACAATTTAGCATATGCTACTCCTGAAACTAAGACCGGCAAAAAAATTTTGTTTCTTCTGAAATGAATGTGGTGTTGCTTAATGAACACCACCCTTGAAGGAGAGACCACACCACACTTGATGCCAATTTTGACACCCTCTCCTCATTATAGGCTGAGCCTATGACGTTGCACACCAAAGGATACTTCAGTAAGAGTGGTTCTATAGGGATGGGGGGGGGGCAAGAGTGCTACATAGTAATGCTCAAATGCTTTCTTTAATGAGATGACTTAATTCAAAGATCAAGAATATTCAAAAGAATAAATACAGTGCAGATTCTTCATGGATTCGTTCTTAAAAAAATGTTTCTCTTAGCCAACCTTTTGGATAGAGGTTAAGACACTGCTTTAGGATATCCCCACAATTCTCTGTAGTTATACAAAATAGGCGTTTTAGCTAATTAAAGAAGGGAGGTAAAGAGACACAGCGGTTCAGGTGTTCCAACCCTCAGCCCAGAATTTTGCACCATAGAGTATTAGTGAAATCAGGTACGGTCTTGTGTCCCTTACCTTCTACGTCCCACAAGGGCTGTGCAAGTTTGCAAGTAAGCTGCTGGGGCAGACCAGAGGCTGTGTGACAGGCTGAGAAACTTCCTTCTCTCTCAGTCTCTGGGCATGAGAATGCATTTGTCAACGCATGAAAAATATAAGGTAAAAATTTCAATAGGATTTTTACGACAGATATTTATCCTATCTCCATACCTCTTCCCTATATATAATGGTGAAAAAGGAAAAGAAAAGAAAAAAACAAAGCCAAGGGTGATTGCACCTAATTCCTGCTAGACACAACATCAAAACCAGTTCATCCCTCTTCTCCCCCATCCCAAGCGGTAGGAATAAGCCAAGTCAGAGCAATGGTATGCTTCTGAGTGATTGTCCAACAATGTCCTGTCTTTCTCAGCCAGTCTCCCAGAGAGTCATAGCAAAAACAAACATGCAGGAGAGAGCCGGAATCCTTGTTTATGGTTTTTATTTCTTCAAGAAAAAGGGCAGGAGAACTGATGGGCTAGCTCCAGATATGGCGCACAGCCCAAGAAGCAGTGAATGAGTAGCCATTTCCACCTCAGCAGTCTTGGGCTTTGTTCTGGGGGCTGTCAGCAAAAAAATGTCACCCTCTGTTCTGTTCATTAAGGCATCCAACACTTATTATGGATATGTGCTTATTTTTGTCTTATTTTGGGGTGCTTCCCACTCCCTGCCAAACCTCATTGTTACAGTGTCCCATCTGTGAGGTCTGAGTTACTGCCATTAACTGGGACCTAATCTGTGTTAACTTGTCGTGGAAATTTTATTGGAACCACTGAATAAATATACACATAAGGAATTATGGCTACCTGCAGGGGACTAATCTGTCTTTTCAGACTACACTACTATACAAACTCTGCCTTTCACACTTGTGTATTTTTTTTTTTTTAAATTTTTTTTTCAACGTTTTTTATTTATTTTTGGGACAGAGAGAGACAGAGCATGAACGGGGGAGGGGCAGAGAGAGAGGGAGACACAGACTTGGAAACAGGCTCCAGGCTCCGAGCCATCAGCCCAGAGCCCGACGCGGGGCTCGAACTCACGGACCGCGAGATCTGACCTGGCCGATGTCGGACGCTTAACCGACTGCGCCACCCAGGCGCCCCTCACACTTGTGTATTAAGTGCAGCAGGGAGCAGATTTCATTCCCCTAGGGAAAGGACCTCATTCCTTTCCATAGACTTGGGTCTTTTGAGGTGTTTCCCCACAAACGCAGCCTTTTCTCTCTACACAGAAGTACACACATCCATACACTTGCTAGACACTCAGTCTTTCCTCCTGACCAGAGCTTTTCATCTTGACCCTTCACCCCCACCCCATCTCCGTTTTTCCTGATAGGAGTCTGGGCCCCTGACCACACCCCCAAACTAACTGTCTCTTGTGACCCAAGCCACTTTTGCAGCTCTACTCCCAGCTCATTTATCTGAGAAGCAAACAGTGTTTAGCTGCCAGTGGATAATGATGGTTTAAGAAAGTGCTTCTCAAATTTTATTATATACAAAGGTCACTTAGGATGTTTGTTTTAAAAAGGTAAATTTCTAGGCCTTTGTCCACAGAGATTGTGATTTTGTAAATCTATTCCCCATTTTGTTTGTTGTTGATTTAAATAAAAATAATGCAAGTGTACGGTTGAAAAATTGGATAATATGGAGGTGCTCTGCTTGTAATAATGACAATCTAGATTTAGAATGACCTTTTCACTGAGGACATCTAGATAAAAACTAGGCAAGATTTTTTTCTTAATTTTTTTTAACGTTTATTCATTTTTGAGAGACAGAGAGAGAGAGAGACAGAGCATGAGTGGGGAAGGGCAGAGAGAGGGAGACACAGAATCTGAAGCAGACTCCAGGCTCTGAGCTGTCAGCACAGAGCCCAACGCAGGGCTCGAACTCACAAACTGCAAATCATGACCTAAACCGAAGTCAGATGCTCAATCAACTGAGCCAGCCAGGCGCCCCTAGGCAAGATGTTTTCAAAAAATAGTTGAATGCTTCAGTGGAGAATTCCAGAGCTAGATGCTGGAGGAAGGAAACTCAGAGAGGTGACCAGTTCCTATGAGTATTTTGCAGATTCAGAGAGGGAGCTCAAAGTTGTCAAACTTAGTAGAACTTTGACAGAGTCATAGACTATAAATACTACATATTTATATATGAATATTATAAATACTAAATTTGTATATATATAATATATATATGTATATAATATATGTATTATGTTATATGTTATATATATGTGTGTATGTATGTGTGTGTGTGTGTGTATATATATATATATATTTCAAAAGTTGCATAGTCCTATATGACTTTATAAATAAAGATAGTTATTTTGACAATGGTATGTTAGGGGTAGGTTTTTTCATTCATTCAATTTTGTATTTTGTAGATCTTTTCAATTTGAAATTTACTTCTATATTTAGCTTTGTAAAGTGGTGGTTTTCTTTTTTCATTAATAATTGCTTTCTCTGCATTTATTTGTTGTCTTTTATTTTGCACTTCTCTTAATGGGATATTGGATCTCCCGGCCTGATACTCCTTGTCTCTTATCTTTATTGCTCATATTTTTCATCCCTTGGCCACTTTACTTTTATGCTCTGACAGGTTTTCTAGACTTCTCCTTCAATGCTTCTATTGCATTTTTATATCACCTATCATATTTTTAATTTTTGAAACTACTTTCTTGTACCCTGATAATTCCTTTGTATAGTTTCCTATTTCTTCTTTAATTATCTTATTTAAATTCAAGTTAGCTATCATACAGCGCAATATTGGTCTCAAGAGCATAGATTCCTGTTTCTGGATTTGTGGATTAAATAGCTCCTCAAATCTCACTGAGCCTATTAATTAGATTTTTTTTTAAATCACTGAACTTGAATTATGTTCACGTTCGAGTTCTCTTGGACTTTCTCTTTCAAACTGCTGTTTTTCCTAAAGTGTCTGATACCTTATAATGTTTGTTGATATTTAAGAGTGTGGACTAAGAAAAAAAGAGTGTGGACTAGGAAGATAAATCAGGAATTCTCTGTACATTGGTGTGGGCTTGTTCTTGGCAGCCATCTCTAACATGAGCAGGTAGAGAACTATTATTCTGAAGGCCCTCCAAAAACCAGGATGAAGACTTCTTTACTTTTAGGCATTCACACCTTCGGTAGTTGCCTTACTTCACTCCAGGTATATTGTGACTTCTTTATTTTCTTTTTCTTCCCTCCCTCTCCTTTCCTTTTCTTCTCCCTTTCCTTCTTCCCTTCCTTCTTTCCCTCCTTTATTCCCTTCCTTCCTTCCTTAAAAATGCCCATGTTTTTTTGGCTGGGGGTAAATGCTTGCCTGCTTGAGCTTTGTATAAGGATGGAGGTATTTACTATTTTGTATATAGTCTTTTCACTTATTTTTAGACCTGCTTTTTATTTCTCTCATATGTGTTCACTCTGAGTCAAGAGGTTCTATGGCTCTGCTGCTTTTGGATTCCACAGCTTCCTCAATGCTGCTGTTTCCCCTGTTTTGCTTCAAGCCACGGATGCTTCTGCATCTACCTTCTATCGTCTGGAAATTTGTTATGATCTCTTGTCTGTTGATGAGTAACTTTCTAGTCATTTGCTGTTATAGGGTTACTTGTGCCTTTTTGTTGCCTTACTGTCATCTTTCTGACAGCTCGGGAGATGGAGAGTCTAACATGTGGATTTAGTCTGTCATCTTGAAGCTGAGTCCCTTAATGTTAGAGGAGTCTTAAATTCCATGGAAGAGTTTGATTTAAGCCCAGTTTTGAAAAGTAAGTCAAATTTGTATAGACACAGATGATTGTCGCAGATCACCTAGAGGACACATGTGAGTGGCAGAGTGGAGATGGGCATAGCCATGTTAGGTTTGAAAAATGAGTACCTTAGCCTAACAATCCTAGTGTTTCAGGGGGAGGGTCACAGGAAACAAGATGTGAAAAGTAATCTGGATTGAGAGCTTTTAGTTCTTTGTGGAAAACTTTGGCTTTTGTGAACAGAGGAGAAAAGCAATGAAATCAATATTTTACAAAGATTCATTTGGCAGCACATGAAATATGCTTCAGAGGGGAGATAGACTGGAGGCAGAGGGCCAGTTAAGAAATAGCAGTAATCACCCATTTGTGAAATGATGGATGACGGCAGCAGGAATGGAAAAGTAGGAAGAGATGTGGGCAGATTAAGAATAAGAACCTCTAGTACTTAATGACTGAATATGGAGGATCAGACACATTTTAGATCATTGTATATAGAAGATCAGTAAGTTTTCAGGACTAGATAATTATAGAGAATTATTGGATTGATGTGATCGGGAAATTCGTAGGCACCAATCACACTTCTACCTCCTCTCTCTGCCAGAGTAGGTTATTCACAGTGAAATTCTTGTTTCCCAGCCTAGGTTTTTGACAGATGGTAGCAGCAGCTATAGTGGTGATCGTGGTAGGGGGTTGTAATGTCGAAAGGGGTCATTGTGGCGGGGTAGCAGCAACGGAGGGGTGGCGATACTGATTGTTGTGGTAAGGTTTCATACCAGGAGGCACATCTTACCTATGCAACTACAGCTTTAAGTCTTGAGCTTACTCTTGTTCACATGTATCATGAATTTAGGAGAACAGGTGAAGACTTGGTTGTCCACAGAGCTAGGCAACCCTGAAGCCACAGTTCATTAGACTCGAAGTGGACATCAACTTCAGGGGAACAATTCTTAGGTTCCATTGAACTAAGAAGACTTTCAACCTCTAGAATTTAACAGACTCGGAAATAGTAGCTGTAAGAGGCAGACCTTTGAACTGAAAAGGTTTGTGGAGTCGGAGCCTGAGTCATCACCATGGCAATGAAATGCTGCATACAGTTAAGGTTAAGAGAGAGTTCATAGGTTATGCATAAGCAGAAAAGGGCAATTTGCTGAGAGAGGCAGGAAGTGAGGGACAGAGCAGCAGCCTCCTTCCTAGCTGATAAGGCCCAGGCCGCATGGGTTCCCAAAGAGACCATCCAAGTCCATTCTGATCTTAGATGGTCATGAAATTGCCGTTGTATTCTTTCCATAAACTTTCCTTTTATTGGAATTACTTTGTGTAGGCTTCTGTTTCTTGCAACCAAATAACAGGGACTAAGAACTTCGTGAAGTAAATTGCTTATTTTCCATGTTGCTTACAGACTTCTTCAAAGTCACCAGTCCCTAGATGCCACTATTAGACGCTTTTGTGTTTGGGTCACTCAGCCATCTTCTGGGAGCTTACCAGGGACAGATCATGAACCTAAGAATTACGTTTAATATCAGGTCCATTCCACACAGGCTCTAGGCTTTAGTTAATATAAGCTATTACTTAACAGTGCCCCTTAATATTTCAAAATGAGAGTTTCTCACCCTGTGGGATATCGATTCCTGTTTCTCCAAAGGCAGGAATGTCTCTAGATTCTGTCTCCTGTACTCTGTCACTGTGCTTTTGTTTCTCTGGTTTGCATTCTCTTGACTTACACCTTGAGCCTCCTTCTCTGGCTTCCCCTTTAGATCCTGAACCTGGACTCTCCATCTGACTTTGGTTTTGGCTCACTCATAAGATTCTGATTCTGGTGTTTTTCTCCCAAGGACACAAGTGCACAGCTGACTAACATGCTGTACTTAGGCATGATGCCCCATACTTCTGCCAGATTTGTAAGAGAGACATGGAGGGGAAGAATCTTGATCTGCTGAGTACCCTGCATGTGTCCGGTATTCTATCACCTGGGAGGTTAGCACTACTGCTTTCTTTTATAGGTGTTAAACCTGAAGCCCAGAGGGTCGAAAGTGACTTCCCAAGTTTATATGGTGAATGAGTGGCAGATCTAGGGAATGAACCCAAGTGTGTTTGACTTCACTTTTTTCCTTTTAAACTGTGCTGACTTGTCAAAGATGGAATAAAACCAAGATGTGTTGAGCACCACGGCAGTGACCTTAAGGGGCTACGCAACATCCATTCTCCCTTTCTTTCTAAACAGCAAAAACCATAGTTTTATTTCATATGAAAATTTGTCCCTCCCCCCCAAGTCTCCATATTCCAGGCTTCCCGAAGCAAGATATGGCCACGTGAAAGCTGGTATGATGAAAGTGGATGGGTCTTGTGGGGCTTCCAGGAACACTGCTTAAAGCTTGAAGCTGATCTCGCTGGGAGGTTCTTCCTTCTTCTTGCTGCTCAGACACGAGTGGAGCTCTGATAACCACCTTGGGTACGAGGAGATCCTGAAGACAGAATCCATATTCTAAGGTAATGGAGCCTTTGTCCCTGAAGGCAGTATCAGTTCTAGAATGCCTACCTCTGGACTTTTATGAAGAAGAGATGTGAACATCTATTTTGAGTTACTTTTAATTGCAATAGGATACAATCACCTCCCCTACGTGAAACACTGTGCTGGCACTTGGACGTTTGGTTGCCCCTATTTCAGATGAGGCCTTAAGTTTCAGAAAGCTTAGGTAATTAACTAGGATCACACAGCTACTTAAGCGGCATGTCTTGACATTAGAGCATCTTGCTCTAACAAATAAAAATCTAAATTCCTTAGCATGGCATACAAAACACCCATGATCTAACTATTCTTATCTCTTGAGTCTTACATTTTGTTTTATATGCTTTTGAAAATGCTATACCCTCTGCCTCGAATTATTGGCCCCTACTTTTCCTTTTGAAAATACCCACCTATCCTTTAAGACCCACTGAAGATACTTTCTCCTCTGAAGTTTTCCTAAACAGCTCTCATGAAATAGGTCTTCCTTCCGTGTTCCTGTTTCTCCCTGATGTACCTTAGTAAGACACTGTGGTGCATACAGCTTGGTAATTGGTTCAAAAACGTTTTTGAGTATAGTTGACACACAACGTTACATTAGTTTGAGGTGTGCAACAAACATAGTGAATCAACCTCTCTCTTACGTTGTGCTCTGCTTTGCACAAGCATACTGCCATCTGTCATCATACACTGCTATTATAATACTATTGACTATATTCCCTGTGCCGTGACTTTTATTCCCATGACTAGAAGCCTGTTTTGCCCAAGTCTCACCCATGCTCCCCTCTGGCAGCCATCAGTGTGTTTCTTGTATTTATAGGCCTGATTCTGCTTTTCGCTTGTTCATTTGTCTTTGTTTCTTTTTAGATTCCACATTGGTTGTAAAAAACTGTAAAATACATGGTACTTGTCTTTCTCAGTCTGACTCATTTCACTTAGCATAATATCCTCTAGGTCTCTTCATGTTGTCACAAATGGCACTATCTCATCCTTTTTGTTGGCTGCGTAATATTCCTGTGTGTTTGTGTGTAGCATATCTTCCTTACTTATTCATCTATCAATGGCCACATAGGTTGCTTCCATATCTTGGCTATTATGAATAATGCTGCAATAAACATAGAGAGGCATATATTTTTTTTTGAGTTAGTGTTTTCATTTTCTTTGGGTAAATACCCAGTGGTGGGATTACTGGATTACGTGGTAGTTCTATTTTTAACTTTTTGAGGAACCTCTATACTGTTTTCCAGAGTAGCTGGACCAGTTTATGTTCCCACCAACAGTGCATGAGGGTTCCTTTTTCTCCACCTTGCCAACACTTGTTATTTTTTGTCTTTTTGATTTTAGCCATTCTGACTGGTGTAAGGTGATATCTCATTATGGTTTTGATTTGTATTTCCCAGATGATCAGTGATGTTGAGTATCTTTTCATGCATCTGCTGACCATCTGTATGTCTTCTGTGGAAAAATGTCTATTCAGGTTCTCTGCCCATGCTTTAATACATTTTTTGTTTTGTTTTGTTTTGTTTTGTTTTTCAGTGTTGAGTTGTATCTGTTCCTTTTCTATTTTGGATCGAAACCCCTTGTCAGATACATCATTTGCAAATATCTCCTCCCATTCAATAGGTTGCTTTTTTGTTTTGTTGACGATTTCCTTTGCTGTGCAAAAGCTTTTCGTTTTGATGTAGTCCCAAGAGTTTATTTTTGCTTTTGTTTCCCTTGTGTGAGGAGACATATCTGGAAAAATGTTGCTGTGGCCAATGTCTGAAAATTTACCGCCTGTGTTCTCTTCTAGGATTTTTGTTGTTTCAGGTCTCACATTTAGGTCTTTAATCCATTTTGGTTTATTTTTGTGTGTGGTATTTAGCGTGGTATTTGTTTACATATCTGACTCCCCTCTAAAATATCAGCTTCCATCTCTGTATTCTCAGTACTAGTTCATTGCCTGGCGCACACACACACACACACACACACACACACAAACCAGTATTTTTGAATGTCGGACTGCCTGAATGAATAAAAGGCAATCAAGTTGAATGGTATGTTTTAGTAAACTTCAGGGGATAAACAGCACATAATGAGGCTTATCTCTGGGTGTGTCTCCTAAGCTACCCGGGAAGCCTGTGGGAGCATGTCCCAGGAGGGTTACTTTAAACAGAGATCCAAAAGAGCCCATGTCTTCATGGAGACCCTTCAATTCACTCTTTACTCCCATTCCATAGCCCCTGCATCTAAGGAAGACTGGGGCATATTTCCAACTCAAAATATCGTTTTGTGAGGGAATGTGACTGAAAAGATGATAAAGGTAGATCTGATTCTTGCTTTAATCCTTTAATCCTTAAATTGAATCAGTTCTGACACAGCATCCTTTTTCAAGATTTTGAAAACTTTGAATCCATTTTAAACTAGATTGTGATCGACAAACCCACTGGAACATTAGCGAACAGTTAAATACTAATTAGCCAAGTCCCTGCTAATCTCTCAGCTGTCAAAGGCAGAGATAGAAACAAAAGCTTAAATTAAACCTGAGTTGGTCCCAGAGGAGGGAGAGGTCAGAGGGGAGTGTTCAGTCAACTGTGAGATTTTGTGAAGGAAGTCCCAAGTAATAATCATAAAAACATGCAAATGTCCCTTCACTCATTTAAAAAGACATTATATTGACATGAAAACTCCTTTTGTCATATTACTCTCCAATCTGCCCCATCATTTAAATATTGCCCATTATTTTTAAGATAAAGTTCAAATTTTTTCCCCTCACTTTCTGTCCCCTAAGATTTCCTGTTGTATTTATCACTTCCTCCTCCTGGTCTTTCTGCTTACAAGCTAAACGTGCCTCTAGGAGCATAAAGCTTTGGAAGATAGTGAGTGGCAAGGTATGAGATGGGACAGAGATATTGTGGTTGTGATTGTAAATGGTGGTGGTGGGGGACGTTGTTGGAGAAAAAGGGTGGAAAAAGTTGCCTCCTGAGGACCCAGATTGGTCTACACAGAAAGACTTCACTTCCACCACTGTGGGCTAGTTCTCTGTTTACACTTCACTGCCCTGCAAAATTTGTCCTAATTGTCTTTCAAAATTTGAGCAACTGTAACCCAGTATTTTAGCTCAAGTCCCCTATTCTAGCAAAGCCCTGTGAAAACCCATCCTTTAAATAATCCTTTGCAGTGAGAGGCTTTTCTTTCACTCCTTAGTATGCAGGTGGATTGGGTGGGGGAGTGCCCATAGTTTCACATAATTCTCACAGGTATTTAAAACACCCCTAAAGATTAAGAAGCATCAAGTTGGAGGAGATTGGTATGAAAGATTAAAACAGAATTTCTTAAATTGTGGTCTGCAGACCACTGATGTTAGTATCAACTGGAGGCTTGTTTTTAATATCGATTCTTGGATCACAACCCCGAGCTCTTGAATTAGAAAATCCTGGCTGGGAACCCCAGAATCTTCATTTAAAAGTCCTCCCTGAAGATGTAGGTTAAAATTTGAGAACCACGGGCTCTAATTGGATCGAAGTTCATGTTCTGTGGTATTTTATTATTTGTGGTTCTTTTATAATTACCCATTTTCCTGACTTCTACTAGTTTGCTCCGTGGGTTTTTCTGAAACACACTCATAACATCAGAAATAATTGTAAGTTTTCCTCCTCCTTTCAATTTTCTTTTTCCCCCCTTCTCTTATTGCACTGGCTATGTTGTAGAATAGGGGTTAGCAAACTATGGCCCACAGTCCTAATCTGGCCACCACCTATGACCCGCAAGTTAGGAAGGGTTTTTACATTTCAAAACGATTTTAAATAAATACCTATATAAAATCCTCCATGTTGCTTCTGGCCAGCAAAGCCTAAAATATTTACTATTTGGCCCTCTACTAAAAAAGTTTGATGACCCCTTCTGTAGACTCTGAAACACATCATCCAGACCCCACTGCAAGAAGTGCAGCCTCCCCAGCCACACAGGGTGGGCAGCAAAGAGCCTCCGGCTTGCAGCTCCTCCAAGGCTGCTCTCAGCTGCAGGGAACCAGCTTACAAGGAGAAAAACCCTCTGGGGAAGCTCATAATAGATAGCCAATTGAGATGGGGTATAGAGGTCCATTTCAACTCATGAGCCTGGGAACTCCCTCCAGGCTAGTCTGACTCTGTTGGACTACATAACCTTGTACTTCCTCCTTTGCACGTCCCCCTTCTGCCCCGCTCCTTTCACAGGTATTGACCCCTTTAAATATCTTGCACTTGTGCTGCCCAGCATCTGCTTCCAGAGGACTCCACCTTTAACAGGTTATAATTTTGCGTACAACATTAGTAATATTGGTAATAATGAGCACTACTGTTTGATTTCTAACTTTGAGAGAACTGTCTCTTGTTCGTTGTTATATAAAAAGTTTGGTATAGATTTCAGTGGATATTCTTTATCTCTTTGAAGAAGTCTATTAACTAGGTTTTTTTTTCTCAACGTTTTTATTTATTTTTGGGACAGAGAGAGACAGAGCATGAATGGGCGAGGGGCAGAGAGAGAGGGAGACACAGAATCGGAAACAGGATCCAGGCTCTGAGCCATCAGCCCAGAGCCTGACGCGGGGCTCGAACTCACGGACCGCGAGATCGTGACCTGGCTGAAGTCGGGCGCTTAACCGACTGCGCCACCCAGGCGCCCCTATTAACTAGTTTTAAGAATTATATTTATTACAAGTTTTGTTAGGAAGGAGTTTTAAGTTTTCTCATATATTTGGAGCATTTTCCACTTTTTTCTATTAATATAATGGACTACATTTAGAGATGAAAAAATTTAATGTGTATTTAGTTTTGAGAGAGAGGACTACATTTAGAGATTTTTGAAAAAATTTTTTAATGTTTATTTATTTTTGAGAAAGAGAGAGACTGAGCACGAGCAGGAGAGGGCAGAGAGAGAGGGAGACACAGAATCTGAAGCAGGCTCCGGGCTCTGAGCTATCAGCACAGAGCCCGACGTGGGGCTCGAACCCACAAGCCATGAGATTATGACCTGAGCTGAATTCGGATGCTTAACTGACTGAGCCACCCAAGTGCTCCAATTTAGAGATGTTTTAACACTGAAATATTCTTGTACTCTAGACTAAACATGGGTAATAATAGGTAAATTTTATTTATTTGCATAATATTTGTTCATCTTTTAATTTTTAACATTTACAAAAATTAATAATACTATAAAATTAATTCTTTTTATGGAGTACAGTCCTCTAAATTTTAACTTACATGTAGATTTGCATAACCATCATCACAATCAAGATACAGAATAGTTATATCATCTAAAAAAATTTTCCTCATGTTCTCCTTTGTAGCCCAACTCTAGCCACATCCCTAACCCCTGGCAATCACTGACTTTTCTAGTGCCATATAAATGAAATCATACAGTATGTAACCTTTTGAGATTGGTTTCTTTAACTCGGCATTATTCCTTTGATATTTTTCCAAGTTGTTGCATGCTCTTGTCTTTATAGTTTCCTTTCCTCTACTTGGCATCTCTATTTTAATTGCTACATTATCACATCTCAAAACTTTATAAGTTAATTTTGTTGTAATTCTTAAATGGTGTAATCTGTCTTCAACCAATTATTTCCAAGAAAAATAATACATATGTCATATAGTTTTTTTAACTTTTGCCTCCCTGCAAATTTCTCTCTTGGTCGTATGTGAAAGCCAACTTAGCTAGGTATAAAATTCTTAGGTTCTAATATATTTTTCTTCAAAAATCTATAGATGTGGCTTCATTGTTATCTAGAATTTACATAGAGAGATGTTTGAAGCTACCCTGATTTGTGTTCCATCGTAGGAAACTGGTTTCACTGCCTGCTAATAGAAATTTTGTAATTTATTTTTGTAATTCAAAGCTTCTGCCAAGAAGTGTAGGCAAATTTCCAATAATTTTTCCTTGGAACTTAGTGAGTGCATTTAGTCTTCAGGTCTTTCTTCAGCTCATAAAAGTTGTATTAGATGATATATTTGATTATTGCTTTATGTAATAGTTCTAGTTATCTAATAGTTCTAGCATCACCCTTGTAAATACTATTATCCAAATGGTGATTTGCCATTCTCTGTTCTATGTATCTATTGACTTTCAGTGGTTTTCTTTTTTTTTTTTTTCCTTTTTTTCCTACAGTCTGTAAAACCTTCTTCTTTTGTTACCTTTTTTTTTTTTTTTTTTGTAAGTAAGCTCCATGCCCAGTGTGAAGCCCAGCATGGGGCTTGAACTCACGACCCTGAGATCAAAACCTGATCTGAGATCAAGAGTTGACCACTTAAACAACTAAGCCACACAGGCACACTGTTACTTTTAAATCTTATTCTCTTGATTTCAGGGTTTTTGCTCCTATTTATTGTGATTATTCCCTCTTGCATTCTTCTAAATATACCAATTAGTTTTCTGAAATTTTATTTTGAATCTTGTAGTACATATTTCATAGGTTTATGCTTTTCTTTTGAGTCTTTATTATATCGTTCTTTTTACTTTGCATTGCAGTACTTTTTAAAAAAATGTTGGTTTTCTTCTTTGTACTCAGTCATTGCCTAGAACAGGGCCTGGCATACAATAAAGGTTCAATGGACATTTGTTTCATGAACAACCCATAAGTGCGGTGAAATCTTTCTAAACAATGGGTGTGTGAATTGCTCTTGGCCCTGCTTTTACTCTGTTTATGAAATGGTCTAATTTCAGACCTACAGCTGTAGGCTAATTGATGTACACAGTTTCCAATCTAATTCCCAGACTTTCAACTAATGTGTGTCTCTTCAGTTAAGTTGATATGTCTCCCTGTGTCTGATGTCCACCTGTCTGGTATTCAACTGATAAAATGCATGAACAAGCATAATCACCATGGCTACCAACTTTCTTCCTATGTCTGTGCATATCTATAAAGATTTCTTGTGGTGGTTACCCATCTCATGGACAATGAAATGAAAGTTTCCTACCATACTTTCTACCCACGTGTTACCTAGCATTTGTTCTTTGACTATAGGAAGATGTTAGAACAGAGAGGTTTGTAGGCATTTGTAGTCCAGCTGTGTTTAGTAATTGAAGGAAAGACTCATGCCCCATTTTTTGGGTGGTATAGATGGAGTCTCTGAATCACTGGTGGTATAAAATGCAGTATGATTTTATCATTCGTATCTTTTAAAATTTAAATTAAAACAATTTAAATGCAAATTTGATTTTAATTAAAAATTTGAATTAAATTTTAATTTAATTAAATTCGTGTTTAATATATTGAGAAGTTAGGCAATATTAAATACAGAGCTAGTAGCTAACACTCTTTTGAGCTTGAACTTCATTTCTAGCATATTTTAAAGTATTAGAGGGGCACCTGGGCGGCTCAGTCAGTTGAGTGTGTGACTTCGGCTCAGGTCATGATCTCACAGTCTGTGAGTTCAAGCCCCATGTCAGGCTCTGTGCTGACAACTCAGAGCCTGGAGCCTGCTTCGGATTCTGTGTCTCCCTCTCTCTCTCTCTGCCTCTCCCTTGCTCATGCTCTGTCTCTCTCTGTCTCTCAAAAATAAATAAACATTAAAAAAATGGGAAAAAAGTATTAGGATTTATTTTAAAACCCAGCCAAAATTTAGGGCAATTTATTTTGAATGAAGACACGTTGCTATTCCTCCTTATCAAATACATCTCCTCCTACACATTCTTACACATAAATATGCCCAAACTAAATACCCACAGTGTATTCTCACTGCAGATGACAAAAGATTTTTAAAACAATTTATAAATATTTATTAAAGTAAAATAACTCTGTTGCCAAAAATGGCATCCTATCTAAGTATATTCATAACTGATGATCTCCAAAATCACTTTATGCTGACTCATATTTTCATTTTATTCCAATGCTGACATGTTCCTCTCTCCCAAATCACTTCAGAGTTATCAGCTTCTCCCTCATGAATTTCCAGTCCAATTAGCAAACCCTTATGTATCCTATTACACTATCTTTCACAGTGCAGTGCTTAGTTCCAAGTCCAGCGCAAGCTATTTCTAGTCTGTGGTTCTTCCCACAGGAATTTTTTGCAATTCTTTAATGTCAAAGAATTTATTTTCAAAATAAAAACTGATAAACAAGTTGTAGAAAAATGTGTATTTTCCTCCCAAGAAAGATTACTGCAAAATGTCAAAAAAAAAACCTCATCGACTTATTATTTACCATCTACAATAATCCTGTTTTACACATTGACCTCCACCACTCCTGGACTTCTTCCCTTAAGGACTGAGAAAACATAGTCAGGGAAACTCTATTAGCTACAGAACTAAAAGCAGGGAAATGCTGAATTAGAAAATTAGGAAGCCATAGACTGTATATATTGATGCATTTTTCATTTAAGGTATTTTAGCAGCCATCTTACTGATCAATTCTCTTCACCCTCTTTTGACATTTTTAAAAGCAGCTAACATGGTCTAAACCATTGCATTTACTGTTTTTGGATCTGCTGTTTGTCTTTGTTTGAACAATGGCTGTAATCATGTTTTCTCAGGTCTCTCAGAAGTTACACTAATAAGAAGTAGCAGACGGTCCGCTCCATGCATTCTAAAAGCAGATTTCTCATGTGGCAAGACAAAAAAGGAAAAAGAAATCATTTAACATAAAATAAGGCCCTCTATCTGAGACCCTGTGAGGTCATGTCTGTACAGCAGATTGGAGTCCTGCTTAAGTTTTTCTTATGGAGGCAGGAGTGATTTGGTGATGACATAAAGGGGCCCTAACAGGGGACTGTCAACTTTTTTCTTAGGTGCCAAGACTAGTTCAGAAAAACAAAAAATATTATCCAATCATCTCCTCCCCTGGCTTGCCCAGGGCAGAAGTGGAGTTGAGGCTTGCCTAAGTCACCTCTGTCTGCCTCCTCTAAAAATAGGTGTTGATGTGAAAATTAGGTCCCTCTAGCTCTTACCACCAGCACTGCCCTTACCCATGTTCACTGGCAAAAGTACAAAGTTGGCCAAATGTGTTTCTTGAAAGTTTATTTCTAAGCTAAACCCAAGGTGCTATTGTGCTTACAGAACCATCAACTGTCTTATTGAATAAGTATCAAAAAATGTACAGGTGCATGTGTGTGATTGGAAAGAAAGGTTAATTTCAGAATTGGAAGAAGACTTTGTCAGGGACAAATGTGTCTTTGTTTTGTGAATTGCCTTGATGGGCCATTTTGTTGTATAAAGAGCTGGAGGGCTGAGTGAGACAGAGAAACAGGCTTCTCTCTGAAACTCGGATGTAGCTGGTAGTCCTGTAGTCTGGCTGGCTACACTAACATTCCAAGATTATTTTTGTAGTGTATCAGTCAGGGTTCAAAAGCAGATCCACTGAGTTAGAGAAGAGATTTATTAGAGTAATTAGGCATCACACAATTGTGGAAAGAATTGGGGAAGTGAAAATTCAAGGAGGAAGTTGAAGGATCAAAGAAAGAGTCACCAACCTGTCAGTCTCAGGGGTTGAGCACTTCCAGCCACCAAAGTGAACATGGGGAGGTCTGGGGAAAGCTGTGTCTTCACGTAGCTACTGCTTCTCAGCATCTCCTGCTAAATGTCTGTGGGTTCTGGGGGCTCGTGGTGACCCTGCGTCTGCCTGGCACCACACCTCATCATGACGACCTTAAGAGAATACAGGCTGCTGCTTCCTTTCCACTTCCAAATATTGTCTGTCTGCCTCTTTTGGTTAATTCTAACTAAGAACAATACAGGGAAGGGGATTCTGGAAAACATAGTTCCCACTTCATCAACTTGAAACAGTATAAACCACCACACTCAGGAAGTCTGGAGGAATCTAATGAAAAGTTATTTAAATTAATAATATAATTTAGTAGCTAACAGGGAAACAAGACAATAACTTTCTAATAAAACAGTGATCAAGAGTTAGAAAATATAGCAGGAAAAAATCCCATGTGGCAACCCCCAAATCTAAAACACTCAGGGATAACATGAACAAGAACTGGGTGGTGACTGTGTGTAATAAGCTTCATAATATTACTCAGGAACATAAAAGCGAATTTGGATAAATGGAAATATAAACAATGTTCTTGCACGGAAACTCAGTATTGCAGGGCAATTGGTTATTTCATTTATAAATGTGATATGATTCCAATCAAAATTCCAATAGCATTATTTTTTGGAACACATAAACTTATTTAAAATTCATTTGGAGGAATAAACGGGGGAGAATAACAGAAAATTTATTAAAGGAAGAATAATGAAGGAGGACTTGCCTTACCAAATACTGGGACACACTGTAAAGTTTAAATAAGTGCAATAACATAGTATTGGCACCTAAAGAGACAGACATGCCCATCACTGGAATGAATTGCTGAGATTTGATAAAGATGGCATTTCAAATCACTAGATAAAGAATATTCAGTAAATGATACGGGGGCAAATGGCTAACCAGTTGGAAAAAATGAAACTGGAGCTTAAGGAAAAATCTAACCAAAATAATTTTCAGATGACTGTAAGATGGAAAACACCAGAAAAAAGAAATATCATGAGTACAATTATATTTCATTTTGGGGTGGTGAAGGCCTTTTTAAACATGATGCTGTAGTCAGAAATTATAAGGGAAGATTATGGTATAATCATGGTATAAAAAATGGCATAAAAATTTTAAACCGTATAAGCAAAAAAAAAAAAACAAAAACAAAAACAAAAAAAAAACAAAAAAAAAACAAACCCAAGAGCAAAATGATAAACTGCAAATTGCATTTGCAATATTTTTGACAAATGGTTAATGTTACTAATGTAGATCATTTTTAAACAAGTAAACAATAATATAGAAAAACAGTTAAAAGACATGTCAAGAAATCCCCTCCCCACAAAGTATAGCTAAGGGCAAAAAAAAAAATCACATAAAGTCATAGTCATTAAGTAGTCAAGGAAATGAAAATTATAATGGTGTAACTTTTCCCCCATCAAATGGTCAAAGATAAAGGGAAAGATAACATCCACTGTCGGACTGTCCTATTGGGAAAATGAGTCTGCATCTACTGTAGACAGGGACACAAACTGTAAGGTGTGTGGAGAGTTCATCAGTAAGGGATATCAAAAGCCAGGGGTAGATATCACAAGTTTTTTTTTTTTTTAATGTTTATTTATTTTTGAAGGAGAGAGAGACAGAGCATGAATGGGGGAGGGGCAGAGAGACAGGGGGACACAGAATCCGAAGCAGGTTCCAGGCTCCAAGCTGTCAGCACAGAGCCCGACGCAGGGCTCGAACTCACAAACTGCAAAATCACGACCTGAGCCGAAGTCGGTCGCCCAACCAACTGAGCCACCCAGGCGCCCCATCACAAGTCTTGAAAATGTGCACACATCCTGATCCAGCCCACTTCCTTCTGGTATTTTTTTTTTCCTAAGAATATTATCATGACTGTACGTCTTTAACTACAAAAATGCTCATCACAGCTTTGTTCAAAATAAGTGCCCATCGTATGAAGTTTGGTGAACTAAAACATGATACATATATTGATAATATCATGTAATCATTAAAGGGTTGTTCTCATGCATGGGAAGTTGTCCACAATGTGCAATGCGATTAGTGAACACTCAGTTTATGAAACAATGCCATCAGTCATTTATAGTCTGCTGAGTAGAGTGACCTCCCCCCTCCCCCAATTATCCAGAAAGGAAGGAAAATGGCACATATTTGAGTTATCAGAGACTCAACACACAGCAAACTCCTCCTGGGAGCAGCCACTTCCGTTTCACCTGCACTGCCTTTCTCTGGATCCAGCTCCCTGTGGTCCTTCCAGCCTCCAGCCTCTCCTGTGCCCTCCGCACAGGTGGCTGCCTCAGCACGGGCTCTCCTCCTCACGCACCTTCAGCAGCTCTCTGCACCTACAGGATACAATCTGAGCTCCTCAGCCTGACGTTCAAGGTCCCTTCATCCTGTCCCCACGCTCCCGATTATCTTCATCTCCCCTTTCAGGGCAGGCCCTCCAGACTGCTTCCTTCCCTGCTCTGTTCTGTGGTTTTGCTCAGGCTGTTGCTTTCCCTGGAACTGTCTGCCTGCTCAAAAGCCACCCCATCACCCAAATCTCAGGGCTCCGATGATCCATTCTCCACAAGAGTTCTTCACAATTTTCCTGCCAGTTTTCCCCATTACAGAAAGTTTGCTCCTTGACTACAGCACATGCCAGCCATTATGGTTCTTTAAATGAGCTGTGTCTTTTCTTTGTTATCTTCCTCCATGCAAGGAAGTCAGTATGCATTTGCTCTACTGCATTGAGCATGCTCACTACGAGTGCACGATTTTCAAAGGATTAGCATGTATAAGTACACTCACCACTGGAGATAGTTCAAGTATTGCATTTTTAATTAACAGTGCCTTATATAGTGTTCTACCATTTCTTTATAAATCTTTCACATGATGAGAGCTAGTCTGAGCAAATATTTGCGTTTTCCTGGGGAAGCTGATTTATCTAATGTTACATGGATAGAAGGCAGAGTTGGGATATGAAATCTGATTTCTTCCTTCCTGATGTTGTACCTTTTGGTGAACTAAGTGGTCCAATGTGGAGGGGACCTCAAGATCTTTTGATATGAGGGGGCATCATTTTAATATCCATTGCCTTGATACAGGCTTACAGAATTTAGGATTACAGGAGTTTTTTGGTTGTTTAGAGTCTGAATAGATTGGAAGTATTTGGGATTAATTCATCTGGCCTAGGAGTGTTGCATGGATGTCCCAGCTGACCATCGGATATTTGTCCCTGGACTTGTGGAGTGACTCCGAGGTTTCTCCTTTCCCAGGTCAGGGGAGGACCACCCTGCTTCACGGCCGACACTGCGGGCTTGCCCGGCCTCCTTCGCGGAGGTCATTGGACCCTGTATATTCTCCTACAAACGTCTCTGGCATCTGAGAGGCAAGTAAACCCTACAGCGCCTGCTTGTTCACAGAGGGCCTTATCAGTTGTTGATGAGACCCTGTCTAGGCTCACAGACAGGCAGTTTCCTCCAGCCCCAGAGCCCGAGCCCGCTGTGGAGCCAGAAGAAGGTGATAAGCCTCCGAGAAGATTTTTTAGGAGCCTTGCCTATCTTTCACACCAAGTCGCCAGGGTACATTTTCCATGGTCGCCATTTACAGATAGGGTGACTGCTCTGGATAAGGCTGGGGGCGGCAGTGGGTGGAGGGACATTAAAGGGGGCAAATGGTTTTTCCAATTAGCTACCCTTGGGAATCCCTCAGGACTCTACAGGCTTTGTCTTTGACAACTTAGTTTTTTTTCTTTTCAGTTGTTAAAATCCCGCCCTTGCCAGCCAAACAAACCCTCTGTGGCTGGCTCCAGAGCAATTAAGCAGGGTAGGCCCAGAGCCTCCTGGTGAAAGAGTTGAGTTTTGCTGGGCCTTAACTCTGGGGAATGTTCTGCCTGCAGCTGCCAGGCAGGAAGGCTGCGGTGATAGGGGCGGTGGGACTGCCACAGAAAAGCCCAGTGTGAAGCCCAGCGTCTCAGACTAGTTGGGTTACAGGAAATATGTTCATAGAACCTCCCACAGCCCAACCCCTTGACAGAGTCTCCTCGCCAAGTGTTCAGGCAAGGCCGGAAGAAAAGCACAGAGAGACTGGCCAGTGCTTGACTGGGAAGCAAAAGACAGGTTCACGTTCCTGGGAACCAGAAAACCTACCTTCTCTTTGGATACATTTTCCGAGCGGGAAATGGGTGATACAGAGCGTATATTAATGCTTTACAGCATTCATAAAAAGTTAAATGAGGGTTTCAAAAGGCGTTTAGAAAATGTATTACCTTGGTTTCTTGTTTGGACCAGTAAAGAAGTGTTCTAGACTTTGCAGAGAACTGAAGTACAATCCGTTTTTAAAGTGTGGTGTTTTGAGTTATTTGTTAAGTGCCTGTCCGTTGCATTGTCTCCTATAATTGTTCTTGTCACCCTTTTCCAATGCAGAGCTGAGGTCAAGGGAATAAAGCCAATGCCCAGTGTCACTCAGCTTGTTAGGGGCAGAGTGGGGTTTCAGTGAATTACCTCCTTCCTTCGTTTCATGCTGCTTTCGTTTTTTGAACTGTTAGTTTTGTCTTGGTCATTCTCCCAAAGAGCAGACCAGGACAGAATGGAACCTTGGAGGGTCAATGTAGGAGTAAAACATAATAATATGACAGTGTGTATGTTGGCAGGTGGGGGGGGGGTGGGGGGCTAGCAGAGGGTGGCAGTCAACTCAGGCTGACTGGTCTGGAACAGGGCTTTTTATGGTATGCCATCCAAAAGATTGCTCCCTTTCTTGATTCACGTTTTCCACGTGATAACAGCCAGACTATTAGCAACACTTTTAGACACACTGTTATGTTTTTCCCACTGTCGACTCACAGCATAATCTCACTATCATGTCTCAGATACCATGGTGGAGAACATGCAGTTTGGGTGTAGCCTCATGTTCCTGGGTGAGAGTACGCCTGTACTGTCCATGGTACAGTGATGGGCATGTGGAAAATGGACAATAAGTGGTAGCCATAACTGTCGTAGTTTCCAGTGACAGCAATGGTGTAAAACAAACTGGGTCCTTTGCTACAAAGAAAAATGCATAAGCAGAGTACAAATGACAAATACAGATGATGGGACTTCATTTCAGGCTCCCAACCAGTCACAGAGAGAAAGTGCTCATAGGCTGTGGGACCACTCTCTAATTATGGTGGGAGGCAGCTGTCCCATTTCTCTACAGCTGGAAACTTGGAACTCCTCTTTCTGGTTTCCATTTATCCTAAGGAACGTGAGCCTTGGGGAGACAGCCATAGATGGAAATGCCTTTCTAGTCCCCACTGGAAGAAGGATCTAATTAGCGGTCTGTAGAGGAGACTCCCAAGCGTAACACTGACCTTCCTGCCCAGCTTCCTTTATTTTGGAACTTGAGAACTCAAGGCATCCCCCAGCAAAGACCACCAACCACTCACCCTCTAGGTAAGATTCCACATGGGAACTTGGCTTTGGGAGTTTACTTTGAAGGAGCAAAGTGGGTGCCAACAGCCATGGCTCATGCTATTAGCGCTGTTGGCCACTGGCTACTGCCCGCTCCCTGGCAGGTCTCTTCTAAAGGGACAATCTGGACCCAGCCCAAATGGTTGCAGTGTTACTTAGATATCCCACGTGGCCCTCCACCCTTTGAGCTCTGGGGACAGACTCAACCTTTAAAGGTGCCTGAAGAATCATTTCATAACGTAAATGACTTTTCTTTTTAATACAGTGCTGGGAGAATTATTATTAGGAAGTTTGGTGTTTGTGGACAGTGCCATGACCTTGGCAAATCTGGATTGATTCAGAATAATAACAAGGCCAGGACAGGGTGGGTAGTAGGCATGTGTATGTCTGTTTCATAGGTGAGGAAATAGAAGGAAGAAGGTTACACTGAGCACCGGGAATCTAAATCTTGGAAGATGCTGGATCCTGGAGAGCACACTGCCTGGGTTTGTCTGGTTGTGCATTTAATGCCGCACGATAGACCAGCAGGAGGGGCCGTATTTCCTAGCTTTGTGCACCAGTCTGGATAGTATGCCTCATGGGGACACTAAGGAGCTGGTTTTGGTATTCCCAGGGCCCAACAGTCTGTGACTCGATACCCTCTCTTGACCACTAACCCTGGCCACGTAGATGTCACACCTCCCTTGCTCATGGTGCAACATTACCCCAGAGGTCTCTCTCACCAGGATGGAATGTAGCAAATCGTGCCCTGGGGAATCCTCATTACTTGAGTTACTACATGTCCCAGCATTTATGAGTCTTCCTTCTCACATATTTTTACTGGTAAAATTGAAAGATAGAAATTATCCATTGGAAAAATAAATACAATGTATAATTTTATGTTTCTTGAAATGAAAGACGTCTCTTTTATTCATCCTTTAATCCATCATCTAATCAACTAGCAATTCAGTAACCCAAGATTTTCACAAAATACCAGTTGTCTTAATAAAAGACAAATAATAAAGTAAACATGTCTCCATTAGGAAAGATTTTTTTAAAGCAATTTTCAGAGAATGCAATAATAGGATCGGTATGCCTTCCACTTAATACCCAAAGAGGTGTTAAGGTATGTGTCCTGGGACAATCAGGTATCAGAGGCCCCTTCAGGAAGGATTCCTCTTCTCTGAAATCTCAGAAACTCTGAAATTCTGAAAAAAGCCTGCCCCTCTCACATATGCGGACCTATACCAAAGCCTGGAGGCATGATTCAGATTTCTCAAAGCTCCTTCCGGATCATTCACTCTCATTCGAATGGCGACTGTAGTTTTATCACCCTTTGGTTCTGAGAATTAATTAGCTATTTGGTGCAAATGGCATAACTCAGCCAACTGTCAGCGTAACTCGTAAGTTCCCGGAGTTCTCCTACTTTCTCTCATTCTGGAAAAGTTGGGGACATTTTACATGCATTAAAAAAAAAGAAAGGTGACTTCTTTTTTTTTTTTTTTCCTTTTCCAAATTTGCTGAGCTGTTTTCAGTGGGTATCCAAGATGGCCTTAATTTTGTTCACTACTCAGTTTCAGGCCACACAAATTTTTCCTTCCTCTTGCTGTCGTGATTTCAGAACTTAAAGTAAATATTTACTTTACAAAAAATCTGTATCCCGAGCAACCAAAATGTCCATCGATAGGTAAATAAAACATGGTATTCACACACAATGGAATCATATTTGGCTTTGAAAAGAAGGAGGTTCTGACATATGAATGTGAATGAAGCTTCTGAACGTGAATGAAGCTTGAGGACATCATGCTCAGTGAAATAAACGGGATGGAAGAAGACCAATACTGCATGATTCCACTTATCCAAGGTACCTAGAGTGGTCAGAGAGTTGGTGGGGGTCGGGACCCAAGGGACGGGGGTGGGGAGTTAGGGGACACAGAGTTTCAGTTTTGCAAGATCAAAGAGTTCTGGAGGTGGATGGTGGCAACAGCCTCACAACACTGTGAATGGGCTAATGCCATGGAAATGTACGTTGAGAAAATGGTTACATTGGTACATTTTACATTAGCATATGCCAAACGTTTTTTTTTTTTTATTTAAGAATTTTAAAAATGTAATTAAATTAAAAAAATATTTAAATGAAAAGCAATTGGGAAAAAACCCCCAATTTCACGCCGTAGGCGTGTGCCGTCCTTGACCGTGGTTCGGGAATTCTGGATGGAGTCTGGGGAAAAGCTCTCCCCACAGCCCTGGGGGCAGCTCCATAGCTTTCAGTTCTGTTAAGCAGATGCCAGAGTTCAGCCGCCCGCAGTCAGGATCCCTGAAGTCCAGGACATCTAACCAAGGCCTTTTCCTGTTCTTTTTGGCAAAGTGGTAATGCTCCTAATTAGTGCAGAGACCTGACTCTGCTAGCCTGACAGGCCCAGATGGGAGGGAGCCAGAGGAGGGCTGTCTGCAGGCCCAGGGGAGTGGCTGGGCACCCAGCAGTTGCAGGCAGAGGCTGGAAGAAAGAGGGAGCCCCGCGACAGAGAGGGCAAGAGGGGAATGTTGGCTGACAGAAAAGAGACATAGTTTAGGCTGACTTCTAATGCAAGTAATGTTTAAATCTCATTGCCAGAGCACAGAACTCTCAGGATAACCTGAATTAATCCAGTGTTCTCCGTGCTGTTCCTCTAGTGAGGACGCAGGGATACTACAAAAGAGTGTCTTTCTCCCTCTCCTCTCTTTCTGCTTCTCTCTCATAATCAAAGCCCATGAGGACCCTTGCTGAATGATTGAATCCAACTTGGGACCCTGACAGCAGAAGATCATCTCCAACAAAGTGGCCCCCAGCCCTTTCTCTCAAGTCCTGGAGATCATCTCCCTCACTAACCCCCCAAAAATGCAGTAGTGACTTGAATGGTGGCCCTCCAAAATGTTTGTCCACCCAGAACCTGTGAATGCCACTTTATTTGGAAAAATGGTAATTAAGGATCTAGAGATAAGATCATCCTGTATTACCCAGGTGGGTCCTCAACCTAATGACAAGTGTCCACACTAAAGAAAGGCAGAAGGAAATTTGGGACACAGAGGAGTAGGCCTTGTGAAGGCAAGAGACAGAGATTAGAGGGCAGCAGACACAAGGAATTGCTGGAGCCATCAGAATCTGGGAGAGGCAAGGAAGGAAAGACGGTTCCTCTCTCTAGAGTCTTTAGACCAAGTGCAGGCCTTCTGGCCCCTTGATTCTGGGCTTTTGGTTTCCAGAGCTATGAGAGAATAAATTCCTGTTGGCTTAAGACATGAAATTTATGGTAGTTTGTTACAGCAGCCCTATAAAACTAATACATGCTAACACTTAAAACCAGCGTGGCAGGCTCCTTTGCTGCTGAATTGTAGCTGGTGGGACTCCAGCTTCCTTTCCTTGGAAAAGAGCCATGGCATGGCATGTAGGAGCAGTGTTCTTGCATGGTCGTGTATACATGCAGCACCGAGGGACCCTGTCACGGGTCAGTCTGTGAGACAGTTGCCAGGCTGGGGTTCAGGATTCTGCATTTCTAAGATGCTTCCTGTGATACAGATGTTGCTGTCAGTGTAGCACACTTTGAACCCACAGAAACTAGTTTGGGATACAGACTTTCAAACAGAAGCATCATAAATAAACATGTTAATTGTGTCCTGTTGGGAGCCACTGGCCAGCATTCAGTCTTTATCTGGGCCTCCACAGGATCTTTACTGTGATTTTTATCCCAATATTTGGCTTAGTCTGTTTGGTGCTGTAGATAGAATGCCATTATCCATGATCTCTGCCCAATAAACTTGGAACCAATAATTAGTTTTGCATAAAGATCTCTGTGTTGCATCTTCCTCACCTGCTAAACAAGGGACTTGAGCTAGGGTTGCTCACATTTCCTCCACCTCGAACTTTCTTTGAGTAGGGGCTGCTATGCCCACACACAGACCTAAGACTCTCTGGAGTCCTTGTCTTCAACTTGAGACCTCTCTCCTCATTTCACCCTAAACCAAGGGCAGAGAATTGTCCTGATTTTCTGCAGCATAAGGGAGAGTGATAAATTACTCTTTGCTTTGTTCATTGCTGTTGTGGTTTTTCTCACTGATTAGTTGAGGTACTTCCCCTGCTCAGTGGGTTGTGAGCTTTCTTCTGAAGATCTAATTCCCATTAGCCAATCATTAGCGAGCCTTTCTGATATCTCTTCCATTTTAAGGGGTGTGTATGTGTGTGTGTGTGTGTGTGTGTGTGTGTGTGTGTGTGTGTAAACATTACTGACCAAATCCTTGTGTTCATTTTATGCACAAAACTGAGTGAAGTCTAACTATCCAAAGCATGTATGTGTTCCCTTAGCACAATCTGGAAAATACCCATCCTCTGTGTATTGCTCTGAGGGCAAAAATAACCATGGCCTTTATCTGAACATCACTCCCTTAGTAAGTGATATTTACAAAAAGCACTTCACTCCTAGGACGGACACTATAGAATTTTGCTAAGATGCTATATGATTTTCCAATATCCCAGCAGGATGGCCATTTTCAAGAGTCACAGTTCTGTTCCTCTGAGTTTCCATTGCCCTACCATACTTCTAGATGTAAGCACTTTAAATATTTGGCTTCAACCACATGCACACACACAACTGATAATGCAGGAGCTTCTGTTCAATGGCCAAGATTCTCCAGCTCATCGAAAATGCATTTACCTTCCTCACAGGTCTAGCAGATAGCCCCTCACCGAATTTCACAGACAAGTGGAATGAGAGGGGGTCAGTGGAAATGGAGTGAGGTTACATTAACGTGTCCCCAGACGACGTATGTGGGAAATATTTATACTGGAGAGTTAACAGTGACTACCTGCCTTACTTCACTTGGATTCATTTTGTTAACTCACTCACTCGCCTCTCCCCTCTCCCTCTTAGTCGTCTGGAGATGAAAATCGAGACCCTCACAAGATACCTCATAGCTTTGGGGGTTGATAGTAGGTTGATAGATTCCTGAGCAGGCATCTGTTTGTGGAATCTGGAACAGAAGCATGTCTAGGGCTGTGGTCCTTTCCTGGGACCCCTGGTCCTGTCTCAACAACTGCTTCATGCTCTGTTCTCTACCAGCAGCTTCTCCTGCTCAGGGTTTCAGCTCCTCTGTCACTTAGTCTTACATATGGTTCTTTTCAAACGCCCTGACCTTTTTCTTGCTACATCATGCTTCACCTCTGACCGCATAGTTGCCAATTCTTGCCGTGTGTTTCAGTTCCAATTCTCAAGGGAAAGAATCTGATCATAGGGAGATATTTTCTTTTCATGGGGTCACTCACTGGAAGATTGCTGGCCAGCCCTGGTGTGACCCTGGTTCATATGACTTGACTTGAGCCAATCAGCTGTGGCTTAGGTATCCCACGACATAAACCATGGCCCAGGCAGCAAAGGGCTGGGGGGTGGGCAGATTCTCTGTGAAGAGGGTTTGGGCAGGGCTTGTAATGACCCAATTTCCAGGGCACATGCTTCCCTCATCTTACTCTGAAAGGGCTTCAGATAAAAGTCCGGGGTGAAGATTCGAGGGACTTGGGGGTCATATCTGTACAGTAAGTACCAGCCCCCTCCTGTTTTCAATTCTCCAAGGTGAGGAGGGATGAAGCCAAAGTCACAGAGAATTGAAACTGGTCTCCTTGAAAACACCAAATTAGGTGCATTCAGGAACCCAAAGTTAGCTAGTGCCCTTGTAGAGGCAGCCCCACATATCAAAACATTGTTGGGGAGAGCAGGCTGTGGAATTGTGGGGAAGTGCTAGGTGTGACGGGGCAGGAGAGGCGAGCTCTCAGCTGTGAATGTGTTGTGTGCACTTGGATGTGAATCGGGCTGCAGCCTGCCACACGGCATGTCAAGGGTCATGGCACTGTGTGAATTCCATTTGCAGGTCCCCTTTTTAAAAGGCAGAGCTGGCCTCCCTGGCTCTAATGGAGAGGGACAGCTCTGACATTACAACTAGAGAGGAGGGGGTGCCCCCAGCACTCTGGAGACTTCGGTTGTCTGGGTTGGGCATCCACTTTGCTTCTGCTGGCCTCAGCTCCCATTCTATTGCCACCTCCTTCCCATTTTCTGTACTATTCACGTTTACTAATGATTTCTTATATTTTAACAGCCTAAGGTAGTATCGAAAATGCCCTTGCTCTTGAAATACTGTGATAAAATTTCTGGAAGAAAATAAAGAATACTTTCATACCCTCACATCTGGGGTTAGATAAAAGATTTCTTAGACAAGATACAAAAAGCACTAACCGTAAAAAATAAATAAATTGGCCTTCATCCGAATTAAAAGTTTCTGCTCATCAACAGACACCATCAAGAAAATAAAAAGAAAGCCAAAGACTGAGAGAAATATTCACTATATATATAACTTGCATCTAGAATATATGAAGCACGCCTACAAATCAGTAATGAAAATGCCAATTTCGGGGCACCTGGGTGGCTCAGTTGGTTAAGCATCCAACTTTGGCTCAGGTCATGAGCTCACGGTTTGTGATCAAGCCCTGCATCAGGCTGTGTGCTGACAGCTCAGGGCCTGGAGCCTGCTTCAGATTCTGTGTCTCCTGCTCTCTCTGCCCCTCCCCTGCTTGTACTCTGTCTCTCTCTATCTCTCTCAAAAACAAATAAACATTAAAAGAAAAGGTAATCCAATAGAAAACAAACGTCTTTAGACGTGAACACTTTCCAAATATAAAAATGGTCTATAAACATACGTAGGCTGCTCAATATCATTACTCATTACGAAAATGCAAATTAGAAACTATAAGGTATTATCACTTCACAGCCACTTGGGTGGCTATAATTAAAAAGACTGACAATACCAGGGGAGCCTGGGTGGCTCAGTCAGTTGAGTGTCCAACTTCAGCTGAGGCCATGGTCTCACAGTTCATGAGTTCAAGCCCAGCACTGGACTCACTGCTCTCTGTGCAGAGCCTGCTTCGGATCCTCTATATCCCTCTCTCTGCCCTTCCCCTGCTCACATATTCTCTCTCAAAAATAAATAACACATTAAAAAAAAAAGACTGACAATACCAAAAGTATATCGATTGGAGGTAGAACAATGGAGCTCTCATATGTTTCTGGTAGAAGATCAACATATTATAACCACTTTGGGCCATTGTTTAGCATTTATTCTTTAACTGCTAATACACCTACCTCATGACCCATCATTTCATTTCTAAGTATTTATCTGAAAGAAAAGTAAGCATATGTCCACACACAGACGTGTTCAAGAGTGTTCATAACAGTTTCATTCTTAGTGGCAAGAAACTGAAAAAAAAAAAATCTATCAGTAAGTTAATGTAGAAACATTTGTAGTGTAATCATATAATAGAATACTACTAACAATAATAAAAATTCTGATATATACAAAAATGTGATTGAATCTATAAACCATTATGGATGCCAGACGCTGCAGACTATGTTCTTTGTGATTCCACTTATAGGAACTTATAAAACTCACAAAAAATAATCCGTGGTGATAAAAACAGAGCAATGGTTTTCTCTTGGTGGAGGTGGGAGCAAGGTGAGGGAATGGAAACTGATTGTAAAGGGTACTGTGAACTTTCTGGGGTGATGGAAATGTTTTATATTTTAAGTGGGATGATGTAGTAGAGACTATGGTGCTTCTGCCCAGATGTCCTCTTTGGGACTGACATGCCCCAACTGTTGGGAACATCAGCCAGGATAGCCCATATCTGCATTTCTTACTGGGCATTGCCATCAGGGAACTGCCTTGCCCAGTTATCTCCCTTGTAGGAGGTTGCCATAACTAATGACTGTCCAATACAAGGATTCAAAAGTCTGACCCCCTTGTCTCACTTTGGGACTCTCTAAAGGGTCATCCCTTCTCCAAAGCTCCTCATAGGATTAACCAAAGCTTCAACTGAAACAACATTGTGGGTCAGCTTTTCCATCTGCCTAGCCCTGCCTTCACACCTTTACAAGTTTGTAATCTGTGAGTATGCACCAGTAAGCTTTCTGCAATAAATTTTCCGCTTAAGCATCTGTTTGCAGAAAATAGAACCAGAAATGGTCCTAGGAATGGACTCTAAAATGGGATTTGGGGGGCTGGAAATGTCCCACTGGCTGGCAATGAGAACCTATCACTGTTGGTAGGCAGAGCATAAAGAGTACTTAGCATGTCATATGGTGTGATTGTTACACCTTGTACTGGTGGTGGACATGGTTGAGATATCAATGTAATGCATTAGTTGGTAAAGTTGAATAGAATGAGGGAAGTAGTAACCACAAAGATTGTGTAATTGATTGGCTGTTGCTGTACACATTGATTCATTAGAGAAAGGTAATGACTGGCTTATGGTGGTTATCCAACTAAAGGCAAAATATGAAGGTCTGACGACCTCCTAGGCAGCATTGAAGGAAACTCTACCCTATAACCAAAGGAGAGAGAGCAGTGTGAAGGATCAGGTACAGAACTTAATTGTAAGAGTAGTGGATTCAAAGAAAACTGACTTCACAGAATCCAGAAATCTAGTTTAGAAGGAAGGGGAACTCTGAGAATTGGGCTTGGGATACCTGAATAGACACTTCTAAGAATCCTGAACTCCTAAATAACCTTCAACCTGCCTGACTGTAAGTGGTGCACCCCTGCTCGTTAAGTAATGGTGCTCTTTCAACTTCCTTGAAGCTTATATAAAAGTGACAAGTGAAAATATCTTACAAGACAATATCCCCACGCAGGATCTTTTCCCTTTCCCTTACCATCCCCCTTACTGTCAACAAGACCAATAACAAGGGTCAAAGCCCAAAATAGTCTGACCACAGAGGTGCTGGGCTTGCAAAGTCTGAGAGGGGCTATGTGCCAAGTATCTACTACACCAAGGAGCTGTAGGATCTAATAAGTACTAGAATATCCTGGAACATCTGCACGAGTCTGTGCCCTGAGCCTGCAGGATCAAGAGAGAGGAACAAGAAGTTGAATAAAGGAGAGTGTATTAATATGGGGAATTCTCCAGGATCCAACATTAACATCATGGCAAGGATCCTGGAAATGGGGCTAATATGCTCCTGGAATAGCTATTGGATGCTTGAGAAAAAAATGATGGCCACCACTAAGTGAAGTATAAATGGCAGAACTGCCATGACAGACAGGGAGGAAATCATCTAAAGACTCTGAGAAATGGGCATGTTGGAACAGATATTTCATAAGGCCAGAAAATTCATCAACTGACAAATTTTGCAGGAGGGCCTAGAGAATGTACTGGTTGGTGAGTGTGTACTAGAATTATTGAGTAGCTCAGTGGTGGCTGTCTTCATACACCAGAGCTTCCAGAAAAAGATGCTAGTACAGAACTGGGCTTTGAAAGCAATGGGGATAATAAGATCCCAAAATAATAGAGGCCAGGTGGCACAATTATTACAAGCAGCAAGGTCAGAATGGAGACTGGACCAAGCATGATGGACGAACAGAGAGATGGAGAAGGTTGATAGAATACATTGGTCCTCAGGCAGAGATATTTGGGCAACCATTAACAAAAGGCAACTATTAACAAAAGTTAACATTAACATATTGTTAATATGTACAATCAAAAGAAATCCAGGATGAATGGTCAGAGCCTGTGGACAGCAGCCACAGAAAAATGCAAGATTCCTGGCTGTTCTCAGACCTGGAACCCATTGACTCAGTATGGGCCAAGTTCCCAGGAGGAACAATTTTGCAAGTCTACAGCATGTGTGCTCAGTGGTAATTTCCCTAGTCCTTTCCTATGGCTAAAGTCCCTAGTCCTTATTCAGATAGCCATGCATTGAACAAAGGGGAATATGTATAAACTGTTGGATACCCTAGGGTCTTGATCTAGGGAGTTGACATTGATGCCTAAGAACCCAAAAGCAACTATAGTCTGCCTGTTAGAATTGGAGTATATGGGAGCCAGATAATAACTGAAGTCCTAAACCTAGTCCAGCTAACAGTGGGATCACTGGCCCATGGTACCATTCAGTATTATTCTTCCAGTCTCTGAATGTATACTTGGCATCATCATTCTTGGAAGTTGACATAACCCCTGTTTTGTTGTGGGGGTGGGGTGGGTTTGCCATCCAAACTTCTACTTTCAAGCTTAGATCTTTGTTGCTCCATGAAGACCAGCTTAGACTCAAATCCATAGGCTCTTCCCAGTCTTAGCTGTTCTGAGTAACTGCTCAATCTATCTGGCTGTGGACCTGAGACCCCAACCCTGACTCTGGCCCACTCAGCTGGACTCACCTGCCCCAGGAGACATTGTACACTTTTCAGCCCTATAGTCCAACCTTACTATACAAAGACAACCCAAACCTGGCATGGACATCTTCTGGCTTTGCTTAAAGAGAAATTGGAATGTAAGAAATGATATTGTACCCTGAGATCAAGGCTGACGACATCAAGGAAACAATTCCTGGGCTCCACCCATGAAAGCGAAAACAAAATAAACACATTCTAGACAATACACCAATAAAAAGCAGGGATAGACAGTTATTTGGAGAAGGGATGGAGAGCAAATTTACATATTATTATAAACAGCAATAAATAATGTGGGCTACAATTCATTTAACACCTACTATATGCCAAGAATGTTCACATTTGTTCTCTTATTTGATCCTAATGACAACCCTGTGAGGTGAACAGCATGCCCATTTTATCGGGAAGGAAACTGAGGCTTAGAGAGCTGAGATAAATGGCCCAGAGTCATAAACCTCATAGGCAGCAGAGTGAGAATCCCAGCCTCATCAGCTGACTGTGGTTCCAGCGCTATGCCTGTCACATCAAACTGTATCTGGGTTGCACAGGTTTGTGTCTCAAGCACCTTTGAGAAACTGCTTGGCTTCCAGCAAGTGGGCTTAAGAAAATATGCTTTTTCTTTCATGCTTTTGAAGACAGAATCAGTCATAAAGGGCATTCCTTTAAGACCTTCTGCTTTGAAGTGATAAAAGCTAGATTGAGGGAAGGCTCACAGGCCCCTGATCTGGGCTCACCCCTGCCCCTGGAGCCAGGAAATGTGATTTCTCCTGCCATCCCTTTCACTTACTGCACTTGCCCTGCTTCTTGGGTCTCCAGTGATTTTTTTTTTTCCTTAAGAAAAGAAGATAGCTTGGGTTAATTTCAAGTTCTCCACCATTTATCTGTGCTGAGCTGGAAGAGTGTTGAGTGGGAAAGGGTTTCATTGTCCACGAGGGCCTCACAGCTCTTCAACACCCACCACTTCTGCCTCATGTCAAAGGAAAGCAAATAGGTTTATTAAATAGCTGTCAAGCCGAATGAGCGAGTACCGAGAACACACAGAGGGGAGATTGGATTAGAGGTAGAGGACATGCCACACTAAACAAGGGCACAGATTTATGGCCTTGGCCATGCGGCCTTAGAAATGATGCCCAAGGTGGATATGTGTGAGGGGGGAGGCTGGGTAAAGGATATGAGGTACAGAGGGAATGACTGAGGCATGAGGTGCTTCCAGAAAGGCCGGGCGTTTCCTTCCCAGCACTTGGAGGACTAGGAAATGTGGTCTTTGACTTTCCAGCATCTTCAATAATGGAAGATCCAAGAAGAGGATTAGAATGATGGAGTGAGCCAGTTTGCAGCCTCTGCTCTGTTATTCGTTACTTATAAGCCAGTTTATGTGGGGGTTTCTGTTACTTGAAATTTATGCATCAAGTAGTGAATATGGATCATGTTTTGGAAATCTTAAAGAGCCTTGAATATTAGATGAAGGAGTCAGAGTTTAACGTTGAGGAATAAGGACTCTGAGTAGGAAACTGACATTAATGTCTTATGTTTCTTTTCCTTACTTTTATTTTACCAAAATAATAATCTCATAAAAGCGACAAACTAAATGAACCCCAGCTCGGCAATTCTCGCAAACATGAGAGGTGATATCCCGACTGGGTAGCTAATTAAGATGGAAATAAACTCTAAGATTTAAGACATGTTACCAGATTGGAATTGGTAGGACCCTGTGGTTAGAATGCTTTTAATTCTTAGAATTCTTTTAATTGTATTAGAAATATCCAGGTGTTGATTTAGGCAAAATGGGGGCTTTATGATCAGGGTCCTGTTGTGTCTGACAGAACCCAGGGAGGGGGCCTGGGGCTCAGAGGAGATTAGAGACAGTACTCTTTGTCCCTCCTCTTCCTTTCTTTCCTCTCATCTTCTTCACCCTCCTTTTATACCTAAAGCCTGGCTTCCTCTGCATTCGTATGTCCCAGGGAGGAAAACGAGACCACTGAAGGCTTCTGAGTGTAGATGGCCCTCTCTCTTCCCCTCCCTCTAAATCCCCATGGAAGGGACTCTGTTTGGCCCAGCTGAGCCACTCAATTTGAAGGACGAGGGAAGGGCTGAGGTCCCATGTGCACCAGGTTTCCTTCTGTGGTTCCGGGAGGGGGATTGTGAAGTGCACCAGCCGAGTGGGCATCCATCCTCTCAAAACTTGGTGCCACTGAATGTGGCCAGGGGTGAGTTAGCAAGGGAGAAGGATGGTCAGTGGTGACAATGAGGCTCCGGGTCTGAGTGACCGAGAGCAGATAGCACCATTTCCTTGGATGGGAGGTTAGGGCTCCCACCCCTGACTGACTTATGAACAGTTTGAATATCGAGTGATATGCGCTGGAGGAGAAGAAGACGAGGACTGATATCACTGAGCCTGGCGTTGAAGGCTTTACCCACGTTTGATGTGACCTGAAGAGAGACAGGGCCAATTTCGGGGCAAACGGGCACCTGTGAAATTAAGAAAATTCTGAGGCTTAGGGGACCTTCTAGGGCCTCCCTAGAGTAAAGTGACCCTTTGGTCCCAGAATATAGGGCTGAGCTCCCAGACCAGACTCAAATATGGTGAGGGCAAGGCAGGGTCTATGGCGACTCGGGCTTCTCACGTGGCTACGTGCTGGCTTTGTGCTTTGGAGAATGAGTTGCTGCTAGCTGTGGCTGGACATGAAGATCTGAGATCTGAAGAAGTGAAATGACACCTCTAAGTTCAATCAGCTGAGACCAGCTCTCCTGTTTCACCTAGAACTGGATACTCTGACCGTTGGTCAACGTGTTTTCTATTGCTCCAAAGTAGAGTTTGAGAACACATTCTTCTGCTGAGTTGCCGAGTAAAGGGGATTTTTTTCCCAAGATGAATATCAGGTGATCGCCCCTTGAAGTCTGGGTTCTCCAAGTCTGGTCTGAAGTCAGTAACAGCAGCCTCCACTAGGAGCTTGTCACAAGTGCAGAAACCCAGGCCTTACCCCAGACGTCCTCAGTCAGAATATGCATTTTAACAAGCTGACTCAGGTGCACAGTGAAGTTTGAGAAGCACCGTTCTCTAAGATCCTAGTCTTTTCAGTTGCCCTGCTGTGGCAGAAAAGATCTACAGGCAAATAAATTTGGGAAGCACTGAATCCTATCCTATCCTTTTTATGCATTAACATATGAAATGCTTGAGAAAGTCCTAAAGTAAATTTCATTAACTTGGCTTAACAGTGTTTTCCTAAGGTTTATGTTATTTGTATAAGAATTGCTCATATCCCATGGATTTACTGTTTAACAAAACAGTTTGAGATAGGCTGTCACAGAATAAGGCTGGATAAAACCATAAATGTTTGTGTGTGTATTAAAAAATAGCTTAAAAATGCAACAAAGATTGATCTGGTAACCAATTTTTTATCAAATATCTGCAGCTGATAGAGAGCACTGCTGCTTTGAGGGCACTGATATCAGAAAATAGAAAAAAAAGAAGGTACTCAAGTAAAGGAAAACAAGCGATCTGTGAGAAATGTGGGTGGCAATTTGATGTGGGCAGGTATGTTTGACCAAGAGGAAAATGGATGGTAGCATAGATATGTTTCAGGGTGCCTGGGTGGCTCAGTCAGTTAAGTGTCCAACTTTGGCTCAGATCTTGATCTCTTGGTCTGTGAGTTCAAGCCCCGTATCGAGCCTGGAGCCTGCTTCAGATTCTGTGTCTCCATCTCTCTCTGCCCCTCCCCTGCTCATTCTCTCTCTCTCTCCCTCCCTTCCTCCCTCCCTCTCTCTCTCTCTCTCTCAAAATAAATAAACATTAAAAAAAAATCTGTTTCATTAAATTGCAATTTTCTACCTCATAGCTTTTCACACCAGTGAAGCATCATGAAATGGGATCAGGGCCTATTCTGTATTTTGTGTATGATCTCATTTAATGTCTACAACAAACCTGTGAGATAGCAATTAGTATTCCTATTTTACAGACGAAGAAACTGAGGCTCAGGTCATTTGCTAAGGGTCCCACAGCTAATGAGCAGGAACGCAAAATCATAGCTGATGACTCAGAAGCCCAGGCTCTTTAACTCCTACATGGTTTTGCACAGAAAACACAGCGGGAGGCCTGGGCTTCTGGGGGGACTGTCTGATCTCAGCCTGCAGTCCTGGGGAAAAGGTACAGGGGTCAGGAGCATCTGGAACCTGTTGTTCTAGGTTGTCAATCCTCTTGTGATTGACACGCCGGCACGGCTTCCTGCGTCTGTCTCTGCTCCTAAAGAGACTGCTCTGGGGTCTGGGACATCACACATCTGACCCGGCAATTTGTTTCCTGTGCTTTACCCTCCCCCTCACAGTCACCACCCACCCCCCAGATTAACAGAAAGGAGCTGTTGCAGCCAGCCACTCCCACCTGAATCAAGTAAAATAGATTACTGAACAAAGAAACGAATAGAGAGAATTGGGGGGATGGGGAAGGGGTCCACCGGCAAGTTGCCTGTTTATAAGTAGCAATTGCTGTTGCAATAATTGATTGCGGGGGGGAAAGCCAGACCCAGTTTGGCCTAGTTTGGTGATCATTAAGTCAATTAGCTAATTTCCAAGGAAAACATTTGTCTCCAATGAGTAGAAAACAGAATAAACCACAGACTTAAATGCCTCCTTTCAGTGAACTTGGGTTGCAGGCCCAATCTGCAAACAGAAGGCAGCTGGGGAGAACCAGACCAGGCGTGCATGGGTAACAGCCAGAGTGAGAACAGTCATAACCAATATCCAGTCATGGCGCCATGTTACTGGTCAGGTTACTGTACGTGTTTTAACGCATTTTATCTGCACGTAAGCCCCATGGAGACAAGCACCGTTATTATCCCCATTTTACAGATGATAACACCAAGGTCCAGAAACTTCACATGATTTATGCTTAAGGTTGCACAGCTAGCAAGTATTAAACACCCAGGAGATAAATTCTGGACCCAGACCGTCCTAATTCAAGCCCCGCCCCGCCATAGTTTTCTTCCCGGGAAAACGAGAGGCTGTTATTAGATCTCTTTTTGCCAAACCTCAGCCTTTTCTTAATACTTTTGAAATTTGGGGCCAATTCTCATATAACCAACACTATTATTTTCTTAGAACTTTTTGTGAACCAACTCTCTTTTTGAAAATTTAAATAAGCATATCTAAAACAGAAACAGGTAGGTTGAAAACGAGTATCTGTTATCTTAGACAAAAGGTAATAATAAAATTAAATATCATCAGAAAAAAATACTATTACAGAGTCTGCGGCACAGATCCATTTCCTCCTTGTTAAAAAGAGAGGTGAACAGGGGCGCCTGGGTGGCGCAGTCGGTTAAGCGTCCGACTTCAGCCAGGTCACGATGTCGCGGTCCGTGAGTTCGAGCCCCGCGTCAGGCTCTGGGCTGACGGCTCGGAGCCTGGAGCCTGTTTCCGATTCTGTGTCTCCCTCTCTCTCTGCCCCTCCCCCGTTCATGCTCTGTCTCTCTCTGTCCCAAAAATAAATAAACGTTGAAAAAAAAAATTTTTAAAAAGAGAGGTGAACAAATGTTGCAGAGATGCTAGAGACCTATTAGCCTTGGTCCATAATTTTCCTCCTGTGTAAAATCACATGTATCGAAAGAGAACAGAACAGGAAATGCCTTACTCACAATTGTGCTTCAGGAAACGCTGCGTTGCCTATTTCTCAGCTCTATTCTCCACACCACAAAACTGAAATGAAATGGCATGATAGAATGCTGGACCTCAGAAGTTTAAAGAGCCCTAGGTGAGCACAGAGGCTTCCGTGGCTCCCACAGACCCCTGCTCAGGTGATCTATATGCTGATCTTTAAAGGGAGAAGGTGAGTGCCCCATCTTTATCCACTCAAGAGGGATTCCCGCCTCCCTCCAACAAAGTGGCCCAAGCTCCAAAACATCCAATCTTGTGCTAGCAGTTGATGACCATATATCCAACCCACCTCTCCTTTCAGTCTCACGCGAGGACTGTACTCCACCCCTCCCACTTTGACGTAAGCCATGGCTATTCTACTTGCTTTGGCCAATGAAATGTGAGAGAAAATGATGCGTCTCTCCTCCTGGTGGAGGCACTTAAGAGCTGGTGCATGATCTCTCTTCCTCTCCTACAGTGAATCCTGGGGCCTCATGTGGAGACAGCCCATGATAGGATGATAAAGCCTCCATCAGCCTTGATCCCTGAGTGACCCAGGGGATCCCCATCATCCCATCTCTCTACTGACCCACAAGTGCGTTCGTGTTGTTTCAAGCCACTATGACTGTGCTGTCCCTTGAGATCAAAACAGAGACCAGCCTGTTCTGACTGATTAAGAGACAAAGCTCTTACAATGGCCACCAGAGCTAAAAATCCAGAGCCTGATTATCTGGCAAGCTGTTTCTCTGTGCTGAAAGTCCCATGTTGGTCATCATCACTGACTCTACACCACCAGTGGAGCTGGAAATCCGTTAATAACTCTGGTATCATTTAGAGCCACAGTCCTGGCAACTCTGCAGTTCATACTCTTTACTGAGACCTGGGATCCTGAGCCCCCGGTGCCACTGTCTCTGGGTATTGATTCCTGAACTTTCACCTGAATCAACAATGAGACCAATACTCCCTGTCTCTGTGTTACCTTCTGTTAAGTGTGGCCCATCAGCAAAGGTTCTTGGGCAGCAAAGGATCCTAGCATTTACAGGTGAAGTTCTTTGGATACACACATGTGGTCCCTTCCTCTAGATGTAAACACACCAGGCTGGCTGGGTCACATCTTCCATGCCATGTTCCAAATCCCCATGTCTTTTTTTTTTTAATGTTTATTTATTTTTGAGAGAGAGAGAGAGAGAGAGAGAGAGGGGGGGGGAGGGGCAGAGAGAGGGAGACAGAATCCAAAGCAGGTTCCGCGCTGTCAGCGCAAAACCTGATGTGGAGCTTGAACCTACAAACCATGAGATCATGACCTGAGCCAAAGCGGGATGCTCAACCAACCAAGCCACCCAGGTGTGCCCCATGTCTTCAGCCTCTTGGGGCCATCCCTACTCATCAGACATGTTTATATATGTCGAACCACGATGATCTTGTCCCCTGAAGTCTCTTCAGCTGCAATAAAGAATCAGTGGACATGAATGGACACTCGGAGGGAATGTCTGAGTGCCTGCCCTGGGCCATCCAGGACACCTTGTGTGTGGTGGCCCTGTGTATAGTTTCTCTGTATGTCTACTTCTTCCTCACAGACTGTAGCCTCCCCAAAGAAAAGACGTAGGTCTTTATTGCATTTGCAACTGTCTGATTATCTTTTGGTGCATGACAAGCCACCTCAAGCTTAGTGGCGTAAAGATAATTTTATTATGCTCATGGACTCTGGAGATCTTGAATTCATATAAGGCACACAGTAGGGCATCAGGAACTCTGAAGGCGCTGAGAATTTTTACCCTCTTTGCAAGCTAACAAGCCAGTTTGGCACAGTTTCATGGATGCAGGTAGAAAATATGAAACTCCTGGGTCAGAGATGAAGAACTTTATTACTCACAGCTATACACATAGTTTGACTAATTATTTTTGTGTGTCAGTCCCTTGAGGCCCAATTCCCACAGGGTGATAGGAAGTGGACACGTGACACCAGCACACACAATAGGTTGCATTAGAGGAGAGGAATCCCAAGTGTAGGGAACCTGAATCTTTTATAATGGAAAGTAAGCATGTGGCCATAAGATACTATCTCTATTATAAGGGATACTTCTTGTTTTTCAAGGCTGTAAGCAAACCTGTGCTTTCCTTCAGAGGATGGTACAATCTAATTTTTCTGTTGTTTTTGGCCTTTTTTTTCTGTATAGGTGTCTTATAAAAGATAATCTGGAACAAAGGCCATCTGTGCTTCTGCTTACAACACATGCAGAAATGCAAGAGACCCATGGAGAACTGTCTCTCCACATGGCAATGCCTTTTTTTTCTGTTCCAAAATGTATTGAGCCTTAGCTGAGAATACTCACATGGCTGGAGGCTGGGATTATCTGGAGGCTTCTTCATTCACATGTCTGGTGGCTAGGCAGACTTGAAACCTGTGCTCACGTGGGACTGTCAACTGGTACCACACTCCTTGTGGGTTGGGATTCTCACATCATGGCAGCTGGAGAGGGAGAAGAACATTCCAAGAGGGAGTATGTGAAGAACATTTGAATGAAGGGAACCCAAGGGAAATTGTATGGCCTTTCTAGCCTCAAGAGTCATGTGGCATTTCTCTGCCACCTTCTATTGACTATAAGCAAGTCACTAAGGGCAGCCCAGACTCAAAGGCAGGGTAGTTAACTGCTTGATGTGGGGAAGTACCAAGGTCACATTAGAGAAGAAATTATGGGATGGAATATTGTTGCAGCACCTTTGGAAAGCATACCCATGGAGTGTAGAACCAACCTGTCTGTGCTCATTGTGGAAATAAAAACACTCTGGTGTGTACAAAGAATCACCTTACATCGGTCGCTATTCATGCTGCATAGTGTAGTACAAAGAACCCAGCCTCAATGTCTGCAGCGCTGTGTTCTAGTTTCTGCTATAACCACTAAACTACCTGGCTGTGGCCTTGGGCAAGTCACTTACATAACTGAATCCTTGAGACCCCAGTGCCCTGGGAAAGCACCTGAAACATGAAAGGAACCTGTCCCTCTCACTTCACAGGATTGTTGTGAAAGTCACATGGAAGTCCTGTGAGGATCCTGCACTGTGCCAGGCAAATAGACGAGGAGTTCTAAGGATTATCTGATATGTGACTGTCCAGGATGTAGAGTGTCTGCAGACCATCTGCATCTGAGGCTCTCCTGGATCCTTACTGGGTGAGAGGCACACAGCTTCAAAATTAATAATGTAATCAAAGCCTTTTAATTCTTATAATCAAGTTACCCATGAAGAACGAGGGGAGCACCTGGCTTTCTTCCCTTTAAGGGCTAGGAAACAACGAAAGGATTAAGTGTACCATGAAATTGATGTGGGACGTTCCTAACCAGGGACCTCCTCCACCTAATAAAAAGAAAAAGAGAGAGGGGGGAAAGGGAGAAAGAGAATTAAAGAGACACACACACACAGAGGGAGAGAACCAGCAGATAAGATTGTGGATCAAGGCTCAAAGAAGAGGAAGAATAATTGGCTCTGAATGACAGAGACCAGTATCCTACTGCTGAATACAGTTGCCAACTACTGGGGACTCAGGAGTAGGTGCATGAAGCTTCCTGGGCACTCAAATGTCCCAATTTTGGGACTGGAGATGGAGAACAGAGGGGGAAATACTTCTAGTTTAGAACATCAGAAGGTCTTGAAATGTTGCACAGTAAAGTTGTGGAACATTTGCTATGAGGCAGGAACTTCATAATTCTGGGAGCTATTATTATTAAAAGGAAGAAACCAAGGTGCAGAGAGGAGAAGGAAATTGCCCCAGATTGCATGGCTTAGAAGGGATAAAAGCAAGACTTAAACTGAAGGCTATTTGGCTCCAAAGCCCAGCCCTTTCCACTGTTTCCCTTATTTCTCTGCCTCTTGGCAGAGATGGGAGTAGGAAAGAGAAGGGGGAGGGGAGCGTGTTGGGGTGCAAACTGGAGTAAGAAGAGGCCATCCTCGCTGTGCCAGCCAAGGACTTGTTGCCATGAGGCAGTCTGCCATGTCCTAGCATCGGCCAGATATTCACAGAGGAGGAGACAAGAGACTGGGAGAGGGAAATCTGCCTGGCCACGGGGGTGAAGGGCTGCTGTATTTTTATAGTCTGAGGATGATGCATTCTGGGCAAAGTGCTCTCTCTGGAGCACCTCTGGTCTCAGTTTACTCTTCCTGATGTATGCCACACTTCTCTGTTTACAGCTTGAATCAGAAGGTATTTGTTGAGTGCTTGTTATGTGCAAGACACTTGCTGTCCTCTGATGATATAGTGATGAATACGATTTCCTTGCCCTGAATGAGCATTCAATTTAATGGGAGAAGTGATCATTTCTGTTCAGATTGATTGACGCTCTTATAGAGGAAAGCATAAGAAAAACATCCAGGCTCACCAGGATGGAGCAACAGTCAAGGAAGTCTTCCTGGAGGATTTAAGTGCTTAGTAGAGTCTTGAAACACAATAAAGAGCAAAGGGTAGCATGAAAGAAGTCATGGTGGCATGGACAAAAAGTTCCGAGTCACCCGCTGCATTAGGTTTTCTTACTTCTTTCCTTATGTCCATTAGAACGTCTTTAGTTTCAAGTTGTATAAAACCCAACTCAGACAGTCTTAAACAAGAAATGGACAACTAAATCGCTGTAGGAATGAAAAGGGGGCCATAACTACAGAAAGAGCAAACACTTTCAAAATCTTTAAACATCTTAAGAGAAAGTCGGAGGAAGTCCCCAACTTTCTGGAAAATATAAATTAAGGAAATTGACAATGGAATAGCAAATCTGAATATACCCTGAACTCTTAAAGAAACTAAATTAATAGGCAAAAATCTCCTTGGCCAAAAGTGCATCAGATGGTGTTACTAGAAAGTTTTATAAAACTTACAAGGGATAAGTAGCTCTTATTTTATACAAATAATACTGATAATCTTCCAATCAATGGGGCAAACCATATGATTCCTCCCATTAAGACAGGAAAAGCATATGATAAAATCCAACGGCCATGGTATGAAGCCTGTAGCAAACCATGAATTGAAGAGAACTTCCTTAACCCGTCAAGAACCAAGGACAAATATTAGACTTGATGGTGAAACATTAGACATAGTCGTTGTAAAGCTGAGCACAAACAAGGAGGCCGGTTATTACCTTTCTCTGTGCACATGGTACTGAAGGTTCAGCCATTTTTTTCTTAAAGATCTCAGAAATGAAATAAAGACACAAATTACCATTATTTGAGGAGTGTTACAAATAAACTATTAGAACGAAGCTTTTAACAAAATTACTTGATGCAGGATCAACATACGACGATCAACAATATCCCTCTGTGCCTGAAACAAATTAGAAACTATGTTAGAAAAATGTATTGTACCAAAATAAACTATAATTTGGCTAGAATTAAATGTAATAAAGTTACAAAAATCTTCTATAAAGATATATGGGACATTATTGGATGGCATGAAAGAGAACTCCAATAAATGGAGAGGTATGGCCGTTTTATGGACAAGAAGAATCAGTATCATACAAATGTATGTTCTCTCTCAGGTTAATTTCTGAATGCAATCAAATTTCAAGTAAAATACCAGTGTGTGTGTGTGTGTGTGTGTGTGTGCACGGACACGTGTATACATCTATGTCTATATATATATACACATATATATACATATATGTTTTTCCCCCATAACATACCAATTGAGCCTAAAAGTGATAAACACAAGGGCCTAGAATATCCAGGCATTTTCGAAATAGAAGAAAATGTGGGAATTTTCCTTACAGAGATATCAAGCCTTTATAATATAAAGCCTTCAATGTGAAATTTGTATGGATTATACTAAAAAGCCAGAAACAGACCACCACAAATTCCTGGAAACATTTCTATTAAAGATTTACCATTTATAAGTCACTGACTTATTCTATTCTACTCAGAGAATAGAATAAGATATTCTATTCAAGGAATATTGCTGGGCCAGTGGGTTATTCACACAAAAAGAAATTAGATCCTTACCTTAAATAATACACAAAAATAAATTCTAGGTTAAATTAAAGAACCAAATGTAAATTTTTGATATAGTTATAGAAGAGAATTTAAGAAAAATTAAAAGCAGGAAAGGAAACATTTTTAAAAATTTGATAAATTTCACTGCATTAAATTTAAATCTTTTTATATGGAAAAATAAACCATAAATATAATGAAAAGATATTATATTTATGTAAGGAAATAGGGATGAGAAATGATATTTGTATATATACAACCTTCAAAGATTAGTTTTTTGTTTTTTTTTTTAATTTTTTTTTCAACGTTTATTTATTTTTGGGACAGAGAGAGACAGAGCATGAATGGGGGAGGGGCAGAGAGAGAGGGAGACACAGAATCGGAAACAGGCTCCAGGCTCTGAGCCATCAGCCCAGAGCCCGACGCGGGGCTCGAACTCACAGACCGCGAGATCGTGACCTGGCTGAAGTCGGACGCTTAACCGACTGCGCCACCCAGGCGCCCCAAAGATTAGTTTTTAATACAAACAAATCAGAAACAATTTAAAAGCGTTAGTGTATTTTTATCTAACTAAATATTGGTGCATCCAAAAATGGTAAACTATTCAGTATTGATGTTTATTGCTACCAGTGCATTTTTTCTATCTTTTAAAAAGAAGCATATAAAGCAGAAATCAGGATACTACCAGCTTGTGTACTTAAGGTGGGTGCCTGTACCTGCCTTTGTGTGTGTGTGTGTGTGCGTGCGTGTGTGTGTGTCTAGGACCAGGTCCTCATTGAGTTTGAGGGACTTCAGGGCAACAAACACAGAAACTTTGCTCAGCACGGTGTCGGGAGTGGCAATGTCTCCAGAAGTGGGTGGGCTGCCCCTCAATCAATTGCAGAGGGAGAATGACTTCCTTGGTATGACACAGGGGTCCTTTGGCCTAGCAGATGTGCCTGCACTGGAAAAAGGCTGGAGTTAACCACTTTAGTTTGGGCTAAGATGCTTATTTTTGAAAGTTTTTCAGTATATTTGAAATATTTTATAGTTGAAAAAGCTTTAAAGGAGTTATAATGGAAAAGCCCCAATTTAAAATGACTCAAAATTTCAGAGGCTAGTAATAAACTTTCTAAGAAATGTATAAGATCTCTAAGAAGAAAACCAGAACACCTACCCAGGAGCTTAAAAGAAGATGGTTAAAATGAAATCTGAGGCTAAGGCCCGATATATAGAATAGATACTAGTATTTGTTGTGCAAACAGATAACAAAATCCATTTATCAAGCACATATTTATGCCAGACACCCCACAAACACTTCATGCACATTGTCTCATTTAATCTTCTGATAACTCGCAAAGCAAGGACTATCCCAGTTCCTGTTTTACATGTGAGAACACCATGGAATGTTTTTAAAAAAAATTTTTTTTAATGTTTATCTTTTTGAGAGACAGAGAGAGAGAGAGAGAGAGAGAGCAAGCAGGGGAGGAGCAGAGGGAGACACAGAATCTGAAGCAGGCTCTAGGCTCTGAGCTGAGCTGTCAGCAGAGAGCCCGATGCAGGGCTTGAACTCACGGACTGCAAAATATGACCTCAGCCGAAGTCGGAGTCTTAACAGATTGAGTCACCCAGGTGCCCCCACCATGGAAGTTTGAGGTTCTCTGTTCCTGATCTGAGAACCAGGACGCCCTGGAGTCAGGTGTCTAGCCCAGGAATGCCTGGCCCCAGAACCTAGGATCTTTGTGGCACTGTAAAACCTGTCTCATTTAAGTGGAGTAGGGTCCTGGAACCCTGTCTCTTGACACCCCTTTGCTTGCTAGGAATGAGGAACTGCTTCTGCTAAGATGGAAAAACTGTACAGCTCTAGGCAAGCTTGGTTGATTCATTGTTTCTTATATACTGTTCTAGCCTTTATTTATTTATTTATTTATTTATTTATTTTTTAAAGTTCCAGCCTGTGTCTGTGGTGCTAAGCAGCATAGGGGTGGCAGGAAGAAACAGGTGAGAGGGTCTCAAGGGGGAAAATGAGACAGAGGCAAAGAGGTGGGTCCTCCCTGCAGGGAATCCTTCTGGAGTTAATCCTTGAAGCCTTTGTGATTTGGTTTTGTAAGAAAGGCGATTCCCTGTCCCAAGCAAGAGGGTAAGAAACTCTAGAAGCCAGCACACCGAGGTTCAAGTCTCATCTCTTCCACACAGTAATGTATGAGCTCAGGAAAGTTATTCAGCCTCTCTGGACCTCAGTTTCTTTATGCCCCCTAAAGGTTGTCAAGGTTAAATGACATAATGCAGAAATAGTGCACATGGTAAGCCCAAATTATGTCTCACCTATCAACACCAGTGTCACTGTGGTCATGTCACCATCATTTCTCAGAACCAAGAGGCCACCCCCAGAACCTCAACTCTCCAGCCTTCCTGTCACTTTGGCCACACAGTCTCAGCTCGGCCAAGGTCCCCTCAGCAGTGGCTTCCCGATAGACCAGGGCCCTGGGAAATGCCCACTCCATCAGCCCCTTGCTCCTAAAGTGCAGGACAGAGTTGTTTGTGGAAGCCTGAATGAGAGACTGATGACTCAAGATAAGATAGGCAATCAGCTTGGGCTCGCCACTGCAGACTTCTGGTCTACTTGTAAAATGAGTCTTGTCATTTATTTGACAGTCCCCAGGATTGCACAGAGTGGGAGGGACCAATAAAGCCAAGCCCCCAGCAGAGTATTCCTGATAGCCTCAAGTGTGGAGTTTGCTGTTTCTGGGCCCCCCAGACCTAAACAAGCCCATCACTGTCCTGGCTGTCTCCAAGCTCCCCATTCATTTCCACCAATGTTTGTTGAGTGACTACTATGAAGGAAGGGATCCGAGTGGTTTTCCTTTTTAGAGGCCAGCAAAATATTTTCACTTCAAATGAATTCCAAAATTTTAACTCAAAGCAGAAATGTCCAATTGGTGTTCCTCTAGCTGCCAGCTGCCCTTTACTCTTCTGTTGACTAAGTGGTCAGGAATGCAGCCTTGGCCAGCAAGGATCTGGGTTCGGAGGCTGACTCCACAGTCTGCGCGCTGTTTCAGTTCTGAGCCCAGTTTTGTCCTCATTCTGCTACCAGTTTCACAGGACTGGGATGGGTAAATGAGACGGTGCACAGAGCACCCAGGAATGCATGCGCCTCATTAAACTGATCCTAAGGGAAGTACCTGGTAAAGCAGAAGACCCTTCAGTCATTTTATATAGAGTGTTTTTATACATTAGGTCACCTTAGAATTCAGATACCCCAGCAACGAGGGGAGGGAGGCCCAGTCCAGTCATGGCATATGGCAGCCTGCCATGCCAGTGCACGGCTATGGCCTCTGCAGCCGGCTTTTTAGTAACTGTCTTCTCCACTCACCTATGCTTCAGGTGTGGTTCACCGAGCTCCGTATCCTGAGCACCTGGAACAGAATCTGTCACAAAGCTGGCACCTTGGTGAATATCCACTGAATGAGTGATTCAAAGAATGAATGATAAAGAACAGGAAAAAATGGGAGAGAAAAACCAGAATCCCATTGTTTATTTGTTTGCTTTTCAAATATTTTAAGTAATCTCTACACCCAATGTGGGACTCAAACTCACAACCCAGAGATCAGGAGTCCCATGCTTTCCTGACTGAGCCATCCGGGCGATCCCAGAATCCTATTGTTTGTAACTGCCACCCCTTCTTCAAGAGCTGATCAACAACACCTTCTCTTATAGCTTTCCTGGCTCCCTCACCTTGTCCCACCCCTCCCACCTGTTCTTTCCTTCTCCCTCTCTCCCAACTCTCACTTTCCCACGATAGAATGCATTTGTCTCTTTTCTCTTGGAAAACTTACAGAGAGAACTAAAGGGGATGGCATCCACTAGGCATGGAAAACACAGCCGGGTAAATGCAGCATCCTCCCATTGCTGAGCCACAGCGGTTGACTGGCAACAGAGTGCTCTCCCTGAGGCCAAAGAAACAGAATGGCAGGAAGAGAGCATATGTCAGGGATGCAAGCCTGGGAGCAAAGGCTAGAGCCTAACTACAGAAAACACTGAAGAATGTTTAGAGAGAGAGGAGAGGTATCATTGTGGAGAGCCTGCTCTGAGCACGCAGGAGGCAGAGGCCATGAGCGACACTCCTGTACTGTACGAGTACTTCTAAAATTGCAGGAGTTGTTCAGGGATCTTGTGAGAAGTCCGATTCGGCTTGGCGAGGTCTGGGGTTGGACCTGAGATACTACACCTCCAACAAGCCCCCAGGTGATGCTGCTGCTGCTGTTCAGGAACCACACTTTGAGTAGTGTGTCCAAAGGGATCCTCTGATTACTCCTCCCTGCCTCTCATCTTCTAGCCTCTGCCTGGGCACTGCCAGGCACAGGGAAGCCTCCTTCAGACAGTAGAGACTGAAGGGGGATTAGAAATACCAACAGCTCAACTTCAAACCTCCAGCATGATCCCAGAACCATGTCGGCTCCCACAGCATCGATGAGGGTAGCCATTAATACCCTTTCTGAGGGGCGCCTGGGTGGCTCAACGGGCTAAGTGTCCAACTCTTGACTTCAGCTCAGGTCATAATCTCATGGGTCATGAGCCCAAGCTCCAAGTCAGGCCCTGTGCTGACAGTGTGGAGCCTGCTTAGGATTCTCTCTCTCTCTCTCTCTCTCTCTCTCTCTCTCTCTCACTCTCTGTCTCTCTGTCTCTCTCTACCCCGCACCCCAAACATTTTGTTTTGAGCTTTCCTCAAAGAATTCTCAAGTTCTATGGAATTTAACATCACTAACTATTGTCCTTTCTTAAACCTATGATTTAAGAGTGTGTCTGTAAGTATTTCTGACTCTTTCTACCCTCCTGCACCCCCAACATACTCAAACACTAGATATTGACCATTTGAGGAAGCTCAGTTCTTTATTCCCAAGGCTTTTAACTTGGTGCTTGGTAAATGCTTGTTGAATTAATTAACAGAGTTTGACTTTTTTTTTTTTTTACTACTTGAACTAATCAAATTGGATTTTTCTCAAGGCAGTCAAATTTCTTTTGCATGACAGCACAGGTTTCGTGAGCTTGAATGGTCTTACTTAAGGTAAGTGGCAGGGAAGAGAAAGGAACCGAAACCGTGGTTCCTGGAACAAACTGTAATACTAGCTGCTCACAGTATGCAGTAAGTAGGATTGGATTAGCCTATTTAAAAAATCACAAAATTCTATTACTAGAAGATATCTTAGACCTTGCCTAAACCTGAGATGACAAATAGCTAGCATGAAGAGTGAGTTTTCTCTCTCCATTCCTGTGCCCAGGGCAGACATTAGTAATCAACCACATCACTTTTCCTGCTAAATATAGATGTGGCTTCAGAATCCTAAGTTTGAATCCAACATTGATCCAAACGTTGAACTCTTCATCTGCCTGCTGGTGAACGCTTATGCTTCTGAAGATGTCCATCTGAGCACGTCCTCACCAGGTTACCACCTGCTTTGTGTTCTCTTGTAACACTGCACACCTGATGTCCCTTTGCCTGCCAGAAATCACGGCTCAGCCTAAACTGACTTAGGCATAAGGTAAAGAGGCAGAACGCTCCATTGTGCGGAGAACCAGGAGGACAGGGAATGCATCTTGTTCCTTCATTCATTTGTTACCGGGTATTTATAAGACCAGGCCCTGGTTTGGCCTGTGTTCACCTCTCTGTCATAATCCCCTAATATGTATGTTTATCTTTCTGTGAATGATGGATGGATGAGTAGATAAATGTTTGATGATGCCTGACAGTTCTGAGCCAGGACACTCCTCTTCTGCCTCTTTCTATTCCCCAAATAGGTCATTTTTTGTTCTTCTTTCTTCCTTTTCTATACTGAGCACACTCTATACACAAGCCTCACTTCAAGGGGTCCCCAAGAGTAGCAATCCCTTCATCTCAAGGCACTTCTAGCCAAGTCTTTTTTTTTTTGTAAGTTTATTTATTTATTATGAGAGAGAGGGGAGAGAGAGAGAGAGAGAGAGAGAGAGAGAGAGAGGAGAGAGACGGGAAGGGCAGAGAGAGAATCCCAAGCAGGGTCCACACAGCGCAGAGCCCGACGCGGGGCTTGAACCCACGAACCGTGAGCTCATGATCTTAGCTAAACCAAGAGTTGGATGCTTAACTGACTGAGCCATCTAGGCGCCCCTAGGCATGTCTTAATCTGTGCTTTCTAAACTCCATTCAGTCAACCTGATCATTTCTTTTTTTTTTTTTAATTTTTTAAAAATATTTATTTTTGAGAGAGAGAGAGCAAGGGAGGAGCAGAGAGAGAGGGAGACACACAGAATCCAAAACAGGCTCCAGGCTCTGAGCTATCAGCACAGAACCCGACACGGGCTTGAACCCACAGATGGTGAGATCATGAGCTGAGCTGAAGTTGGACACTGAAACAACTGAGCCACCCAGGCGCCCCTCAACCTGATTATTTCTGTAGATGGAACTCATCTTTATGGGGACTCTCACTATTGTAATATTCTCTCATTTATTATTTATGTGAAATAGTCTTAGTCCTTTTACATAAACCGTCTTGTTTCATCTCGAGTACAGTTGGGCAGGGCAGGCATTGCGAGCCCATTTTATAGTGGAGGAAATAAAGGCTCAGAAAGGCCTTTTGATGTGCCCAAGATTACAAAGATTACACAGTTAAGTTGCAGAGTGGAGCACGCACCCAGTCCGCCTGACCCGCACATCTATACTCTCACAAAGTGGGCTGTGGCTGGTTGGGGTGTGCTCAAGTCATAGTAAACCGTGAGGTTGCACCAAGAGGCCAGGGCTTTCTGCATTTGTGATGATCTGTTTATAGAAGGAATCACTTCCCCAGGGCTAGTGAGGAGGGTGGTCTCTCGGCAATTTCTTCTGATGCCAGGAAGGCACAGCTCTCTGGCTTTTGCTGTCCGTATTTGCCCAACATTGCTTTGGACGTCTCTAAGCCTTCCAGAGAGGAAGGTCTGGGCCAGTATGGAGTTGACAGGGTACCCCATCCCTTCCGGAAAGGGACAGGGGATTCCATTCAGGCTTCACCCAATTAGGGATTTCCCAAGGAGAGAGAGAGAGAGCAAGTGGGTGAGCAAGGGCATGTGAGCACACTTGGGCACTATCCTTCCTTGGCCCCACCTGCCCCACCCCTACCACCAGCACCAGAGGCAGCAGCTGCTGTGCCCCAGCAGGCTGTCCCTGGGGGCAAGTCCCAGAATGACCCAGGCATTGCGTATCACCTCACCCTGGAACAACCCCCAGGCCTCCTCCAGTCTGTGGCCACCCTGGCTCCCCTGCTAAAGCTGCTGCACTAGGAAAGCCCCACTTTGTGTAATTGTTTAATTATCATGTCAATGTGGATTCATTAGCATGGCAGCTGTCATTGTAAATTGGGGGCAGTGGGGGCTCCCAGAGCCCCTAGGGTCAGCCTAATTGATGTAGTGAACAGAATACTATATTTACTCAACAATGGTTTGAGTTTCTCTTCTGACCTGGGAAGGGCATCCGTGCTTACCAGGAATCAATAGCAGCGGGATGTTCGTCCACAGCGATGGGGCAACAGCCATGAGCTTAACCCCTCCAGGCCTGCCCAGAGACTGGGCAGGCATCCCATTGCAGTGAGAGGCTGGACACTTGTACTTCTCCCAGGGAAAGAAATGACACGTAGGACCAGAGTGCAGGAAAATATATTCCTCATTTAACACAAGTCTGTGACCAGGTTCTAGTTGATCCTAACTTCCACAGGGTCCTGACCTTGGATCACATCCACTCTGCATCCCTCCCAGCCAGTACAGGGTGCAGAACAACTTGGTGTTCAACACATGTTTGTGGAATGAGTAACAACTCTCCTTTTTTGAATGCTGACTGCCAGGCACTGCCCTTAGCATTTTCCTGGCGTATCAACTCCTAATTCTCACAAGAACCCTCTGAGAGGCACTGTTCTGGTTATCTCTTGCTGTGTAGCTAACTACCCTACCCTTAGTGGTTGAAAACAGCAGTTTATTGTTATTGTAGCTCGTGATTCCCTGGGTCAGGAATGTGTACAAGGCACAGCGGTGACGGCTTATCTCTGCTCCATAACTCCTGTTGAAGGTGGTACAGTTAGAGGCTGCCCAGACCTCTTTCTCCCATACTCCATTTAGTAATTGTGCAACCCTAGAAAACCCCCCTGCATGTTTTTAAACCACCTTTCTATTTGCTAAGTAGGAATCATAAGGCCTTTCTTCATAGAATTAATGGTGACTTAAATGAGACAATATGGAAAAGCCTGTCAACCCAGAGCCAGGCACACTGTCAGTGTTCAATAAAGGTTCATTGAATCTGAAACCTGAGCACCATTGGGATATACGGTGACAGACAGGAGGGCCTTTAGTTACCGAAATAAGTCTTGTCAAATGTAGTAAAACCCATATTTTAGTAGTCTATGCCATTTTAGATCAACTTTAAGGCTGTAGTTAATGCTGTAGGCATGATGGAATATGGAAAGCATAAAGTAAATGCACTTTCCTCATCTAAAAGATGGAAATGAAACCTATCTATTGTAAGATGAGTAAAAGTGGGCATTAAATGAGGTAAAATGTATAAAATGCCTAATGAGGAGCAAGGACTTGGTAATCACAGGTATGGGAGAGCTAGAAGTCTTACCTCACCCAACATTACAGAACATAGGCTGGAGAAAAAAACCCATGGATATAATCAACATAGGAAAAGCCTTGGGTTCATCCTTTAGTCTTCACCAAAAATTGCACTTATGGGTAAGTTCCATGAATGTAAATGTGAGGTGTTCTGACTCTAAATCTGAGAACATTAGGCAAAGAAAACAGGTGATGGCCAATGGATATGCAAGTGAACATTCTTCATGGTGCCATACATCAGTAATTATAATTTAAATTCTAGTTGGATATCACATAGTGAGCACATACAGTGTGCCAGGCACTGGGCAGCTCATTTAATCCTCATAGTAAACCAGTGGGGCAAATCCTATTACTATCCCCATTTTCCAGGAAGGCACAGAGAGATTTGGAAATGCCCAAGGTCACGTGGCTAGTACATGGTGGAATGAGCCTGGCAGGCCCCCAGCCTGTGCTCCCAACCTCACTGCCTCTGAGTAACAGATCTCACCATGGTGTCTTCTTTTAGGGAGATGACCCAGAGTGGAAAAACTAACACTATGCTAAGCCAGGAAGGCCTCCACATTGATGGAGCCAGGCAGTCCTGGGTTTAAATCTCAGTCCCAGCTCTTATCATCCCCATGACCCTGGGTAAGAGACTGACTAATCTTCTCAAGACTCAGTCTCCTCATCAACAGAGTGGGGATACAAGTCAGAGTAATGCCCACCTTGTTCTGCTTCCATGAAGACCATGCCTGGCACATAGTAGTTGGTTAATTTTTGTCAGTCTCCTCTTCTTTAAAACAGGATTCCAGTGAACTTTCAACCACATTGAAATCATCATGATAGATCTGGGAACTAAGAAGCCCCAGAAGTCTGTCAGTGTGTGTCATCCACCTGAACCTCTGTTAGGTGCTTAATTACATGGAGACAGATATTTTGTACATTTCTTTTTTACAAAAATATGATTTTTCAGCTGCAGAAAAAGTGTCCCTATGCTCTGGGTTTACTGTTGAGGTGAAAAAAAAAAAAATAAAGCTAAAATAATCCAGGAAGAAAAATACTAAGATTCAGACAAACACATAAATTATGCCCACAATTTCAAACTCAATATTTCTTTTCCTCACATTTTCTAGCTTTATCTGTTAGTCTCTCCAAACTGCCTTTTCTTTTCATTAGACAACACTCTCTGCAAATTATTTCTAACTTTGGGTGATTTGCTGACCCTCAGTGACCAGTGTGTCCCTTTCCCCCACCTATAACACCCACTTTGCATCATAACCAAATGCACCCTCCCCATCGTTCCCCCACCTTCCACTGGGAATGATCTCTTTATCAATAATTCGACCCCTGGAAGCCCAGCAGGTGACTCTTTAGTGCCCCCGACACCAATGCAGATGGGGGCTTCGGATCCCCAGTGTAATCCCAGCCTGAAATGTTACCAGGAGCCCCACGGCTCTTCAATTACCTCCCTTGGCCTGTCAAGACCACAGCATCTCAAATTCAGTTAGCTGGTCTTTGGGTCTCAGCCAAGGCCCAGCCTCTGCTTCTAATGACAGCCAGCTGAGGGGACACTGAGAGGGGCTAAATTCAATTTGCAGCCCTTCTAATGAGATTAGGGGAGCAGGGTTTTTTATTTTCTCCAAAGTTTGCCATGGGCAGGATGAATGATGGCCTAGGGATGAGCTGTCAACGTCAACAAAGGCCCTGAGCTGGGAGGAGGGGGATGGGAGACAAGGATGGGAGAGAGAGGGAGAGATTTTCCAGACAGAGCCAAGGAGCCCTGAGTGAGTCGCCCAGCAGGTGACTATGTCTGGTTGGCAGAGTGTCACTCTGCAGACAGGATGCAAAGTCAAGAATGATCTAGAGGAAAGGCGAATGTCAACTGCAGGCAATATTCCCAAGTAGGATCTCTTTTTTCCTCTGATTCTGAATTCTTTCCCACCTATTCTGACTTTCTAAAATCACTAAGTAAATGGTATTTAAAAAACAAAATAAGTCAACTAAGATGCACCGTCTTAGATACAGAAGCAAGGCCCCCACCGGTCTACTGCCTGGAACAGCTCAACCCAGCACTACTCTCAGACTTAGGGGACCTGCAAGTCTCCCAGCTAGAGAGCAATCACTGAACTAGAGTCTGGAGCCAGCGAGGACCTCAGATGCCCACACTGTTGTTGTGGCTGGTGGTGAAGAGCTGGGAGGTACTTTATCTGATGCGAGTAAATTTAGGGTGAAGCATAATGCACGAAATGTGTCTAATGAGTGTTTCAGTTAGTACCTGCCTCTGAGTAGCTTCAGCTCAGATGCTAGGGTAGAAGAAACAGGGCAAGACATTCTTCTGGGTCAAAGTGAGAAAGATGGAGGTAAAGCTCTTTGGGGAATATGAAGCGGAAGAGGTCCCTGTGTTGGAAAAAACCAAGGAAACTTTGTTTTTAGGAGGTGATCTTGACCTATGCCTCGAAGGAGGATAGGATCTAAAAAGGCTGAAAGCAGAGACTAAGTTGACCGTTGTCGCTGAAGGTCTCCATGCTTCTACTTGCAGGCCCGGCCATGCCCTGTTCCTAGCTCACTCCTGGTGGGAACTGCAACAGTCCTGCCACCCCCGGCCTGGATCTCATGCTGTGAATGTTGATTTGTTAACTGCACTTCCTTATAGTTCCTCAGAGATGCTCCATACATACAACGGAGCTCCTGCCCAGCTACTTGTCCCACACACAAACCCTCCACTGATGCAGCAATCCTGCACTAGACCCTGGCTGTGGCCCTGACACCTTGAGTTGCTTGGCTTTACCAGTTCTTTCCCAGATGGCAGGAGTTAGGAATCACATATCTTGTTTCTTGTCCCCTAGCCACTGCCTCAAGTTGTGTTCCTGGTAGACCAATGACCATTATGTCCCTTTCTGTACTCCCCTTGAATATGGAAACCAGCCTAGACCCAGGCCTTTACTCAGCTTCAAAACAGGTCAACATGAATCAAAATGCCTTATAGGCACACATTAGTATTTATCAGCTGAATTGGGCTTGTGGGTAAGATGAAAGTTGAGTAGGCTTGAGCATGGGAGCATTTAGACACATAGTTACCAGCAGGAAGGCATTCTCCTTGAAGAGGAAAGCTCAGAGCCAGGATCATGCTGTTTGTGTTCAGAGAATGATAGTTTCTCTCCTCTGGTGAACTCCTTGTGCCGGAGTTTTGACCTCTATTACCCAGAAGGCCCACAGCCAGCTCTTCAGGGCCTCTGGCCACTTGGGAGCCCCAGTGATGGGCTCCTTGGTTTGCCCACTCAGAGAAAGGTACTGATGATGTCCACAGACCAGGGCAGTTATTCTGCTGGTACTACAGTCTGACCTTGGCCATCAGCCAGAGGAACCAGAGGAATCCTACAAATTCCAGAACCCAGGGGTGTGTCACAGCCAGAACCTCTGAGAATATCCTGCATACAAAACAAAACACAAAACCCCGTCAAGGCCTGTAAAGGATTATGTTGGATGGCTGCGCCAGGCTAAACTGGGTTATTAATCCAACCTACCACCTCACAAACCCAACGCTGGTAAGAAAGACAACTTTGGATGCTGGGGGTTATGAGCCCAGAAGAGCTCAGTTCTATGGTTAGCCACAGCTCCTTTATTAATGTTCTTTTTATGCCGTGAGTCATTTCTGTGTTGTTTCTCTTATTCTACTTATTATTAAAATTCCTTGTGAATAGACCATTCTCTCCTAGAGGGGTTTTGTGCTATGAAATGATAGAGGCATCAGAAATTTAAGGCCAAGGTCCGGGACCTCTCCAGCTCTTCTCCACTCCACCTTGGAGGACAGCCTGCTTGGGGTCAATGAGGAAGTCTTGCTCTAAAAGGTGCTGTCTGGGAGCACTGCATGGGCTCCTGAGGAGCATCTGTGGCATTTTGATAAACTTTTAGCCTATGCCCTCCCCCCAATATCAGGCTATGATTGAGATGGAGAATCATCTGGGGGCAGTAGAAAAAGATAAGGATGGCCAGGATAAACAGTGACCAGCTGTCTGTGCTTATTAATGAAAAGGAGTTACCAAAGGCCAATTCCTTAGGTGCCCAGACTGTTGTAAAGCACATTTCTGTTTATTTATTTATTCTGAGAGAAAGAGAGAGGAGGTGGGGAGGGGCAGAGAGAGGGGGTGGGGAGGGGCAGAGAGAGGGAGAGAGAGAGAATCCCAAGCAGGCTCCGCACTGCTAGCACGGAGCCCAATGGCTGGTGTGGAGCTTGAACCCACGAACTGTGAGATCATGACCCGAGCTGAAACCAAGAGTCAGACACTTAACCAACTAAGCCACCCAGGTGCCCCGTAAAGCACATTTTTTTTTAATCACAAAAGGTTTTCATGCATGTTTCCTTATGTGAGCCTTACAAGTCTGTGAGGAAGGTGTCCTGATCCCCATTTTAAAGATAAGGAAATGGAGGCACCACGAACGTCAATGAGTCACCCAGGTTCGTGCAAGGGAAGCCTAGGATGAAAGGCCGGGTCTGATGCCAGGTGTATTGCTTTGCCCACTCTACCACATTTCATCTTAATACACAACCTATATGCATATGATGGACTGTCCCTCTCCACATCTTCTTTGATCTTATTCCTATGGAGAGCTCCAGACTTTTCAATCCATCCTCTGATGATAGAACTGATGGCCCACCAGGAGAGAATCCTCAGGAGACAGCTCCTTTGTGCCAGCTTTGTGTTGACAGGGAAAGCATCTCATTGCCATTTGGAGCCACTGATTACATAGATGTGGAGCACAGAGCCCCGAGCTGGGCTCCATAGCCCTGTTGTCGCCAGCTCCCCCGGTGATCTCGGGCAAGGGACTTCCTCTCTCTGCTCTCAGTGCCCTCTGGGCTCCTTGCCAGTTCTAACGTTCTCAGATTCGAATTCCCTGCCTGCCAAATCTCTGGAATGGTCACTCCAATCTATTTCTTGCCGCCTACAAATTAAATTTTGCTTTCTTCTTCTCTTCCTTCCTAGTCTCTTCTATTTGCTGCACAGAGTTCAGTTACACTCTGGTGTGGTCATGAGGGTTTCCAATGCAAAAGCTCACCCCAGTGTCTGCTGGGCTTGCTAAAAACACCCCTCGGGCCTGCCCCTCCCGGGGCAATGCCAGACCAGGGGGATGGAGCCCTGGGTCTCTTCACTTTGCGCCACATTATCACAGAAAGGTGGATTAGAAGTTATCTCCGCTCTGCTTTCTCTCAGAGCTCCTTGGCAACACAGCCACCTCGATATAAATACACACCAGAAACGTGCACAGGCTCATACTCAGAATCAAGGCCTTCGGAGCCCAGGGGCAGATACCGCCAGGGAGCAAGGACGTCAGGAAATCCCCAGGACACGATGGAGTGCCAGCCTTGCCACTTCAAGGTCAAATATGGCACCCATCAAATAAAACGCCTATGATCCTGATAATTCTCTGGCACCCCATCCCAAATGCTGGAGATCCTTCGTCTCTCTGGAGAGCCAAATATTTCATAGTCGAAGCTTCTTTCACATTCTTTACAATTAAACTAAGGACCGGATTATCTTTCCTGTCTTTGTTCTTCTAACACTTTTTTTTTACCCTGGTGTTGCTAATACAGCCCATTCAGGCCAGAAAGAATCCCATTGTTTTTGATTATTAGTTGTACCAAATTCCAGTGTTTCTGATCATTGGTTGTCTGAAGATCTAAAAGGAAAGAGTGGAATCTTTCAAGGCGTCAAGATTTAAATCGAACAAGATGATGTTGTGCTTTGGGGTGTAATAATGTGTAACATTTCAGGACTGAACTAATGAAAGGAAATCATAAGCCAGTCCATTCCCAGCCCATTGTTAGCTCTAGTGTCTAAAGTAACTTTAAATTTTCAGGTGACCAGGGCACACGAGTTCTCACAGCTAGCAGGGGGTCAGAAGCATACCATGCCAGTTCCTTCCACTGGCCCTGTTCTAGGTGGGACCACACGAAATTGACAGAACCACCAGAAACCTGATTCGGGCATTCGCAGCATACGCAGGAGACACACGCACCAGCTGAAAGGACAGGGAGAAGGGCCCTCTTGCTTGGAGGCCCAGGAGGAAATTTCCCCTGTGTCTCTCATGTATATGATAGTCCTCTTAAGATTTAGTTATGAGGCTCTGTCAGACATTTCAAACTACAGAGGGCCTGGAAAGAAAATACAATAAAGAGATCAGAGACCTACAATGCCAGGCCAAAGAAAAGAACCAGAAGGAGCAAGACGTGTTCATTGTAAATATTTTAAAACTGCATTCTTATCTTGGTTTGGTGGTGTGCACTGTCTTGTCTCTGATAATTGTAAATATTTAATGTGCTATAGCTCCATCTCCTTACTGATAGAGGAAAGATGAATAAATCCACATGCGCAGGACGTGTATTCTCCCTCGCCGTGCAGACTGCCAGAGAGTGAGCGCCCCAGGAGGGGCCGCTGTGGATGGCTGTGCAAGCTGTGCCTTGTACAAGGGCAGTGGGGGGCGGGTACTGAAAGACAAGCCCCGCCCACTAGCTCTGGAGTCACTGGGTCAGGTCTCATCAAAGGGCCCCTTTGCACAACGCTGGGGGTGTTTTTCTGCAGTTCACAGTTTACTAGCGTGAGGGGGGATTAAGCAGAGCTGCTGGGAAAATTGCTCATGTTTATTAAAAAAAAATCTAAAAAGCTTTTAAGTATCAGTATGCTTTTCTCTAAAATAAAAGTAGTCATCTTCATTCTGTTTTCCCTTGTTTATTCCCTTAACATCTTAAGCCCTGTCTTGATACTTGGTTTTCCTCCCAAACTGACAAAAAGAAGCTTCCAGAAGCAACCATCTACTAAAAGGGGAAGGAAGGCGGGGCCGTGAGGAGAGGAGGTGGCTTCAGAAGCCCTGGTTCTATGGAAACCTGTCCTACCTGCCATCCTGCCCCTGACACCTGACTTGATTTGCCCCAGCGGATGACCTGATCTCCATGTGTCTTTGGCTTCTCCAGCCTTCCCACTATTCCATGCTTGCTCAGTTCTGACCTCACCTCTTGGTTGTTTCATGCCAGGGCCTATGGATGCTTCAGCTCTACCACTGGGGCTGACCTCACCTGCCTTCCCAGGTGATAGCAGAAGAGTACATGGAGGAAACCCTAGAGAGTCTAACCTTCAGGGTTACTCTGACCCCCTTGACCTTGTGAAGATGAAACCTGGGAAATACCCCTGCCAATCAGCTTGCATCTTGGGGTTGTAACAAATGAAGGAAGACACCTTGGGTAGCTCTGGGAGGCACACAGGGTGCAGAGGGGAGGTCGCAGCCATGCTTAGGAAAGCAGGCTCTGAGGCCGGAAGGTCTGAATTCCAACCCAGCTTCACAGGGACCTCTGGCTGCCTCCCTGTCCTCATCTCTAAAGAGGGAGTAGCGAGAAGTGGAAGTCTCATTGGGCTGACCTAAGGATTAATGGTTAGGCTCCCAACTCATAAAGTTGCTGAGAGCAATACTTGGAAGACTAAGTGGTCAGTGTGTGTTGACTACTATGATTATTATTTCCAAAGGCTGAGAGAGCCAGGGCACGGTAGAGCCCGGAGAAGCTTTTATTGCCCAGAAGAAGGCTGGAGGTAAATAAATGGCTTTTTAAATCTGGACATTAAGATGTTCAGTTTCCATGTCAGGGAGCCCCTGGGGCATAGTAGGCAAACACAACACACACAAGCACCACGCACACACAGGTATACACACACGGGCACACACAGGTTCATCCATGCTGCCACATGCACACGCAGATACACACTTGCATAGCACGAGGAGCAGCCTGGGGCAGAATCTCCAATCAAGTTTCTGTGGATGGCGGCAGGCTTTACTTGGCTTACCTACCATCCACCTGATGCCTGGCCTAGATGCCAAGGTGCCATGGTACAGACTGTGGGATGTGCCAGTGTCAGGTCTTCACAGATGGTTGTGATCCTGCAGAGACATCTGAGAATTCCAACATGTCTAGCCCTTCAACCTTCCCCTTTCCCCCAGAAGTTTCAGGGGATTCTGCGGGTCATCGTTAAAGGTTTTAGGTTGGGGGGGTCCGGCTGCCAATACCCACAGATGGAGACAGGTGGTGAGGTCATTGCTGATGGCATGTTCCCCAGAGAGACCGTAGGAATGTCAGAGCACCTTGGCCTGGTACAAGTGGGTGCCTGAAAATGAGCTGCTGAATAAATGACAAAATAATAATAATAATAAATCCCAGTTCAGCCATTTATTGGCTGATAGCCTTGAATAAATTGCACACCCTTTCTTTTTTTTAGCACCCTCATGAGTAAAATAGAGATAAACATACCTACCCATAGGGCTGCGTGAAGATTAACTATTACACCAAACCAGAGGCTCAGTATACAATGTTGTGTTTCCAGTGGTGGTCTCAATATACAATGGACCCAGGGCAGTCCAAGCAAGGATGGTCTCTTTGGGATGGACACCTGGGGACTCTGCACTTGAACGGGGAGCCAAGAAGACTGGTGCCTGAGAAAGAGTCCTGTGCTGAAGACGTTTCTAGTTAAGAAAAGCCATTTTATCCATTTCCCTCTGTGGGGAGGACACAGTGCAATTCTCCCACCTTAGGAGGCTCCGTCAGAGCGGGAAGCTGCATTTCACAGCTCAGGCCTCCTGGCTAGTAAGGCATGTGCAATCCGTGCAGGGCGCCCTTTGGGAGGTGGGAATCTCCCTGAGCTTTTGCTGTCTTTATCAGTTTTATGGCCTCTTTCTGCTTTGCTCATTGAGTCAGTCTTCAGGGAGAAGGGTCTAGGCCAGAGAGCAGAGAAAGCAAGAAGCAAATGTGTCTGGAGCCAGGTCCCAACATTAACTGAACATACCAGAGACAGGGATAAATGACAGTAAAGCCAAACAGGGTCCCTTCTTGGGCTTGTCTGGTTAAAATTCTAGGAAAGTCTCTCACAGTCTGATTTTGTAGATACTCCAAGGCATTTCAAAGTATTTCAGTGGCATAAAATATTAGGATATACTGAGATCTATCTATCTATCTATCTATCTGTCATCTATCTAATATACCCACCTGTCTATCTACCACAAATTCATTTAAATTCACCATAACAAACACCCATGCACACAATGTTAGTAGCATATATTTGGGTGCAGGCTATGTCAGAAAATCATGATAGTGAGCTTCAGGTCCCAGAAGGGTGGAAATCATTGTACCAGACAATTATTTAATGTTCCTCTTTGGATCTGAAGATCATAAATATTCTTCCCACAATTTCCAGCTGTGTTTCTCAAGTGGATGTGGGGAAATACTCTACAGTCATTCATTTATCTTTTTTGTGTGTGGATCGGAAGGTCATTTAATATTTTTCCGACATCTCCCAACACCTTTCTTATATGAGATGGGGATTCTTCTCCTCTTTACAGTTCTTTCTCTCCTTTCATTCTGGGCCCTCTCCCCATACCTAGAGATATGCACTCATTCATTTATCACCCATTCAGCTAATATATATACTACAAGCATATTAGAAATTGTGCTGGGGTAGGGCAAGCGCCTGGGTGGCTCAGGCGGTTAAGGATCCACCTTTGGTTCAGGTCATGATCTCACAGTTCATGGGTTCTACCCTATGTCAGGCTGTGAGCTGTCAGCCTGCTTCAGATTCTCATCTCCCTCTCTCTTTCTGCCCCTCCCCCACTGTGTGCACTCTCTCTCTCTCTCTCTCTCTCTTTTTCAAAAATAAATAAATAAACATTAAAAAAAAAAAGAAATTGTGCTGGGAACTAGGCATGTACACTGAACATGATAGACACAGTTTCTGCTTTCATCAAGCTCAGCCCAGTGGAGAGACAGAAAATGTGTAAAACTTACATGAATAAGGATGTAATTATGAGGCAGATGCTGTCGTATGTTGTCCAGATCCCCCCTCAGGACAGCAGAAATCGTTCTCCAACCGCTGAGAGCTCTGCCAGAACATAGTCCTCAGCTGAACCCTGTTCCAGATTTCCTTAACTGAAGAGAACTGCCTCACCCGGGATCCTGCCCCCTTCCCAGGGTAGCCCCATATCCAGTGCCTTTGACCCAATGTCTACTCTGGACAACTCTGAAGGGCCATCCCAGCTTCTGAGCTCCCCAGATGCACAAACTCACCTCAACTGCATCTTCCTCTTCCCATGGAATTGTTGACCTATGAAAGAACCAAAGTTGCATTAGCAACCCATGTTCCTTCCTCCACCAATTGTGAGAAAATAGGGCATCTGAGAGCAAAACAGTTAAGAGGAGTGGCAATGGCCTGGGATACTCTGGAGGATGGCAGTCTCCAGAAGTAGGGATAGCTAGGGTGACGATGGCAAGAACCTTGGAAGCATTCTTGGGGGTGTGACTTTTTCATTCTCTGGTGTTTCAGAGTATTATAGAACCAGATAAAAAGAAGGCCTTCTCAGTAGGGCAATGACGCATTGGTAAAGCCTGAGAAATACTGGAAGCTAGGTTGAAAGCTGTAACACCAATTCACCTTTCAACCATAGAATGAAGAACAGGAACCAACCATCACTGGTGGATAAAGCACAGAACCAAGGGCAAGCCACACGGGTTCTCTGTTGGCAACACTGAGCTCAAACTGCCCTCAGCTTTTTGAAAATGAGTAATGTTTTTGAACAGCTTAGTGGTAATAGCTATTAGAATCTAAAATGAAATACATACTAAGGATTATAAAAGAAAATAAAATATATTCTTGATATGCAAGAGATGAATCACTGGGCTCTACTCCTGAAGCCAAGACTATACTGCATGTTAACTAACTTGAATTTAAATAAAAAAAATGAAATGAAATAAAATGAAGTAAAGTAACTGAAAATGAAGGAAAAATCAACGATGTATAAAACCAGAAATCACAAAAGAGTAAGTCAGATTTAAGATGAATCAAATGATAACAATAAATGCATGTAGGTTAAGCTTATCAAATAATAGGTCAATAGGTTCATTCAGTGTGGAAAAATCCATTTAAACTTGAGAAACAAACACATAAATACAGTAAGAAAAACTTCACTGAAAAGGATAGCATATGATTACCACCAAACAGAAAGTAGTAGTCACAGTTTAATTGTGAGCAGTCAAAAGGACCAGGGGAGAAGTTCCTGGAGTCTTTCCTTCTTCTTCTGTCCATTTACTAGCTTTCTTTCCCCATCGCCACTTTCTGAAGATGGATTTGAAGGAGAAAAACTAAGTTAGAGAACTGCATTTCACATGGAACAGGATATTGTAAGACCTCATTGTCCAGAACATACTGTGACACATCATTTGAGGCAAGGAGGAGACAGGCACCGGGACAAAGAGAATAGGACAGCGTGGCTGAGAGAGATCCGTTAGGGAAGAAGAAAAGAGTGCTCACGGGCTCTGTTTTGTAACAGGAGATTACCATAACTCTCTTTTAAATATTTGAAAGACACAGAAGTTAAATGAATTCCAAACTTAAACTTTTTTCCCTTTAAAAAAAAAATGAAATACAGTTAGGGGCCAGACTTTCTTTTCAATGTCAAAAATTTCCAGAAGTTAAAACACACACGCGCATGCACGCGTGCATGCACACACACACAAAGAAACAGCTACAGGTCATACTCTTGACCACAAAGTAGTAAACCAGAAATTAAAGGCAATTATTTAAATCAAATCCCCAACTACTGACAAACTGTAAACATTTTTTTCTGAAACTCTTTTCTCAGAGAGAAAATAAAATAGTAACATAAATTATTTAGAAAACAGAACCTATAAGAATAGGCCATACACTCTGCAGTGACATTGCGGAGCCTGCTTTGGATTCTCTCTCTCTCCTCTCTCTGCTCCTCCTCCACTCACCTGCGTCTCTCTGTAAAGAAAAAGAAAAAAAAAGAATATGCCATACAAAATGTATGGGATTTGGCCAAAACCATAATGAGAAGAATACTCATAGTGCCAATTTTTAAAATGTTTAAGCAGAAAGAATGAAAATAAAATAATAATGAATTTGAATCATAAAGCCAAAACATTTAAAAATATAGAAAAAGAGAAAAACATTTTACACAGATAGGAACAGAAATTAATGATTTAAAAAAATAAAATTGAGAAATGAGCTGATTCTTTGACAAGAAGAACAAACATAGCCAAATATCAAACAATGATAATTTAAGAAAAGTGACAAATATACAATATTAAGTATAAGAAAAAGAATATAATTACAGATTTTCTAGGTGCAAGCATAGACTTGATCATACTATACAACTGGTTGACCATTTGGAAAGCATAGAGCTACATTCTTAGCATACCAAACCCAAAATTAACTCCAGATGGATTAAAGTGCAAAAATAAAGTACATATAAATATTTATACTTATTTACAGTAGACAGGTACTTTATAAATATAACACCAAAAGCAGCAACCATAAAGGAAATAATTGATCAATTACATCATGTTAAAAAACCCAAAATTCTAATACAGGAAAAAAAAAAAAAACCTAAAAAGCAAATGACAAATTGGGAAAATATTTCTAATATATGTGACAAAATATTAGTGACTTTAATGCATAAAACATATGAATGTGATAAAAAATAATAGGAAAATTAATTAAATAACAGTCTTAAAAGTCAAATGTATAAATTTGAAATATTTAGAGTTTTTTAGTTGTTAACAGATATGTCCATTTTAAAATGAGATATATTTTTCAACTATTGAATTGGAAAACATTGAAAGAGTAATATTACCTTCTGATATACACTTTTTGGGATGCAATTGGGTTATGTATCAAAAAGTTTTGAAAGCGTGTACACACTTCTAGTGGAATCCCACTTCTAGGAAGCTATCCTAAGGAAATAATCTGACCAAGGTGTAACTATTTAAAATTTTTTTTTTCAACGTTTATTTATTTTTGGGACAGAGAGAGACAGAGCATGAACGGGTGAGGGGCAGAGAGAGAGGGAGACACAGAATCGGAAACAGGCTCCAGGCTCTGAGCCATCAGCCCAGAGCCTGACGCGGGGCTCGAACTCACGGACCGCGAGATCATGACCTGGCTGAAGTCGGACGCTTAACCGACTGCGCCACCCAGGCGCCCCAAGGTGTAACTATTTAGTTATAATGATTTTTGCTCTGTGTTTTTGAAAATCATATCCCCAAATTGGGAACAATATTAATTCTTAGCAATGGTAAGATGGGGGTGGGGGATAGAGTTAGTTATGGACCCTCTGTTGATGGACTGCTGTGTAACCCATGAAAAATAATGGGGTGCATTTATATTTATTAATCCTGAAAGATGCCATTAATATGTTTGGCAAAAGAGTAAATTACAGTACAAACAGTAATATCCAATTCTTGTTTTAAAATATGTATATGTATGTATATAGAGGGAGACACGACATACAATACATGTCTATTCTTCAGACATTTCCATTACTGGCTGGTAGGACTGGGGATTACTTTGTTGATTTTTTTTTAAATTTTACACCCTACAATATGTTTTCTTATTTTAAAAAAGAGTGAGAGAAAAGAGAAAGAACATTAAATAAAGCCAATTACATGTTGTTAAAGCACAGGCATTAGCTATGGTAGAGCTTATATACTTCTTCCATTGTATTCTTCTACCCTTTTATTTTTTTTACATCTCTCAGTTTCCATATTAGTTTTATATCTCTAGCCCTTATTCCCTCGAGGACAAGGCACTTATGGTCTTTGCATGCCCAGCACTTGGCCCAGTGTCTTATATACTGTAGACATCATTAAATGTTAGTCTTTCAAAGAAGGAAGAAAGAAGGGCAGGCTGGGAGAAAAGGAAGGAGGGAGAAAATGGCAGGGAAAAAGAGGGGAAGGGAGGAAGAGGAGAGGAAAGGAGGGGAGGGAGCAAGGAAAGAGGGAAGGAAAAGGGGAAAGAAGGGGGAGGAGAGATGGGAAGAAAGAAGGAAAGGAAGGAAGGCTGTGGGAAGAGGGGAAGATCACGTGGCTATAGGTGTCATTTCTGCACAAATGTACTTTCACCTCCTGGAGATGGAACCAAGATCCCAACCAGAGCTGCCTCCTCTGCCCAGTCCACATGTCTGCACGTTGCTCTGTTTCAAGTGCCCTGTGGTGCTGTTGGCTCTACCAGTCTTTCAGAGCTCAAACCAGTGGGATGCAGTCTAAGAAAACCTTTTCCCACAAGGTATGAGTGCCCTTTGCAGATGTTTGCTAACATATCAACAGCTGGAGCACTACATCACACAGTTCCTCAATCATTAGCAGACATTACCTAATTGATAAGGGTGTCCCTCTAAGCACAGCAGCCTGTTCCCAGTTCTATGTGACACACAATCAAACTCTGTTCCCTTTCCCTGTGACATCAACATTCTTGGCCGGGCCATTGGAGGAGAACTTCTTTCCATCCAAGATAAACTGAAATCTTGGGCCAGAACCATCCCCCGAGGATCCCTATAGCCACATTCTCCCACCCACTCCCATCTTCCTGGTCCACGTAGAGTTCCAATTCTAGCCATGAGGCTGCTCTTTGGGCCTCATTGACATTGACCCCAGTGCAGCTGTAGCTCTTCAACAGTTCCCTGTGACAGCGGGAAGCAGATTGGAGGCACCAGGCGCTTGGTGTCAGTGGACGTACACGCATGGACCCCTGAGGCTGGGAACATCCCTGCCACTCCCTTTCTCTGTGGTGCCTCCACACAGTTGTGCATCAACACTGAAAATGTCCATCTGGTCTTTCCTGGCAGTAGGTTCCTGATGATAACATATTTCCTTAATAGCACTCGGGAATGGCCTGTGAGCCCAAGAAGCGATGGGTCTTAGTCACCTATGACCAGCTCGGGCCAAGGCACAGAGAGAAACACAAAGCAGAGCCCAAATTACAGGGAAAGCCTCTGAAATGTGGCCCCAAACAAGCCCACCTTCTGCTACTTCTTATGCCTATTGAATGACCCTCTAGGTCATGTTTGGCTAGCAAAGCGTATCTTGTAAGCGCTATAATCCCTATCTGGGTTGCAAAAAAAAAAAAAAAAGTATATATATATATATATATATATATATATGCTAGTAAATCGGTCCCTGGCCCCTGAGATTAAAAGAAAGGCTTAAAATAAGTAGGAGAGAGATGAACAGAAGTTTGGTTTTGGGTTTTTTAAGGGGGGGGGGTGGTGAGGGGAGGTTTAAATAAATGAAATGTCAATTTATCTTATTTTTGTGTTTTGGCCTAATGGGGACTTTGGAGCCAAATAGACCCAAGTTCAAACGTTGGCTCTTCCACTTACTAGCTTACAACTTTGGGCAAATTGATCTCTCTCACCTTTAATTTTCACCAGTGGTTCTTGTAAGGATTCAGTAAGAAAATGTACATAAATCCCTAGCCTGGAGTAAGTGCAATTTTTTTTTTTTTTTTACTCAATGCATGTGAAGAGTTTTTTAAGTCAATGCCTTGGAGGTACGTGTCTAGATTGCCAATTTTTCCTTTGGTCGGATTGGCATTGCATTATCTTCCCAGACCCTAGTAAATTGTGAGGTTATTAGCAGGGTTGTCTATAATCAAAAGGGAATTCTAGCAGAGCAAAGTCCTCAAAATCACCTCACCCAGCACAAGGCCTTTTACAGATGAGGTGCCTGAGGCCTAGGAAGGGAAAGTGGGGATAAAATTGATGCTGGGGTCCTGACCCCACGCCCAGTCTTGTGTCATTCATCCCTGGCACAAGCTGGGGGCAGGAGGAAGTAGGGGACACAGGCCTGCAACCAACTGTTGGGATCAGGCTGTCTTGCATCCCAACTTCTAGAGCAGTAGTACAAGCCTCTTGAGGCTCCAGAAAAATTTCTCCATGCTTCCCCAGTTTCCTGTTCTCATCAAGGTTCGGTCTCCACTGGAGTGTTCAGCCTAAGATTTTTGCTAAATTATCACTCTGTGGAAAGCTGTGTGGGTGTGGATTGAACTCCCATGTCCTTTGACTTGGAGTGGATGCCACACCCTGGCCAGCTAGGGGCCTGGGGGTGAAACCTGAGCCCCAGCTGGTTAATGGGTTCAACAGTCACGTCACCATGCTTGCTCCAGGAGGGTGTCTGGGAGAGCCTATTGGAACCTGAGCACCGGTGGGGGAGTAGAAGGATCAGGAATCACCTCTATCAGTGGCCCAGAGAGGCCAAGCCAGTCTCCAGCCCCCTAAGTGTAGAGTGCTGGCAGGGCCCTGGGCTTATCCACCTCCTTTTGGCCTTTGCTCTGACTCTGGTCTCCATCCCTGGGAGGCCTCGGGCAGTCATGGCCCTCCCTCTGCTCTCTGTCTCCCCTTCTAGGTGGAGAGGAAGGCTGCAAGGGCCTCTTTCAGCCCCAGTGTCACGGAATGCTATCCACACTGGCCTCTCCCTCCCTCCCTGCTTTGCAGGCCTCTTCCCCAGGCCTCTGCAGCCCTGAACTGCAACCGAAGCAGACAGCACAGGGTGCCCCTCACTCCCTCACCCCCACCCTTTTAAGAATTTGCATCTCCAGAGGGAAGGATGCGGTGCACAATTTCACTTTGATTCACCTGAGCACAGACTGCCAACTTTCCCAGTCACCGGAACATTTCAGAGACCAGACTACGTAAACTGTTATTTCCATATCTCATTCTCTTGAAGAGAACACAGCCCATAGCTCCACAGAGAGTAAACACACACAGTCTAATCTTTCTCCTCGCTGAGACAGTTTGTTGAAATTGGTGAAATGATGCAGACCCCACCGAAATGGTTTGATAAGAGCTGTAAGTCTGGCTTTGTGATTATTAAACAGAGGGACCATAGCTCGACTACACCGCTCCTAAGTTTAAAAAAGAGCCCTCTCTCTTACCTGAATCTTACTTCCCCACCACGTATACATATGGCTTATACACATGTAGAGCTCCAATGTCTACCTGGGCATGTGCACATACGTACATTCAACTTTCTGTTCCTTGAGGAAGGTGCCTGTGCCTCTGGAGTGAGAGAAAATGCTACCTCAATTGTATGATTGCTCATTGGGTTTTAGCGACATTATGAAAGAGGAACCACAGGCTGAGTGATTCATCCTGTACAAGAATAATGCTGAAAAAAAATAGTTAATGCAGTTTTGGATATATGCACAGATTTCCTTTCTTAGAGCAAGGGTCAGCAAACTGCAGACCACAGGCCTCTTTTTGCATGGCTAAGATATCACATTTACATTTTGAATGGTTGGGAAAAAATCAAAAAAGGAGTACATTTTATACACATGAAATTCAAACTGCAGTGTCCATAAATAAAGCTTTATTGGAACACACCTCAGCCATTCATTTATGTATCGGCTATGGCTGTTTTGGGGCACACGTGAGCCTGAAAACTGAAAAGATTCAATATCCGGATGTTTTCAGAAAATGTTTGCTGATCCCTAAGCTAGAGAATTTTTAGAAGTCTTTCTTTTTTCTTTTCTTTTCCCAAAATTTTCTTATACCATTTCACAGATGGATGAGCTGGGAATCTGAGCGAGCATAAGACTTTAAAGAATGTTCTCAATGTGATTGAGCCCAAGAGAAGCAGACTTCTCACCCCCGTGAGGTAGGGTTCCTTTCTAATCCCTCTACCATGCACTGTTCTTCAGAAGCTGTCCCCCCACGGAAGGGCTGTTGAAATGCCCATTAAGAAAAATTGATTCTGAAGTGTGACATCATGTCCTTGAAGATACATGGTATCATGACAGGACATGATACAATGTCCTGTGCAAAAATAAATTGTATTGTCAGAGCCCCGGTTGCTTCGGGAGGCAAGATATGGCTGTGAAAACGAAATCATAATTCATGAAACTGGTGTTTGTGGAAGGAATGTTTAGCATTGAGAACTCTTCTCTTTACAGTGAACATCACAGTCTGTGTTAGATGCTCCGTGACCACTTGCTTGCCTCCTTTGTTCTTTTACTGGCAACACCTCAGAGGGACTGAGTTTCCCATGGCTATCTTATTTTAGGCTTTTGCTTTTACCCAGTGATATGTTCAAGGAGGTCACTTTCAAATTCAACTTCTTATATACCATTAAACCAGTACCAGGTTGAGAATTCCCAGAACGTCTCTCTCTTTTTTTTTTTTTTAAATCCATATTTAATGAAAACGCTGTAGGATTATGAAATCATCTAATTCATTTAAGTGCTGTAGGAAGTTTCAGAGGAAATAATGCACAGCCATACCCTACATGCCACAGCAGAGATGGCCTAAAAATAGGCAGGGGGAGAAATGGTTTGCCCCTTCTTGGGATGAAAGGTATAAATTCTATGATGGTTCATAAGTGATGTTTGTTCCAGACCCAAATTATGTGTGCTATTTTCATAGACAACACCCTAATCTTGACCCCAGATGCCTTTTTCCAGCTCAGAATCAGCCTCAAGAAAATGGAAGGAAGAAACACATAGGCCGGTCAGAGACACACAGGTGCTTTCTCTTCTGGCTGACTTTGGGCAACTACACCAAGGCAAAGACAGAGGAACCAAGGATTATAGGGACCAGGGCCCAAAGCAGCTATGGGTCTCTGTGAGCTACAAGGAATAAGCAGATGGAAGTCGATCTATCAGGCACTGGGAGGGGGTGCCTGAGTGTCCCTGTCTCTGTCTCATGTCCTAAGAAAACCGCCTCCAGCCGCTGCCATCCAATGCACCTCATATCTCATTTAATATATGTTCATGTTGAACAATTAAAAAGAGATTCCAAGTTAACTGCTGTTTATTGAGTGCTTGCTCTGTGGTAGGCACTACTGTAGCAGATCCCTGGGACCTTATGTAATTCTCACAGCAGCCCTCAGTGATGGTCACCGGCATATCCACAGTGTAAAGATGAGGAAACCAAGGCCCACAGAGGTTAACTATTTTGTACCAAATGGCGCAGCTATAAACTCTAGGAACCTCAAGACAATCCCGGTCTGATGGTTTTTGCGAACCATCCCTACCTTCTCTAATGAAATGCATCAGACTGAAACCACCATTGGAAGAGTTAGGGTTCCACATAAGGAAGAATTTCCCAAGAGCCAATGATATGAAACGTTAGAACATAAGGAAGGGCCCTGTGGAATCTCATCAGAAAGACTCTGAGATGATCTATCTTGGTCGTCCATGGTGGACATCAACTTTTGAGTCGAACGAAGCTTTCTAGAAGTGAGTATTTCAAAATCCTTAACATCCTGAACCCATTTAGCAAGTTATGACCAGATTAACAATTTGGGGGCTCTCATTAGCCATCAGACCTAAGCAAAAACGCCCCCAAATATTCAGTGGGCAGTTGCACTGGACCCATCCTGTCTGGATCCGGCTGCTACACAAGAGAAGTTTAAGAGGGCTGAACTGCGGAACCCTGCCCAGCTATTACACTTCACACTTGCTTTCTCTCTCTGTCTCTGATGTTAATGGCTCTCTTTTCGCCTTTTAACCACGTGTCTGTAGCCTCTGCTTGTTAATGGCTTTTGGGCATCCTATGGCACAGTGTATCCCTATGCGGTCCCACAGAGACTCCTGCCAGCCTTTCTCCTTGGTAAGCGGTTGCTTACAACTTGTAAATCAGCACATTAGCCACAGTGAAATGTCGGCCGAAGAACTTTCCGAACAGCCTGCGAGCATGGGTTACAATGAGGGATGGTGGCAGGATGCTTCCAGGGCAGAGGCAGAATCGGCTTGTGGCCCAGAGTCGAGTCCAATCCCAAGCAACATTTGAAGAGGCCATCCTTCAAGGCGAGGCCACTCAGCACTTGGAGCACGGGGAGAGGGCACATCTATCCGGAAGAAATCAGGGAGAAAATAAAGAGATCGCTGCTAGGCATTTTCCTTCAGGACTCCTGGCTGGGTACCTACTCTTTAACGCTGAAACCTCAAATACCAGTTTGTTTGGAAAGCTTTCTGCTCTACTTTTGAATTTTTGCCCAGAGCGTTTGTTTTGTTGTTTTGTTTTGTTTCGTTTTGTTTTGTTTTGAGAATAGATTGCTGCACCTTCACAGAACACCAAGCCTCACACCTCCTTGCCCTGTGGGTATAGGAAGGAGGTGAGGAAATCCTGAACTCCTCATGCCATCCTGGAAAGCGCAGACTGGTTGTGCACAGGCTTCAGTTATTGCAAGGTGACTTTCCCAGGCTTTGGGGCCTGGGCCCTAGCATTAACTGGCCCCACCATTAGAGACATTCAAAATTGGACTGGGCTGCCTTGAGGGGAGGGGGGATGAACTTCTCACCACTGGGAAGGTATTGTGGAGACAGTGTGACTTCCCGGCAGATTTTTGAGAGAGGGAATTTCTGTATTGGGTGAGCAGCCCAATGCCCCAGATGTTTCCTGAGAGTACCATTATTCCTGTGGGCAATGGGAAGGTGGTGCGGGTGCCGCAGGCCGCTTGCTTGCGGTCATTTGACTGGTTTGTACTAATGTTCCACGGTTGGAAGAAAGACTTAAACACCACCGTCTAGGACTGGAGGGGATGAAATTTCCATATGTTGCAGTCCTCAGCGCTGCAGTGTGATTATTGCTCCTCCCACGCACTACCATATAGTCATTGGGGGAAAATCAAAATAACATGGCCCTGCAGAGGAAAGGGTCTGTCCAAAGATGGACAAAAATCTCCTCTCTTTGACAATTAAAGAAAACTCCTGTCTAGTAGGTATTTTTTTTAACAAAGCAAATAGCCTGCTTCATAGCACCAACTTCCATTTGTAGAGACATCAAGTTGTTCTCACTCGGGTTGGCAAAATTCAAGAGTCTGCCCACGAAGCCCCTGCTTGCCAGCAGCAGGGGGCACAACACATGCATTTCTATCAATGTGTATCTCAATATATTTAACAGATACTTGATAAACGCTATGGAGTAAATGACATGGATTTCTTTTTCAGTAATAGATTTGACACACCAGATTCCTTTTTAACTGTTCAGAAGGGTGGGCCACAAGACACGCCGCATGGAAAGGACCCCAGCCCAGGTGACAGCTTAGGTAGTTCTGCAGATATTACTCTGAAAGTTCGGGTCCCCGGCGCCTGGGGGGCTCAGTCGGTTAAGCGTCCAATTTCAGCTGAGGGCATGATCTCATGGTTTGTGAGTTGGAGCCCTGCATCAGGTTCCATGCTGACAGCTCAGAGCCTGGAACCTGCTTCAGATTTTGTGTCTCCCTCTCTGTCTTCCCCTCCCCTGTTTGTGCGCTCTCTCTCTCTCTCTCTCTCTCAAAAATAAACATTAAAAGTTCAGGTCCGTACTGTATTTTATTTGAACTATCATTGAAACTGGGATTTTTTTAATTTTTTTAATTTACTTTTGAGAGAAAGACAGAGTGTGAGTGGGGGAGGGGCAGAGAGAGAGGGAGACACAGAATCTGAAGCAGGCTCCAGGCTCTGAACTGTCAGCACAGAGCCTGACGTGGGGCTCAAACTCACAAACCATGAGATCGTGACCCGAGACGAAGTCAGACGCTCAACTGACTGAGCCACCCAGGCGCCCCTAAATCGGGATGTTTTTGAGAATGAAAGGATTAATAATTACCCTGGGATGTCACGTGTAAACTGGCATTGTCCCCTGCAAAGTGGATAGTCAGTCATCTTTCTCAGAACTCACTTAACCTGTGACTGTCACACATCAATCATAAGAAAGTAAATGGTGCAAGCCGAAAACAACGTTGGAGGTCATTTGTCTTCAAGTCTCTTACTTTATAGAAGAGGGCACTTGGGCCAGAGAGCTTAAAAGACTTTGCCCAAGGCCGGAGTTTGGCGGTGGCACACTCGGGCTAGAAGCCAGGTCTGTCTGTCCCCCATTCAGGGCACACATGCTGCTTATCGTGTGTTCCTCTAAGTGCAACGCAGAACACTCACTTAAGACCTGCCCAGCAAAGGAAAGTCACCAAAGTTCTTACTTGTGTCACACCAAACAGAACATGAGTACTCATAAGAGTGCGTGCCATCAACTTCCTAGGTGATTTTAGATAAAATACCTAATCCTTCTGCATCCTGCTTCCTGACTTGGAAAATCAGGAGAAATAACTGGCCACTATCTATCACCACATGTAGTTAGGAGGAATAAGAGGTAAATATAAATAAAAAAGCACATGGAATCCTTGGGGGTAAGGGGATATTATACACATCCACGTAGAGCAGTAGGTATTCTCATACTGTAAAACTATACCCAATATCCTGATGGACGAGCCACTTAATAGTAGTCTTGTGTCTGGAATGTGATCAAGTGATCTCAAATACCTAACTTGTGAAGCAAGAGCAATTTATTGAAGGGAAGGATGTGAGGGGAAACAGGGGGAGGGGGACAAACACGGAATAGTGAAAAGACTTATTCAATGCAATTTTGATTTCCCTAAATGAACACCAGAAGATTGCAGAAGAAACAGACAACATAGTTCATTTTGAAAAATTTGTATAAAAATTTAACATAGCCTTTTTATCCCCCCAAATTCCACTGTGACCATTTTACCCAAATGGAAAAACTCAACGAACTAAAATATCCCTGAGATGCTATTCGTATTGATGAAAATATTGGGCAATGGCTTTGGCTTAACACACTTGTCTTCCACATGCCAACCTGGCAATCAGCCGCTGTGGTCCCAGAGTGATGGAGCATTATGTAAATGCCAGTGGAATTTGCTTCTCAAAGTATGGATTGCTCTGTGCCTTCCAAATCAATTTCCTCCAGTGAGGACAAGTCCTCTGTAAACTTTCCAGGTATTGCTATGTGTGAAATGTGTACAGCTTTCAGAATAAGACTTCCATCTGGAGCGTCTCCTGGCTCCTGGCATCCCAAAGTAGGGGGTTTAAGCAAAGTGACACATCCCAAGAAAGCTAAGTGTTGGGTGCATAAAGAGCAGATTGGTGTATGGGCTTCAGGTGCTCAATGTCAGCGCCATTTTATGGGCATCTCCTCTGAACATATGGTGGTGAGTGTGTGTGAGAAGGTGACAGGGAACATGGCGGTGGGGGGGGGGTGGTCATACGCAGACAGCTCATTCTCATTTCATCAAGGACAAAAACTGATGATGAATTACGAAATTGCAATTTTATACCCAAACTGGAGCCGACGGGTTGCTGTTTGTGGCTGCTTTTCTTTAAGGAAGACAGCAATCCATTTAAAGCATGTCCTCCTTACTGAAACCCAAAAATTGAAAATGCGAGGGCAACATCTCTTGGGCTACTTACTTATGACTTACGATAAAATCATATCATGTGGCAAATAATGCTGTGGATTTCCTTGAACCCGGAAGTCTGACTCCACAGGTGAGAGGTTTATGGCAACCGAAAGCAAGAGGACTTTCCATTGCTAGTTCCTTAAAAATTACCAAGAGTGATGGGGCCTCTGGGTGGCTCAGTTGGTTAAGTGTCCAACTTCGGCTCAGGTCATGATCTTGCGCTTTGTGGGTTTGAGGCCTACATCGGGCTCTGTGCTGACAGCTCGGAGCCTGGAGCCTGCTTTGGATTCTGTGTCTCCCTGTCTCTCTGCACCTCCCCTGCTTGCACTCTCTCTTTTCTCTGTCTGAAAAATAAATAAACATAAAAAAAAAATACCAAGAGTGAAGCTGTTTTCAAGCTTGTGGAAAGGAAAGTCTTGTCTTTCTTCTAATTTGAGGCTTTTCATGCAGGGGGTAGGGGTTTGGACAATAAGAATATGAAAATAAAAATGTGCCTTGGGACCAGCATTCTCAGCTGATCAGGGTTAGAGCTGTCAGTAAAGAAGGAAATGTGGTCAAATTAAGAAAATGGATTTTAAGAAAGGGGAATTCAACAGGCTTAAGGGATTCATTGAAAAGCCTCCACAGAAAGGAGATCAAGGGTCAGCTAGGGGCCTGGAGACGACCAGGTGTTCTTGCATGAAAACAATTCCCCAAAGTTCTTGCATTGTTGTCATTCACCAAAAAAAAAAAAAAAAAAAAAGATGTAGAAGGTGGAAGGCAGTCCATTGAGTAAACAGGACTTTCAAGGGATGGAGATGCACACTGAAGGGGCCAAGAAATTGTAAAACAGACTTGTTCCTGGGGAGGACGACAAAGAAATCAGAAAAACATGTTCAAGGAAGTCAGGAAATCTGAAGCAGGAGATGAGATATAAATTTTCAGGGGGCACAAGAGGAGAGTAAAGGGAAATGCTGTCCCTTTATTAGCTGGAAGAGAAAAGGAAGAGGTAACCATTGCCCCTCTCCAAAATGTTGGATCTGGAAGTCTCATTGAGCCTGTGAGGTAACCTGAAAATAAGAACTAAGAATGGGCTTTCCTTAGAAGTTTTACACTTTTCTAAGTATCCTGTGTCATCTTATTTGAGCCACCTTACAAGCCAAGGGCCAGATATGGAAGGGGAATGACCAGACGGAGAAAAGGCATGGGCAGGTGGGATGCCAACATTCCCTTCAGTTCATCAGTGCGATTTGACTTGCATGATTTGAGGACTTGTGACCCAGGCCACCAAGAGAACTGCCCAGGGCCCTGCCAGGTGGGAAGAAGGACAAACCATGGTGAGCTGGTGAAGTAAGCCATCTTTAAGCTCAGTCAGAAAACTCCTGACAAGCCAAAAATAATGCTAAATTACCTTGCAAGCACTGAGAAGTAAACAGGGAATGGAGGAACATTCCTTACTCGTGCATTCATTCATTTATTCATTCATTCAACAAATATTTTATGAGCGCCCTACTGTGTGCCAGATGCTGTTCTAAACGTGATGACAACAACAGTGTCATGAAAGGAAGCTTTCTGTAGGACCAATCGAATTAACCTTCATATGATAGCCTTGATATTTGCATTGGAACTCATCCTTGCGATTGGTCTTGACTTTGCAAATTTTCCAATGGTGCCTCATATATCATAGCTCTCCATAAATGGAGGGAGACTGTGTGGGCTCCTGCCCAGAGAATGTCCGCACATAATGAATGCATCAACCCACACGATGAAAAGGATCAGGCCTTACATCTCATTTGCTCCTCTAACAACTCTGTTCAATAGTCAGGCCAGGAGTTTAAATAAGGAGACGGGATTCAGAGAGGTCAGATACTGTGCCCATGAGCCTGCAGCTGGGGTGTAATGAAGCTGGACTTGGTACCAAGTCATGCTGTGTTATGAAGTTCTTCCAGGATGGATTTTTATTGCTGTTTCATAGGATGAAGAAGACAAACACACTAATGTACAGACCACAAAAGGCCAAATGTGAAGGTATCAGAGCCTCTGGGATTAGAGCCACTAAATCAAACATAGAATGCCCAGTAAAATTTGAATTTCAAATATGTCCCAAATATTGTCCTTTTTTGTTTTGTTTTGTGTTTTGTGGCTAAATTTGGCAACCCTTCCTAGGATCCACTGCTACACCACACACCATGTTCCTGGGGCCCTTGCCACACACTTCTTTTGGAGCAAGTATCAATCTCTCCTGAGACGGAAGGGGCTGTTTCCTTCCATTACACCTTGGGCTTGCTGCCCTCTTTAAAGGAGGGTTTTAGTCTGCTGCTGAAACAGACAAGCAGAGAAACTGGACGAGCAGAGAAATTGGAATCCTAATAAGACTAACAGCGACAGCTGCCACGTGCGGAACTCTGACTTGTGCTTCGAGCCGCAGGATAGCGCTAAGGGTTACCTATCATTTTCTCCCTTTTTATGCTCCAGTATTGAATTGATAAACTGAGGCCCACACAGATTAAGGGTGAGGGGCTGAGATTTAAACTCGTACAGATGACACTGTCTGTGTTCTTCTCATTATGCTCCCCAATGAAATAACATGCATTTTCCAGAAATTGGACCTGAGCTGCTTGTACAGTATTTCCTAACAACTTCCCGCCATGAGACTCCCACAAGAGGCAAGGCTACCTCGTAGTAGGAGGACATATGAAGAGGCCCAGGAGGGCTGTTAAGATTTGACAAGCAATGGAAAGGTGTCAAAATGACAAATGCTGTCTTGTCCCAGGAACCAGAATTTCCCTTTGGGGAGCAATCTAATGAAATAAAACTTCCACCTTGCTGGGCTGCGTCGCAACTGTTAACATCTCCCCAGGGAGATCCACTCTCCCACACTCCGTGGGGATACTGTCCTCCCCAGGGGGTTCTTGGTTCAGGGCCTCACTCTTCTGCCCAGCTGCCTTTCCATCCATTCTTATCAGTGCCCCCAGGAATCACAATGAAACACTTGGCCTGACCCATGGACGTTTGGTGAGGGAGCAAACCACCATGGTTTTCTCGAGTGCGTGTGTTAGTGGGGAGAGAAGGGAGAGGTATAGAGGTTTCTGGTCCTTTTTCATTATCTGTTGCGTATGATAACACAAAGCAAAGGGTTATGTGCTTTTGATTCTCTGACTGTACATTCTTGACCATCCATCCTGCTGCTTGAAGTATCCCCTCCAGAGAGAAGCCACTTGCATTGCACCTCTAGCATTCATGAAATGGAGTGAAGAAGGGGGTATATTCAAAGTCAGACTCATCACAGGCCAAGCCTCCCTTCCCTGCCCACAAGTCTGTCCATCGCTCTCTCTAAAAGGCTTTCTGTGATCCATACAAATTCAATTTGCAACTCACAATAGAATGGCCGCATAGAACCAATGGATAGGCTGGGATAAAAATTAAATATATGGATCACCTTCAAGTGGGGAACATTTCTCTCTTAGCCAAGGGTTGAAGGCCAAGACCAAATATTTCAAAGGTGTTCTGATCATACCTGAAAACAGTAGGTGTGTTCTAGAAGAACGAGGCAAACTCATCAGCAGCCCAGAGACGAGAATGAAATCGTGACACTGAGCCAAATATATAAATATGGAGACATGCCATCTGAAAAGGAAACAATGACAAAAATGCACCTGTGTGCTATTCCACCTAGGTGGACCCCACACATAAATTTTTATTCAAAAATATATCATTGTTCTGTATTGGGCTAGACTTCCAGTTGGGTAAGTCTCACATTATCAAGAGTTGGCTCCGTGTGGTTTTGTAGGCACGATCTCATTTAATCCTCAGAGCACCCAGAATTTGTTCTTCCCTCTGCCTGACACTTTCCCCCAGAAAACAACACGGTACATGGTGGTCCCTCTGCTTTGTGCAGGTCTCGGCCCAGGCAGCACCTGTTCAGAAAGGTCTTCCTTCCTGGGCCACCCTGCGTGAACCAGCACCTCCTTTACCCTCCACCTCCTTACCCTGCTTTATTTCTCTTCTTGGCACTCATTTTATATGTGTCTTTGTCTCCCCAGCATTCACATGGGCAAGATCAGACCGAAAGCAGCATCAAGGATGACTCTGAGAGGAAAACAGCTCAACTCAAAAAGGAGGCATTCAGTTCGGTGCGTGTACGTGTGCATAAGGAGAAAACTGGGCCCTTCGCCATTTGCGTCCGTGTTAGTGCTGGTTTATGGAGCTATACTCAGGAAGCTGATTTTGTCTGTTTTCTTGCACACAGAGAATAGTTCGCGATGTACAAGCAACACCACATTCTCCCTGGAATCTTACAAGACTTTCCTCTTGCAGGTAGGCCAGCGTTGTCTGTTTTACAGATGATGAAGCTGAGGTGGGGTAGTCTGGAGGGCTTGTGAAGTGTTCTGACGTTAGGGAGAGGAGGAAGGGGGCCCAAGGGAACCACTCTGGTGCCTCACACGCGGGGAGCAGCTCTACGGTGAGGAAGGTGTGTTCCTAGGCTGGTAGCAGACCAGTGAAGACAAGAGGCAACTGGCCCAGCGCACCTCTTCTCACTGCACCCCAAGGGGCAGACATGTGGGCACCGGAGGCGGTGAGAGGAATCTGACTCCCAGCCCCACAGCGTTGTTGCCGTGTGGCCCTGGGCTTGTTCTGTCACTTTGTCCCTGCGAGCCTCAGTCTACTCACCTGTAAATGGGACTGGTGATGTCTGTCTTGCAGGGGTTGTTGTGAAGATCAGAAATAAGCGATGTGGCGTGCCTCACATGCTGCCTGGCCTGGCGCCCAGCAAAAAATGTCACAAATCCGGAACCTGCTACTAATCATCACGAATGCAAGGTAAAATCTTGCTGGCTGAGTTTTCAGATAAGAGGTATTTTAAACGTGTAGTTTCAGTGTTCTTTGATTTTTTTTTATTTTTAATTTTTTTTAAGTGTTTATTCATTTTTTAGAGAGAGAGAGAGAGAGAGAGAGAGAGACAGAGCGTGAGTGGGAGAGGGGCAGAGAGAGAGGGAGACACAGAGTCCAAGGCAGGCTCCAGGTTCCGAGCTGTCAGCACAGAGCCCAATGTGGGGCTCAAACCCACAAACCGGGAGATTAAGACCTGAGCCAAACTCAGTCGCTCAACCAACGGAACCACCCAGGTGCCCCACAGCGTTCTTTGATTCTTAAACTTGGAGCTATGTCCACTACTTTGTGAGCTTCCCTGCAGGGTCCTGCCTTATTCGTCACTGCTCCAGAGCCCAGCATTGAGCATTGCTGAGCTTGCCACGGGGTCCATGCTACAGAAATACCATAATAAATACGATGCTTTTCTTTGAAGGGTTGCAGCATATGCAGGTAGTGCAAAGTGATGGAAGGATTATCTAGAGGTGGGCAGAAAGTGGTATTATGGGACGTGGATGTGTGTTTCATCACATGCATAGTGTAGTAGGTTTGAGAGTTGTACATGTGTGTGATTGTGTGTTCCTACACAGCTCATTTCAACTGGAGGCAGTTTTCTGCTTTGCCTAGTGTTTCTCGTGGACAAAATGCTATGCTCAAATTGTCCCCCGGTATTTCAATTGCATCGGAAGAAATTTGTGCTTTCAAAACAAGTGCCACGGCAGAACTGACTGTAGCATTCAAACAGGCTGTGACCCAAATGCTTGCCCGGATCTTTTTATACAAGGACATGTCCCCCATTACGTCCACATTGTCATGGAATAGATGTTTTTCCTATTTCACCGGGATTTTGACATTGCCTTCAAAGTCCTTCCAAAAGACACGAGAAAGGATAGTTTGCTCATAGTCTACCTCTTTGAGAACCACTACTTTGTGTCCTCATTAAACTCCGCTTGATTTTCTCTACACCATCCTGGCCTTCTTTAAGGTCCATGATTTGCCTTTGCCATCTGGCCTCACCTTCTGCCAAAAAGAACTAGCTATGAACTTGAAAAATGAAAGACAAAAATTCCATATCGTCTGGAAGTTGGCCATTTCTCTTTCATAGCTCTCCTCTGCACCGTACTTAGAGAGAGGCACCCCCTCTGGGTGGGTGTAACCTTGTGACAGGGTGCTCTGTTGGGTGCATCTCTGCCTCCCCCCGATAGCCCTCAGGCCAGGTGCCCTTGTGCAGAGGACGCAGCCCAGCTAGGTTTCCTGGCCACCCTGACTCTCCCTTGGGCTGAGCTGGTCACAAGTGCTCTGGTTCCACAGTATCGGGTGCTGGACCTGGGGACTCCAGCTGAGGCCCAGAGCGGTTAAATGCCTTGCTAGCGATCACATGCTAGCAAGTGACAGGGCTACTTTTACAAACTAGAGAACCAAGCAGGGAGGAGGAGGCCGCTGGCTCTGAGCTGCGCCCCTGGAAGTGAACTGAGGGGTCTAACAGCATTGTTTACCCTCTCAAACCCCACTCGTTTTATAGCAGAGCAGCGACGTACATGTGAGAGTAGAGTCCACATCAGAACAAAATCTACACAAAGCTTAAAACGCCAGGGCCTTTTCCTGAGTGAGAAAAGCATCGATTCTGTGTGAAAGCAACAGGGACCAGTGCCAAAGGTGCGTAACGTGGAACCAAAACTACCTGGTTTCACTCGCCTGTTTTCAAAAGGAGGCAGAATATGACGGGGCTTTGCTTCCACTCTCCAGCCCCCTTCACTCCCAGGGAGCAGTCACTTGGAGCTCAGTGCAGACTTGGAGCCAAGTGGGGGCCCTGATCTCGTCGGGCCTCTTCACAAGTGGGGCCATTGATACAGGTGGGTCAAGTTAAGGACCTGAGGATTACTCTGCTGTTTTCTCTCAGCTGCAAATGGTGCCCGGATGAATGGCAGCCAGGTCAAGGAGCCGGGAGTCTGGGGCGGAAACGCACAGGGAGGGGGCACGTTCTTCAGCCTTCCACCAAAGTTATCTTTTTCCTTTAAGAGGAGAGAAATTGTATAACAAAACAGGAGAGAATGAGGTGGGGGAGGGAGAAGCAATATGATGGGGGTGGGGAGGAAGCAAGGAAGAGAAAGAAGAAATGTCTTTTTCTAATGCATGAAGCTGAGAGAACATGAATTGGATAGTAAATATGTTAGTGTTTACCCGAAAGGCGGTTATCTTTTTAGTCTCAGGGAAAACAAAGATAGGTTTGGAATGGAAAACCCCATTGACCCTTACTTAGCCACCAATCCTATCCATCACGGCCCACGCTCCCCTCCTGTCCATGATTACTCCTCACACAAGCAGGCCAAGAGCATCTGGATGTCTCGAGGGCCATGCACAGAGCAGGGTCACCTGGGAATGGCTGCAGCCCGCAGGTTCTTCCTTCCTTGGAGCAAAGCAAGGCGTGCTGAGGGAAGAGTGGATAGGGTTACAAGCGGGAGCCGAAGATGCCAGCATTGGCTTGAGCTCTGAGCTGTGCGGTTGTCCTCTGGGGTCGATGCCATGGCACATCTACTCTGGAAATCGCTCCCAGTGAAGGGGTGAAGTGGGGCGAGGGAAAGCCCGGGGAGTGAAGGTGGCAGCTGGTTAGCACAGTCGGACACAGTCTCTGCAGCATTCCCAGGAAAACACCCACAGACACCGGAGAGGGTAGAAAATGCCCCTCAACACCAACAAGCAAGAGCGACAGGTGTTCATTTCAGGATGTTTCTACAGAATCAAGAAAAACTCATACAGATTTAACCTAATGAAACAGCCTATTTAAAAAGAAAATGATACATTATGTCTTTTCCTAGTGTCTGTTCCTAACTCAGAAAAGACAGGTCTGAACCAACCACCAAATTCCAGCACATCCTTTTCCCTTCATCTGAGGATCTGACAGTCACCAGAGTCCACGTCCCTGGTGGCCCTGCCTTCCCCTCCCCACCACAATTCTACAGGTACAGCAGCCCTGCTGTTCAACGAAGGAGCAGAGAAGCAAAAGGGATCTTCCCATAATGCAAATCATGCGTGATACCTCTCATGTTGTCCCCAGCAGTGTTTCCTAGACCTCCCCCTTTTATTTTTTTTAAACTTTTTTTTTAATGTTCATTATTTTTGAGAGAGAGAGAGAGAGAGAGAGCGTGCAAAAGTGGGGGAGAGGCAGGGAGAGAGAGGGAGACCCAGAATCTGAAGCAGGTCCAGGCTCTGAACTGTCAGCACAGAGCCCCACGAGGGGCTCGAACTCACTAACCATGAGATCATGACCTGAGCCGAAGTTGGAGCCACCCAGGTGCCCCGTAAACTGTACCCTTTCAAAGGCAGGAAACTTCCCACTTGAAACGACTGAATGAGCCTGCATGAATATCATGAGCAAATGCATGATTTCCACTTGGACCCCCATAGTGGACTTCTATAGTGGATTCCCATTATTACTTTCAGGAATTACTAACGGAACAAGATCTGCAAATAGGAGATCTGAGCTTAGACGAGTAAGTCCACTTCCTCTATTTGACCCCATAATTTTTGCTGTATTCATCTTCTGTCCCTCATACAGGATAACAAAACTATCTCTTTTTCTGTATTTATTAAATGCCAGGGGTTTCAAAGACATTCTCTCTCATCCAAATTTCAAAACAAACATAAAAAGGGAAGTATTATTGCCACTTTAAAGGCACGGACACTGAGGTCAGTGGTGCCCCCACGCCTCAGATCCCGTCCACTCTGACAACCCACTCTGCCTTCACCACCTCTGAGAGTGTAAGTCCCAAATCTCTGTTTCTTATTTCCTTGCCCCTTTGTGTGTTGTCTTTCTCCGTTTGGAGCCCCATTCCCCCAAGAGAGCCAAACATCACTCTTTCCTCATTTAGTGCTGCATTCTCGGGGGAGCCTTCCCAGACCCCTTCTCCCCAACTACTTTCTTCGTCTTCACAGCCCTTCATCTCCCCGCTAGTTTTGAACACCATGACTGTAATGGTTTGTTTTAGCTCCTTCCGCTCCATGGTGTGAGCTCCATGGTGGTTTTAGCTCCTTCCGCTCCATGGTGGTGATCCGCACCCAGGATTTTTGCAGTTGTGGGTCGATGAAAACTCACTTGAAGTGGCCTTGTAAAGCACTACAAGAAAATGAGGGGCAGGGGCTTCTTTTAAGGCGCTGAGTTTGGGCTGACTTGTTTTACAGCAACAGACAACCAGAACAATGCCTGCCTCAGAGGACAGTTGTGAAGATCTAATGCTCAGAGATGGGCTGAACATAGTAACAGCTCAGTTAATACGGTGAATTAATTTATAACTATTCGTATCTTTCTAACATTGCTGTTTTCTTGGTAATATCTAACTGGAGAAGGGGTAATTGCCTATGTTTTTAGAAGTGTGCCATTTTGAATGTAGGTCACCAATCAATCAAATTAAAACAGAGGAGCTTCCTCCCATCTCCAACCTCTCTCTGGAAACTTGACAGGAAGCCTCTTAATGTCTGTTATTTGGAATCAGATGAAAGTGCTCACAATGCAATCTATGTGTGTAATGCCAGCAAAATCTGAGTTTCTGATGAAGAGTCATCATCACTTGGCCATTTCTGTCCTCAAAAAAAAATTTTTTTTAAGTATAAAGAGAAGATACAGAGCCAGAACTTAAACAGAAGGGACTATCAACACCATCATATTTTAAAAATGTGTCTGAGGTCAGATATTCTGTGTTCTTTCTATTAGGTCTTTCCACACCATCCAGTCCTCCAGGATGGTAAAACTCCACTCTGTGCAGGTCACAGATTGATTCAGCGGAGACACTTCAATCAAAGTCACAATCCATTGGTCAACCAAAGAAAAGCTGTGATTCTCTGTCTCATTAGTCAAATTACTTCCCCTCTCCCATACTCTTAATTGGAAATTAAATGCAGCTTTTTAAGACACTGACACAAAGTTTAGAAGTGATTAATTCCTGGCTGTGTTTGCAGACCTGCGCACATAAATTTAAACACACAATGAATACTGCTTAAATTGAAAAAGGCTCAATTTAATTTAACACATTTATTGAATACCCAATACGTGTTAGGTGCCGGTAATAGGGTGACAAAACATGGGCCATGAAAGTATCCCAGTTGTCCAATAAACTACATCGAAAATCTATTTAAAATTCAAAGCAACAATTTATGCTGGGTCCCAGTGCTTATGTAACTTGGGAGAAGGTTATTATGAGGGCTTTTACATTTTTCAATATTTTTAAGTATTGCAATAAATACATGTTAAATGAAGGACTGAAAGTTGTCATTCATGTTTGTTAGTTGACTAAAGTTGATTATAGCATAGATTGTGTCTCTGTTGACACATCCTTTAACAAGGCCATCGAAGTTTAACTTATGATCGTCATCTGATTTGTGGATAGTTAGTACTTCAAAATTGTGTTTGCTGATAAAACTTTGTCCTGGGACTCATTGATGGATTCTTTTTAACACCCTTTCATTTTGCTAAGAGCCCTGAATAAAGCAGCTAAGTAACTCAATCGTGAGTTTGAGAGCAGAAATATCAACACTTCCATAAGCTTTTAGCTTCTTGGTCGTGATGGACACACGGTGTCATTGACCATTTTGGTCGTTCCATAAATAGACCCCACTGTAAACAGAAATATATGCATGCTTCAAAGCTGCCACATAAAATAGAAATCACCTAAACTTAGCAAGTTGTTAAAACCAATGTAATAGGCTTTTTAAAATATAAGAGTGAGACATGTGCCTGGAAGTTCTGGGCTTCAAGACTTTCTGTTCTCTGCTGACAACTGAGGGGTGCTTGAAGCTCCTTTGGCCCCAGAAGCTGCCATGTGATCCATGTGTGGCTCGTGCAGGAGGATGTTTCCACACACTCTCTTCCGTGTCATCACATAGGCCCACGCTTCTGGATCAAGAGGCGCACACCACAAGGGGTGAAGTTAGCCTGTCTCCCCGTTTCTCCCTATTTGAAGGTGAAGGATTAAAAAAAAAAAAAAAACCTACCGAAGAAGAATGTTCTCTCTCCCTTTTTGGCAGAGTAGTTGCTCTCCATCCAGCATCTTGAGAGTCTCGGACTCTAAGTGAATGGATCAAAAGCAAAAACGATTAAACTTCTCTGACAGGTGTTGGTATTGCCTGTGGCTTCCTAAATCTGAATCTGTCTCCCTTCCACTTCTCATACCTCAGCATCCTTCCAGATTTCCTCAGGCTTCTCGGCTCCTTGGTGGTCTATTTTGACATCTGCTCACCCTTATCTCGAATCATTTTAGCTGATCGACGTTTCCCTGGAAAAGTTGTCTAACAGATCTTTTTAAACTCCTTTAACAACTACCAAGTACTTAGGAAATTATCTTGGTGGGCCGGGAGAGTGACAGGCCCAAGACTTCCAGAAAGAGGATCACCATGGATGCATGTTCCCACACTTGACTATCTCCTGCATCAAATGGTACATGATCTTTAAACCTTTTATTTCGGCTACAAGGGGTACAGCATATAGGAGGATAGGCTCTGCTGTCCGAGAGACCTGTGTTTGAACCCATTTCCGGACCTCGTAGTAGTGCAGCTTTTGAAAAGTCACAACTTCGTCATCTGAGAAATAGAGATAACACCATGAACTTCTCAGGGTTGGGAAGGAGATAGAGTCCACGCTTGTGCCCTACCCGGCACCGGGCACAAGGTTGGTGGATCAGGTGCTCCATGAGCATTAAGTCCCTTCCCCCAGCTACTTCCTCCTGGGAACGGGAGGTGAGCAGAGAGTGTCAGAAATGGCCTGACACACTCAATCATGCACCTGTCAGTGTAGCTCCATGGCTCTATCTCTAAGGGACTCTTTCCCAATGTTTCCTTTCATCTTCCTCCATTCCTCCTCCTGCCACACAGCACACTGTCAGAGCGTCTTCACCCCCACACCTCAGCCCAGACGCGAACACACATCCACAACCCTGACCTCTTCCCACAGATGTCCCTACACGGGACCTTATCGAAGGAGAAAGCCAAACCAACCAATTAAGACCTCCCCTAATGCCGGCCGGAGAAGAAAAAGGTAAAACAAACATCAAGCCTCCACAGCAAATGGAAGGACTCAGTCTATGCTTGAAGATGCTAATCTAAATCAAGAAATAATCCAGCATAAGAAGGTAGAAAGGACCTTTTAATTCAGAAAAGCATTTAGAATTCTGGGAGAGTGATTGTTTTTAAAGAAATAACAGAAGCAAGAGATACTTTCCATTCTGTTGGATATGAAAAATGATGCAGACTAAAGACACAGAAAAATAAAGAACTAACAACTTTTTTTCCTCTAGAAAAAGTCACAGTAGAGCAACTGATTCTGTCTTTTCATCTTGATGCCCTTTCTAAAAATTCACATCTTGAAACTGAGGCGAGCCAATTCCAGAAAATAGAAAAACCTAATTTGATGTCCTTCCAGAAAAGTAGAAATTAAGTTCTGGGGTAATGATAGCAGCAAACGTTTGTTGAATGCTTATAATGTTGGGATGCAAAGGATCCTGTTCTAAGCATTTTATGTGCATCATTTTATTACACTCTCACTAACCATATGAAGATAGTTAGTATTAGCCCAATCTTACAGATGAGGAAACGGAGGCACGGAGGGGCTGAATAACTTGCTCATGGGCACGTGAGTTGTAAATAATGGAGCTAGGATTTGAAGTGAGGAGTTGGGCTCCAGAACCCACACTGAGCCAGGCTGCCATGCACAGAGTCGGGGAGTGCCCTCTATGCCCTCCAGAGCACCCAATCCTTACCTCGGAGCTGGCAGTTCCCAGGGAGACAGTGCTTCCAGGCCACGTTGTCAGGCAACTTAAAGAAGCAAGTGTTGATGGCATCATTGGAGAGCCAGTGAGGCGAAGACATTCTTCTTTCTGCTGGGACCCACTTGTCTAGAGAAGGAAGAAAAAATGTCAAGACTTGGAGATGTCTGAATGCTTGCTTTTTGCACTGAATGCTTGTTTGAAAAGTGTGGGGTTTTTTGTTTTTGTTGTTTCAATGTTTATTTATTTTTAGAGAGAGAGAGAGAGAGAGAAAGACAGAAAGGGAGGAGCAGAAAGAGAGGGAGGGACAGAATCCCAAGCAGGTTCCACATTGTCAGCACAGAGCCGAATATGGGTCTCAATTCCACAACCTAGAGATCATGGCCTGAGCTAAATCAAGAGTCATATGTTTAATCAACTGAGCCACCCAGGTGCCCAGAAAAGTGTTGTTTTTTTTTTTTTTTTTTTTTTTTTTTTTTTTTTTTTTTTTTTTTGTGGCAGCTCTCTGTGGTCACAAGATCAAGATAACGCTTGGAAAGAAAAGCAGTAAAAGCTCCTGATCCAAAAACACACAGCTGGTTTCTTCATTCCTGTTTAGCTCTACTGAGGGGATCTACTAATAACTGAAAATAATAATTAATAATATAGAACATAATAATTATCTAACATATTGGATTGATAGCATAGTAGAATAATAATTAAAAATAATAATTGATCGTTGAAAACCAGCTGAGGAAACATTAGGAGAGACGAGGTAGAAAAAGCACTGATCAAACAGATAGCTGAATTCTAAAATGCTGTAGGTTAGGGGCACCTGGGTGATTCAGTTGGTTAAGTGCCCGACTCTTGGTTTCAGCTCAGGTCATGATCTCACAGTTTGTGAATTCAAACCCTGCACTGGGCTCAGCACTAATGGTATGGAGTCTGCTTGGGATTCTCTGTCTCTCAATCTCTCTCTCTCTCTCTCTCTCTCTCTGTCCCCCTGCCCCTTCCTCTCTATCTTTCTCAAAAATAAATAAACAAGCCAAAACAAACAAACAAACAAATAAAATGTTGTAGGTTAAAAGTCTAAAACCAAATTTAAAAGTCACTTTATTATGGGGGTGCCTGGGTGACTCAGTCAGTTAAGTGTCTGACTCTTGGTTTCAGCTCAGGTCATGATCTTGCGGTTTTGTGATCCAAGCCCTGAGTTGGGCTCTGCACTGGCAGCCAGAAGCCTGCTGGGGATTCTCTCTCTCCCTCTCTCTCTCTCCCCCTCCCCCACTTGTGCTGTCTCTGTCTCTCTCAAAATAAATAAATAAACTTAAAGAAATTTAAAAGTCTCTATATTATGCAGGATTTAACAAATTTCCCAAGCTGGCCAAATAATTTTGGAAATACTAGTTCAGTTCAACAATACTTATTGATAGCTCCATTGGATTGCTGTGTTTGATGCCTTGAAGATAAAGATAAAGAAGTGACACTTCCTTTCCTCAAGCATTGGTGCAGAGAGCAGTCAACACCCCAAAAATGCAAGGCGCGGTGCATTTAGTTATGTGAATAAAAAAAAAAAAAAAAAAAAAAAAAAGAAAAACACACAAAAATAAGCAGAACTAAATCAAAAGACAGAATTAGGGGAATAAATTATTTTGTCTGTAGTCAGGAAAAGCTTGCCAGGATCCTGGCTAGATTTTGATGGATGAGTGATTTTTTGCACAGGTAAAATGGTAGGGATTGGGTGGGGGAAGAGTACTGTGGAGAAACAGAGCAAGGTGAGCAAAGCCTGGTGCAGAAGGAAAACAATTCATGTTCTGGATTTGCTAGAAGGAAGAGTGTGGAAGGGAGATGGTGGTCGGGAAATGAGAAAGCGTTTGAGGGGGTGACAGTGAGGAGGAGAAGTTGGCTGGGGGTTACTGTACTAGTTCTAATGGAAGATAAGGAACAGTTAGACTAAGCTGGTCTCAGTAGCAATGAAGAGAAAAGAGAGCAGATTTATTGGAGAGACAATTACGAATTGATAGTGACAGGACTTGTAAGTAACTGTGAGACTGAGGGAGAAAGGGAGACACTTGAAGGCTGCATCAGAGGTCTTGGGTGCAGGTGACTGGAAGCAAGATGGCGGCTGAGACGGTCTGTGGATGACCGTGAGCCTGAGGACCAGGTCTTGCAGAGGAGAGGCCAGGAATAGGTGAGGAGTCCATCTAGAAGGGGCTAGGTTTGATGCAGTGGCTGAGAGCTTACAGCTGTTCTCTGCCATTAAAATACTTCCTGAAAAATGAAAAAAGGGAGTCCACAGTGGTGGCAGACTTTAAGGTGGCTCCCACGACCTCCAACCCGCAGTGTTCATACCTGTATAATCCCTTCCCTTTGAGCAGGGGCAGGACCTGTGACTTGCTTCTAACCAGTAGAATATGGCAGAGGGGATGGATATCACTCCCATGACTATGTTATTTTATAAAAGACCGTCTTGCTAATGGAGTCTATGGCTGGAGATTCTCCTTGCTGGCCCAATGGAGTAAGTGGCCATGTGGAGGGATTGCGGGCATCCTTGTCTAGGAGTTGAGAATGCCCTCCCTCTGACAGCCAGCAAGAACCCAGGTCCCTCAGTTCTACGGCTGCAAGGAAATGAATTCTGCCCCAACAACTTGAATGAACTTAGAAGTGGATTCTTTCCTAGTCAAGCATTCAGATGAAAATATAGCCCAGTCAGTGTCCTGATTGCAGGGTTGTGAGACCCCAAGCAGAAAGCCCAACTCAGCCATGCCCAGCTTCCTTCACAAATTTACGTGTCACCCTTGCACAGGGACCATGCTAATCTTCTCTGTATCGTTCCAATTTTAGTACATGTGCTGCCGAAGCAAGCATAGCCGTGCCCAGCTTCCTGACCCATGGAAACTGTGAACTAGAATATGTGTGCTGTTTTAATCCACTGACTCGGTGGTAATCTGCTACGGTAGCCACGGGAAACTAATATAGTCACACTGTGGGAAGGACCCAGAGGGGTTTTGAGGACTTGAAGGAAACAAGGGAAAAGGGAAAAAATAGAAGCAGGTCAAGGAGGCCACTGCTGAGGTGACAGAAGGAGGTTGGCTCAGGGCACTGCCCAGTTTGGGGCCCATGGGGAGCCACACACAGGCTCGCATTTCATCTGGTCTACCTCTGGGGACCTTGGGCTTCTCACAAAATAAAGACCATCTCATATTGTCCCTCAAATTTGTGCAGGTGGGGAAGGGGTTCCAAATGCTGACATGCCCTGTGGGGTGGCATGTCTGCCTCCCAGAGGAGGTGCTATCCCACGGCAGAGATGAAAACTAGGCCCTGGGGCAGCATAAACCACTCGGCCGGAGGCAGGCCACACCTGCTTCTGTTCTGCATAGCAGACACAGGCCACTGGCTCTCCTCTGCTTCCAGGAAGCCCTCCCTGTTGTCTTACAGAGCTGTGTCGTTCATGGGTCTACAAGGAGAGAAAACTCTTCTATTCCTCCCTTGTCTTTCCCCCTTCTTGTACTCAGAACTCATACTACTTTCGACTATTCAGATATAATTCAGTGCTATTTTAGGTAAAATTTTGAGGGGAACCGAATCATATTTATACCCAGAAATACACCCCCCACACACCCCCACACACACGGACAGAGAATGCGAATGTGCATTACAGAATAACTGGGTCCTGTCTGTAAGTTCTTGTGTGAAAGATAATCATTACTTAAAGTAATTTGCTTAAAACCCTGCCTTGATTGCTTGTTATTATGTGAAAGCCTGGTAAGGAACCCAAGATTTGCTCAGAAATGTAAAATGCAGAAGGTCCAAATCTTAGTGACCGACAGCCACTAGGAACCCTTACGGAGGCAAAAGAGCTCTGTCTCAGTAGCACTGAAGAGAAAAGCTCCTGAGAGCTTACATAAGAGGTTAAATAAGAGTAAAAGCTCCTGTTTCGGGGGAGGAAATAAGGAGGAACTTATAATACTTATAATATGGCAGGCCCTCTGCCAAGCACCCAGTGCACTTTATCTCACGCAATCCTCACAATGGCAACATGATAGAATAAATATTATCATCTGCAACTGAAGGAAAGAAGGAGAAACTTGGGCTTGGGCAGGTCAGAGTGAGTGCCCAGCTGGACAGCTCCAAACCGAATCCTCTCTCCACCACACTGGAAGACAGCAGGGCCAACAAGACTCCAACTGTGTTCATTCTTCTCTTCCCCAACTTCAATACACAAATCCTGAAGATAGAGTCAAAACCCCCATGGCCACAAGAGAACTTTCCTTGGTTTTTGAAAGATCAGAGACTGTGCAGCAAGCAGTGTGCACGCACACTGAGAACCAGCTATGCCTGCAGCCCAGCACCTTCAGGAGTGCCCACCAATACAGAACCTCCCCCAACAAGACAGGGGCCCTGTGCTAGTGGAGATGGAGGCCGAAGTTGGGTCTGTCTCGTTCACCACGGCAAACTCAGTGCTGAGCACAGGCAATGTTTGTTAAACAACTGAATGAGTAAATGGATGGATAGATACATAAATGGATGGATGGATAGACAGACAGGTGGACAGAAGGAAAGGAATTGATTAATGGATGGATGAATGGATGTAAAAAAAAAACCCAACTCAAGAGAGGGAGACAAACAAGTTTAGCTCATTCATTCATTCATTCTGAGAGAGAGAGAGAAGGCATGAGTGGGGGAAAGAGAGAGAGAGAGAGAAAATCCCAAGCAGGCTCTGCACTGCCATTGCAAAGCCTGATATGGGGCTCGAACTCACGAACTGCGAGATCATGACCTGAGCTGATATCAGATGCTTAACTGACTAAGCCACCCAGGCACCCCAAGGTCAGCTCCTTTTAAATCACACTCTTCCTTTCTGGTCAGAGACCCCTGGGCATCCTAGACTTAAAAAGCAATGTCAGGGGGCGCCTGGGTGGCTCAGTCGGTTAAGCAGCTGACTTCAGCTCAGGTCATGATCTCGCGGTCCGTGAGTTCGAGCCCCACGTCAGGCTCTGTGCTGACAGCTCAGAGCCTGGAGCCTGTTTCAGATTCTGTGTCTCCCTCTCTCTGACCCTCCCCGTTCATGCTCTGTCTCTCTCTGTCTCAAAAATAAATAAACGTTAAAAAAAAAATTAAAAAAAAAGAAAAGCAATGTCAGTAAGGAATGGTTTCCCCCGTTATTGTTACCACCTCTAGCCAAGATGAATTTTAAAAGTGAAAGTAGGGGTGCCTGGGTAGCTCACTCAGTTGAGCTTTCGACTCTTGATCTTGGCTCAAGTGATGACCTCGAGGTTTGTGGGATCAGGCCCTGAGTCGCTGTCAGCACAGAGCCTGTTTGGAATTTTCTCTCTCCCACCTTCTCTGCCCCTCCTCTGCTCACACATGCTCTCTCTGTCTCTCTCCCTCTCGCTCTCTCTCTCTCTCAAAATAAATAAATAAACTTAAAAAAAATAAAAGTGAAAGTAGGCAAAGGATGTTTATTTTATGAAGCATTAGTCAAAGGGTTTTTTTTTAAAAAAACCGCCCAACTGAAAGACAGACATCATTCCTGTCATGTTGAATTCCTCAGACAGGGCCTCACATACTTAGTCCCTGAATGCGCATGTAGGGAGCTTGAGAAAAAGGCACATTTCAAGAGGTAAGCACAGAACCTTGCCATGGTCCTGCCCGAATACTAACAAATTAATAAATTAAGCCAAGCCAGGCCTGCAAAATGCCTAGCTAGACATCCAAATACCACGGCTCCGAGCCTCTCAGCCTTATCTGCATTCTTGAAGTTTAACCCAGGCCGCTGGCAAGCTGGCTCCCAACAACTGATCTCGATACTGAGATAGCAAATGGGGTAATAGCCCCAAGCCTGCTCCCTGGATATGGAGTGTGCAGAGTGTGCAGTTCCAAGCATGAACATTTTCCTGCCCTCTTGCATGGAGCTGTGACCACGTCCTGCCACGTCTCCTGTCTACCAAATGCATCCCTCCGAGGCCAAAGAAGCTGGAAAACAGGGAAGCAGGGGACATCATTAGCGAAAAAGGTTTCTTTGTTGCGAAGTCCCTTTGGGTAGGGACGTCTGCCAAACTGGCCACATGAAGCTGGGGATCAGCCATGGTGCTCAAGAGGGAAGCAAACAACGATATACGAAATTTTTTCCACTAGTCTTGATCCTTAGAGAAATCTCTTTCCAGATGTGGTTTTTCATCAGCTTCCTACTGAGAGACCTCAAGGCGCCTAAGCCACCTTCTGTACCATATGGATCATCTAATACAAACAGTGTCTAATGATAGCAACTCTCAGTTATCCAGAAGCTATTAATTTAGCGTGTGGGTTAGCCAGAACCTCAGCTTCCTCTTCCCCTCCACTTCTTGCCTGGTTTGCACTGCCCTCCTGCTGCTCCCCAGAGGTGAGCCCCAAGCAAGCCTCAGTAGGCTGACTTTCTGTTGGCATCTGTGGGATTCTAAAAACTCAATGTCAGAACAGATCTTATCCCATTATCCATTCAAATCCTTTCATTTTCCAGATGAGGAAAATGAGGCACAGACGAGGGAAGTTAGTGGCTGAACTGGATCTCTTAATTTTTTAGTGTTTCTTTATTTATTTTGAGAGGCAGGGAGGGAGGAAGGAAAGGGGAGAGAGAGAGAGAGAGGGAGAGAGAGAGAGAGAGAGAGAGAGAGAGAGAGAGAGAGAGAGAGAACAATCAGGGAGGGGCAGAGAGAGAGGGAAAGAGAGAATCCCAAACAGGCTCCATGATGTCAGCACAGAGCCCACTTCAGGGCTCGATCCCACAAACCTTGAGGTCGTGACCTGAGCTGAAATTAAGAGTCACACACTCAACTGACTGAGCCACCCAGGTGCCCCTGAACTAGATTTATAGTTCCCCATCATGCTTAGCTCCAGCTGAAAACATAATTGGGGTAAGAAAGGTGAAAACAGTGGTAACCAGGAAGTCTGGGGACTCATGTCTTCTTCATTCATCTATTCTTCACCCATTATCTCCCCACTTCCTATGTCAAGTTGAAAGATACAGGCCTGGGATGAGAATAGAAAGTAGATTTCGTCTTGCAGAGCAAAGCTGATCAGTTGTCAGTGACTGCCTGGAGAGCTGTATGGAGAAGGACATGGAATGGTCAGTGATGTCCTTCTTGGACAAAGGAGTGGAGAAGTACCAATAGCCACTGACTTGGACGTGAAGACCACCGTAATCTGGTCTCATTTTACTCATCTAACCTCATTTCTCCCATCTCCCAAACAAGGTCCTCTCCTGGGGTCAGAATCTGGCTCCACCTTCCCACTGAACCACATCTGTGTCTTCCCTATGTCTGTTTTTTTTTTCTTTTGTGTTCTCCTGCTCATGATTCTCTCCATTCATCGAATCAAATCACAACACCCATTTCTCTGCAGAGACTTCCCGACTACCACAGCCCACACAGAAATCACCCGCATTGTGACAGACCACCCAACTTAGCGTTTAATTACAGTCTTGCTCTGGGTTAGTTCCTTTGTGCCAGTCTTTTCTCCCCAACTAGGTACCCCCAAGAATAGGGGGGGATGCAGTAAGTTTTCAATCATTGACATTAGAATCAATGTGAATAGCATGTATAGTTTTAATTTTCAAATGTACGTGTATATTTTATGACAGTGAGACAAAAAGCAGGATTTGGGGACCTCCTCTCCGTTTCTTCTTTCCTTCTCATTCATTCAGCCATGACCTCCTTCTAAACTCAATCATAGTGACATTCAAACAAAAGCAACATTTTCTAAAACTCAAACCCGGTGCACGCCTAAGCAAAGTAGTTTGATATAAATTCTTGGCATTTTAATAAGTCAAGGGGAGAGATTATTAAGCCTTCCAAGTACAGTCTTTACTCAAGCTAAGCAGATGTTAACTGTCATTTATTCTAGGATTTAGTCCTCAGAACTTAGCAAGGAAGTCAGATATAGATAATATCCCTAAAACATTTTTGCTTTAGGTCTTTATCCAAAAATGTTGATAATTTCTTCCCCTTAGCAAAACCCACACGTTTTTCTTAACAAAAAAAGAAAACACGACAATTATCACCGTATTATTTTGCATAAAAATAATACTAAATTGATGGATCATTTATATAGTGGCCATCTCTAAGAAACTCAGGAATTTGTGTGAGAGCTTTGGGACAGGAAAAATAAAAATTCAGGATCTTTTACTATCTATTAAGGCCTTCTCATGTATTTTTCTAATTTCTTTTCAGGTTAAAACATTCATGTTTCCCACTAGAACTGGTTGGTAGAGAACTGAAGTCCCTTCCTCTCCACTGCCCACCAACATTCCTTCATTTTCCATTTTGAGTGAAAATGTCAGCAGAACCTTTAAGCTGTTTTCCTGGACATGACCTATGCTCCTTGAAATAAGTAGGAAGCTCCCTTCAAACAAACCATGGTAAATCACCCAGCATCTCCACTGCCCTGGGCTTGGGTAGGTTTCTCATGTAAACTCAGCTTTTTAGGGTTCAAAAATCTTAGCTTATTTTAGAGAGAGAGAGCAAGTGAGGGAGAGGGATAGAGAGGGAGAGAGAGAATTTTTTAAGTTTATTTATTTATTTTGAGAGAGAGTGAGCGAGCATGTGCAAGTGAGCGGGGGTGGGGCAGGGAGAGAGAATCCCAGGCAGGCTCTGCACTGTCAATAGAGTCCAGTGAGATACTCGAACTCATGAACCATGAGATTATGACCTGAGCTGAAGTCGTATGTGTAACCACCTGAGCCACGCAGGCACCCCAGAGAGAGAAACTTAAGCAGGTTCCACGCTCACCACGGAGCCCAGTGTGGGTTCGATCCCACGACCCTGGGATCATGACCTGGGCCGAAATCAAGAGTGGGACACTGAATTGCCTGACCCACCCAGGTGTCCCTCAAAATCTTAGTTTTGAGTGATGGGCCGGTTCAGCCTGTCCACAGCATGAACAGCCGGGGAGAAGAAAGGAAGGCCTCTCACACTGGGCCAGAACTGAGGAGCCTGATGGAGGACTTGTCTGCACACACCCACCACCCACAGCCCAGGGACACACGAGGGACCCAGGCTCCCTGGAGGTGGTGGGGGCAGGGCATTTGAGGAAAAGGCCAAGAAGTCAGGACTCTGAGCCCACCTTGCCCCAAAGTCAGAGCTCCTGTGCTTTAGTCTACACTGTGGTACCCGCCCAAGTTCTGAGTGACTGGATTACGTTAAAAGGTCCTTCTGCTTTTAAAGATGGGGCAACTATTGACCTAATGAATGCCTCATTGCCTTAGAATTCCAGGGTACCCAAGGTACTGAAAGCACCTTTTAACCTTGGGAGCAGTAAGATATGGAAGATATAGAAACTAGGAACAAAGATTATCTGTGTCACTTTTTCTCCAAAAGATTAAAAAAAAAAAAAAGTACGAGGGTAAAACTTTAACGAACATTTGCTGAGAAGTCTGTTTAACAACATAGTCTTACAGATTTTTGTTTTCCAGAGTCTGATAATTTCAGAGACAAACATTTTTGGAATCAATGGAAACTTCTTATCATACCAGGTAAGAGCATTGAAAACAAATAAAAGTCAAAGCACAAAAACCTTTCCTAGCCACGATCACCATCATCTCACTTCTAAAAAGGGAATATTTAGCACCAAAGACATGAGGAGGACGTAAAATCAGAAAAGAGGACAGTCCTTGAAATGAAAGAGATTTAGTTCCCTGAAAAGTGCAGCACATGGCCCCTTTCTTGCCATGGTCAGGTGGAAATGCCATCAGGGCCCGGTCCCTGGAACCTATCCTTCTAGGGTGGTGGGAGATTCACAGAGGAGGGAGAAGACCTGGGTCACAGAGGCCCACGTGTGTTTCCCAGACCCTTCTCCCTCTCCTGTGACTGGCTGGAGGGTCTCTGAGTGTCTGAATGTCTGGAGCCTTGCTCGCTCATTCTGTCAAGTCTGGCCGGAGTCTGGGAGCCAGCGTGGCAGTGTTTGTGGAGCCAAAGTGGAGATTAAGTCATGTTTTAGAGGTGACCTCTGTCCACCCTTTCTGCAGTCATCCCCTCCCCTCTGGGCCTCACTCCCCAGCAACTCCCCACCTAGATGCTTTTGTCCTAGATGAGCCCCTCCCTGCTAACACAAGACCCAACACGGTCTGGTCCGCACACCCACCATCACCTTCCGACCCCCCACCCACCCCCACGGTTGCCTTCTCCTCAAATGGACCTGGTCTTTGTTGTTGTAATTAGGTTATCTCTGCCTTAGGGACCTAAGGGACAGTCCCCAGCAGCTCTGGCTGGAAAGGCAGGTCGCATAATCCCTGTTATCAAGAGGCTTGTCATTTAGCATGTAGATCAACTAATTCTTTCGATACCAGGGGAGCAATTGTGCATCTTAATATTGATTTTTTTTGAGATACAATCGCCTACATTCCTGAGTCAGACTCACTTACTGAAGCTAAAAGGTTCCACTTACTATATTATGAAACTACCCCCACCCCCATCACACACTCCATCCCAATTTAATGTTACAAAATTGGACAAATCTGAAAGGCTTTGTGTTTTTCCACTTGGTCCAATTTCAGAATGAGCATCCAATCAGAAAAAATGATCCTGGCTCTTCTAAGACAGCACGTGTTTGTCTTTGGGGTAGGGGGGGCATATTCTGCCATTCCTCACTGCCCACCCAACTGGCGCACACTTCCTGTGCTCCCCAAACTTTGCAGTGCAGTGATGTTGGGCCCTTAATTTAATGAAGCCAGCTTATCAGATTTCTATGTTTCATGATGAATTGGGAAGCTGGGCTTTCAAATTAAGCTGGGGGCATTTTCTTATTAAATACCCTTCCAGGGCAGTGAGAGGCAGAGAAAGAAAAATCTGAGCTACCGCCTCAAGAAAAAGTGCTACCTCCTCAAAGGCCAAAGATGCACTCAGATTTGGGACAGGCAGAGTTGTAGATTCCATATTATGAAAGAGTATGAGGCAAAGCATGTAGCAGCCAAGAGCAATATAAAATTTGTTCTATCCAGAAAGTTCAATGTCCCTGAACACAAGGGTGCCTGCTGCAATAGAGCACATCATCACCATTGGAATCCCAATCAACGACGACTCTTTCCACCACTTACTAAGGATCAGCCATGGGTTTGGCACTGTGTTGCAGAGTGTGCTGTATCTTTTACGCACATGGTCCCGCTTCATCCTCACAGCAAGCTTGTGAGGTGTGTTCTATTAATCATTCCCATCTTACAGATAAAACTACCGAGGCCAGGAAAGTTTATGCGAGTTGCTCAAATTCCTGAAACCAACAAGTAGCAGAGGCAGTTTCCAACCCAAGGCTGCCCAACTCCTAAACTTGTAGGCCTACTACAAAACTGCTCTTCATGTTCTGCGAGTTACTAAGGGGTGCCTTCATTTATTCCACTAGCTATGCGTTCATTTGGAGATGATTGCTCATCTTCCAGGTCCTAGGCGCCAAGGAGAGAAAAGAACATACAGTGCAGGACAGGAGACAGAGAAAAGTAAACAAATACTGTACCATCAAATAAAGTGATGCCTTTCTTCCATCGGGAGGGACTTTGGAGAGGGTCTTAAAGATTTCATAGGAGATTTTAGAGTACATGTTGTTTTCTTTTGAAATTCCATGTAAATGATTAGATGCTTAAGAGAGAATGGGGAAAGAACTGAGCTAAGAGAGTCTCATAAGTCCGTTCAGTACACAAGTGAATGTGGTCATGTTACTTCCCTTTGTATTTATGTGAAATCTTCTATCTCGTGGGCTCTATGTGCATATTGATGTTTTACTGACTGCGAAGTGAAATTAAATCTTCAACCAGGAGAGCAAATGTAGCAGACTTCAAAAAAATTCTCAGCAGAGATCTGCATTGCACTGGGGACAAGATATTAACATATGACTTCTTTGTAGTTACTCTGTGCTTAAGGAAGGAAGAGTTACATTTACTTTTTTTAAGTGTATTTATTTATTTTGAGAGAGATTGAGAGAGAGAGACAGACAGACAGACAGAGGCAGAGAGAGGAAGGGAGAGAATCTGTCAGTGCAGAGCCCAACGCAGGGCTCAATCTCACAAACGGAGAGATCACGACCTGAGCCGAAATCAAGAGTCAAAGGCTTAATCCATTGAGCCACCCAGACACCCAAGTTATTTACTTTTTGTTGTGTAATCATAATGTAGTGTGTGGCTAAGCACTGTTATAGATTTCTGTCCTAAAATTTCTTTTATTGCATTGGTTTTGCTTACTTCTCTCTCATACTATTGAACGGCCCAGTCTTTGTGGAACAACTCAAGGGCCTAGTTCAGTGTCTGGACCACAGGAGGTGCTCAAGAAATGTTTGTTAAAATAGAAAATTGAATGCATGAATTAATTTTAATGCCTGTACAACTTCTCCTAGAAACAAATGATATACCCATTGTAGTGTGGGTACATACTATGACCATATCATACTTTCTGGAACACTCCTGATTTGAAATATTCTCTTGTCCTCACCAACCATCAAAATGGCCATTTTAATATTTGAGCATCATCTATCAGCTTACTTCTTGTGCCCCAAAACAATTACCAAGATTATTTGTCAGAATCATGTGTCTCATTGCTCTTTTTGGGAAACAAGGTTGCCACAATAACAGATAAACTATGTTCTTGAATGAGAAGGTAGACACCATTAGGGGGTGTGAAAATGAAGAGACACAAGTACAATCCATCAATTTGGGTTCTAAGAGTTTTTGGTGTTCTCATTAAGTAAAAAGAATACATGATAAAATTTATTCATTTATTAGCAAACACTATCAAATGTTCTGAGAATACTGAACATGTGTTATGTAAAGTTTTGGTGAGAATCTGATGGAAAATACTTGACTTGTCAGCCTTGTTGATCACTACATTTATAATTGTCGAACATGAATTCTGTTATTTTAGGGGCTTAGATGTTAAAGCACAATATAGTAGTAGTAAGGGAGAACTCCAGGCCTATACCAGACATTTGTCATATTCTTACCGGCCCATCAACTTTGAAATGACCTCCCATTACTAACTGAAATACCTATGTTTCCCAGTATAGAAGTTAGAACTGAAGTGACTTAGCCTTTTTGCAGCTAGAATACAGCATGTGACTCAAGTGCCCACCAATCAAGGACATTTGGGAGAGACTTCCTTCCAAAAGATCCTGTTGCACAAGTGGCTTCAAAATAGGTGGAAGAAGCTGGTGCAGTAAAAGTGAATCTCAGGCGCTTAGTGCTCGGCAGTGGCAGAGTCAGTGACTTCCTGGCAGGCTACTCTGTCTGCAGGGTTTGGGTATTGCTTCTGAAGGGGGGTTTCCAGCTCCTTCCTCTAGCCTTTCCCCCCAGGTTCTGTGAGTTTCCTCGTATCCTTCAATAAATCCTTCTTCTGCTGAAACGTGTTCAATGAACACATTGCTTCGCAAGTAGGACCAGGGACTGTTACAAAAGATGACATCTGATCATGAAAATAATCTTGACATTCACAGTGAGTACATCATCTGGGAATTCCAGGCTGATCTCTGAGTGTGTCTGTGTGTGCCTGAACAATGGAGTGTGAAGTCAAACTAGTTTAATCAGACAGAAATCCTGGCATCTGTTTGTTGGAATATGATTATGGGGGTTTTTGTTGTTGTTGTTGTTGTTGTTGTTGTTGTTGAATATATTACTATTACTTACTCAAACTGCTTGGAAGATAGTCCTGAGTTTCCTGTTAATTACAAAAACATTGATTTGGAATAAGCAAATGGTTATACATCTGTAAAACCTTTGTATGAGTTTGCTTGGGCTGCTATAACAATATACCCCAGTCGGGGTGGCTTAGACAACAGAAATTTATTTTCTCACGGTTTTGGAGGCCAGAAGTCCAAGATCAAGCCCAAGATTAGGAGTCAACAGGTTTAGTTTCTTCTGAGGCTTCTCTCATCAGCTTGAAGACGGCCTCCATCTCTGTGTCCTCGCGTGGTGTGTCCCCTGTGCACATGTGTGTTAATCTCTTGCGATAAGGACAGCAGCCATATTGGATCAGCGCCCGAACATATGAACTCATTTTATGTTAATTACCTCTTTAATGGCCCTATCTCCAAATACAGTCACATCCTGAAGCCCTGGTTGTTAGGATTTAAGCATACGAATTTGTGGGGAAGAGGACACATTTCAGCTCATCGCACTTATGTTCATCTAAATTGTTTAAATCTAAGGCTGATTTGGGGAAGCTAATTCAAAAAGGTACCACTACTTCTGTTTAGTTTAACATATATATTTATAGTAGAATAATACGTTGGTTATTACATAAAAACTCCATTTTAGAAAGCAAGGTTAGACCTCTGTTTCCCCAAACCCTCCCCCCTCCATCCTTCAAAGTTTAATTTTTAAGAAATTAAAGTAAAAATATCTAAACAGCGTTTAAAATCTGATCTTTTCCATAGAGTTGTCCGCACTCTTCAATCCCCCACTAAAATCCTACTTTTACACAAGGTCTCCCCTGATCTTCCCCAGCTGGAGGAGCTCTCTTCAGGACTCTGAGAGTACCAATTAAAAGGCAGAGATTGGTGGAATGGACAAAAATTATAATGTAATTAGGTGCTGTCTTATAAGAGAGATACTCTCGATTCAAAGACACAGACAGTTTGAATGTGAAAGATGGAAAAAATTTAAGCAAAAGAGAACTGGAGTGGATATCCTAATATCAGACAAAATGGACTTTAATACAAAATTGTCACGAGAGACAAAGAAGGACATTTTGCAATGATAAAAGGATAAATCCATCAAGAAGACAGTAACAAACATTTAGGCACTTAACCATGGAAGCCAAATTATATGAAGTAAAAACTATCAAAACTGAAGAAGAAATAGACAATTCAACAATAATAGTTGAAGACTTCGATACCCTGCTTTCAATTAAGAATAGAAAAACTACACGGAAGACCAATAACAAACCAGAAGAGTTGAACAACATTACAAACCAAATGGACTTAATGGACATCTATAGAACCCTCAAACCATTAACCACAGACTATACATTTCTTCTCAATGTAAATAGAAAATGCTCCATGAGACATCATACATTAGGCCATAAAGTAAGTCTCAATAAATTTTAAATGACTGAACCACACAAACTATGTTTTCTCATCTAATGGAATGAAAATATAAAGGAATAACAGGAGGACTTTGGGGAATTAAAAAATATGTGGAAATTAACACACTCCTCAATAACCAATGAGTCAAAGAAGAAAGTACAACAGAAATGGGAAGATATTTCAGTTAGTAGTGTATTTAGGGCTGCTCTTCCAAAACTAAGCTATTGTGCTAGAAAACTGCCCATTGTATTCATCAAAAGAAAAATCCAGTAGAATGTTACTTGCCGATTGTCTGGCAATATGCGAAAATCATGAATGAATCAGAATTTCTGTCCTAACAAATCCCTCTGGTTCTGCTTTGACTCATCCTGTCTCCATTTCTTTCATTAATGGATGGAGAAGAAATGCCATGAATGAGAAGTGGCAGCTTGCACTTTGAGAATGATTATAACACCCTTAATATTTACTCCCTAGAAGCTGTCAAAAAAAAAAGTTTGGCATTAAATACAACCTAATATTCACAATGAAGAAGAGCAATTATCTATAATCCTATTTTCGTATCTATTATAAAGGCTACCTTTTTGTCTTCTCCAAGACAATCTGCATTTATTAATGCTGTGACCAGACACGTGTAAGCAACAGTATGAGTTTACTTTACAGTAAACTCATTTTACTTTACTTTACAGTTTACTTTACAGGAGGGTTTCGCCTTCACAGTTGCATTCTACGCTAGCAATCCAGTCTCCTCCAGCTCTAGTAAGAGCTGGATAAATTCCGGGCCTTTCCTAAAATAACAATGATTACTCTTCACAAAAGAATCACCAACAAAGACTACACTTGAGAAGATTTAGATTGTCTTCCCCACGGTGCACATATAGCAATGCTCCGCTTTTTAGACCTGATATAGCGACGCTACAGATGAATATTTTGGTTAATTAGTACAGGTTTATCAAATTCTTTCATAATCTTGGATGGAAAAGTAAAGCAACTCAAAGATTCAGTCCAGACTAAATAGTGTAGCCTAATAGATCAAAAGCCTGCAAGAAACCAAGCTGTGGAAAAGTAATAATGTAAATAAAAATGTGATTTCAATCCCTGCTTGGCGACTGTCCTCGCTCTGGCCACGAAGGCTCAGTGCCATCAGATGCATTAATGCTGAGACACCGGTCACTCCGCGGGGAGGGGGAGATGGTGAAAGCTTTTTTGCCTGTAGATTGAGGGGAACTGCTTATAAGCCTGAAATGCATTTGGCTTATGCATCAGACATCAGTTACTGAAGAAGCAGAGGCGATGAACTTCCTTTAGCATTGACCTGACCTGAGGGGATAAAGGCATGCCAACGTGCTGAGTTACTTCAACAATGCAGAGACATCCAATGTCAAAATGCCACAGGGCTGTGCGGTGTTCCAAAGCTGGAACCGGGTTTCCATGAGACTATTTTAAGGTGGTGGGATTTCTGAAGTGTCTGCAGAGGTGCAGCCCTCCCCTCCCCTGCACCCCCACCACTCTCATTGTTGGAAGAGCAGAGTAACCTTTGTCCTAGGAAACAATGACGGACGATCCCCAAAGCCCAATGCATATAAACAGTGCTAGCTTCACATGGTGGTCTGGAGACCGAGCAAGGTATAGGAGGTAATGAAGAAGACATTTGCAAGGAATTTCTGTTCTCCTGTTCTCTCTTTCTATCCTCCTGCTAAGCCATTTTCAGCTGCTGACCCCCCAGCAGGGTTTAGGACTTTGGCTGGAGAACAGCATAGGAATGAGCATCTGAAATCTAGGATTCAAAGCCCTTTGTTCAGAGTTGGAAATCTTCCTGGAGCAGGGAACCTTAATAGCATAGATTAAGAGCTAGGGCATTGGAGTCTGACATCCTGGTTTCAGATTCTCATCTGTCACTTAATAGCTGTGCAAACTTGTGAAAGGTGCTTAACTTCTCTGAGTCTCGTTCCCTCATCTGTCTATGAAGGGGACTTAATAGTAATATCCACCAGAATAAATTAGGACCTGCAAGTACCGGGAAACCTGAGATAACAGTGGTTTTAACGAGGTAAGTCTATCTCTCTCTCTCATGTAACACGGCAGTCCAGGCCTGCTGTGGAGACTCCACACAATGAAGAAATCGGGTCTTCCATCGAGTTGCTCCACGATCTTCATGGTGGCTTCCATTCTAGTCCAAGATGGATGCTGCAGCCCCAGCCCTCACACTCATATTCCACGCAGAGCAAGCAGGCAAAGAGAAAAGAAGGGAATGGTCTTCCCCTCTAGGGACATGACCCTTAACTTTTTTTTGTCCTGAACTTAATCACAGGACCACACCTGGCTGCCAGAGAGCCTGGGAAATGTGGTCTTTATTCTGGATGGTCATGTGCCCCACTGCAATTGGGAAAGTCTGTTCCTGAGAGGAAAGCATAATAGTGGGGGATGCATAGGATTCTCTGCTCCCCAACCTATCAAGCTATTGTGAGGATTCAGATAATGCTGGTAAAGTGCTTTGCACAGAGACCGGGCCAAAGGAAGTGCCCCACGAATGGCTGGGACCGCTGCCATCCCTCACCCACTCAGAACACCAGCGTTTGGTCCTAGGTTGCCAGGAGGGAGCTGCAGCTGTGGGAAGGTGGGCAGAAGCGGGACATGTACAGATGCTATTTGCGGAGCATGGAAGGTGCACCGGGCTCTCAGGCAGCAGGGCCAGGAATGGGGTGAGGTGAGAGTGAGTGCCTCACCACGGGGGCAAAATTTAGGGGTGCCAAAGAATCAGCATTCAAGAAAAGTAATGTTTTAATGCAGTGTTTTAAAAGTAACATGAATGCAAAAAATCCACAATAAATATCAAACATTTAAGGAAATAGGGGGTCCAACACCACGCTTGCACAACTCCCCTCACCTGCTTTACCCTGATCAGAGCCTGTCCCTCCTGACAGCCTCTCTTCAGGTGTGAGAGAATTCCAGAGTTTAAGGGGGATCACTTTCAAACCTTGGAGATATATCTGCAAAATAATAGGACCTGACAAAATATAAAATCCCTAAGGCATATGGATATCTTTACTCCATACATTAGTTTTAAAGAAAAGCAATACTCTTTTTTAAATTGAAAAAAATCCATACCACCTAAGTCACGAGAAAGTTAAAAGCACAATCAAAATTGTATCCCTACGACAGAACCTTAATATTTAAAAAAAAATTTTTTTTAACGTTTATTGATTTTTTGAGGCAGAGAGAGACAGAGCATGAACAGGGGAGGGGCAGAGAGAGAGGGAGACACAGACTCTGAAACAGGCTCCAGGCTCTGAGCTGTCAGCACAGAGCCCGACGTGGGGCTCGAACTCACGGGTGGTGAGATCGTGACCTGAGCCGAAGTCGGCCGCTCAACCGACTGAGCCACCCAGGCGCCCCCAGAACCTTAATATTTTAACGTCTATCTTCTCAACTTTCTAAAACCCATGGGTATACGTATATACTTTTTTCATTTAAAATTGAGCCATTCAGTATATACTACAACCGGCATTTACATCTAACAATAGTTTGTATTATTACATATTCTTCTACAATATAACTTCTTATGGGTCATCCCATTGTGTGTGTATAGCAAATTAGAGTGTGTCCAACTTTTCTGCTCTTATAAATAGTTCTGTAGGGGCACCTGGGTGGCTCAGTTCCTTGAGTGTTTAACTCTTGGTTTCGTCTCAGGTCATGATCTCACTGTTCCTGGGATCGAACCCTGAATCTGGCTCCTTGCTGTCAGCGTGGAGCCTGCCTGGGATTCTCTCTCTCTCTCTCTCTCTCTCTCTCTCTCTCTCTCTGCCCCTCTCCCACTTGTGTGCTCTCAAAATAAATAAAGAAGCTTTAAAAAAATATCTCTGTAATAAATATCCTGATAGTTAAGTTGTTTTCACAGTTATCTGTTTATTTGCTTGGTAAAAATTCCTAGAAGAGGAACTCCTCTTGAAGGAAGGTAATCCTTCTCAAGGTTGCCAAATGGCCTTCCAGAAAGTTTCTACCCCTTCATACTCCTCCCAGAAGCACATAAGAGTACATGTGTCCCATACTCTCAACAACATTGAATATAACCAATTTTTTAACATCTCTACCATTGAAAGAGTGAAGAGTTAAAATATTTTATTCACATTTCTTTAATTGCTAATGGAAGTCAAGACTTTTTTCAGTTCGTATTAGTATTTGCATTTTTTAAGATAAATTACTTGAGGAGGTAAGGTCTGTCACAGCAGGGATTTTTGTGTATGCCCCCAAGGATCTACACCAGTTCCTGACAAAGAATAAGTGCTCAGTTAATATTTGTTGAATGAAGGGAAGTGCCTAACAATTTGCAAGAGTTCTTTATCTATCAAAGGAATTAATACTTAGGATGGGTTTCAAATTTTTTTCTTAATTTATAATGCACCTGTCAGTTTTATTTATTGTGTTCTCTGCAAGTTTTTTTTTTTTTTTTTTTAACGTTTATTTATTTTTGGGACAGAGAGAGACAGAGCATGAACGGGGGAGGGGCAGAGAGAGAGGGAGACACAGAATCCGAAACAGGCTCCAGGCTCCGAGCCATCAGCCCAGAGCCTGACGCGGGGCTCGAACTCACGTGACCGCGAGATCGTGACCTGGCTGAAGTCGGACGCTTAACCGACTGCGCCACCCAGGCGCCCCTCTGCAAGTTTTTTAAAAATCAAATTATTTGATGTTTTTTCTCATGTTTTCTCTCTGCGTCAGGATATTACACCAAGAACATGTGTGCTGGCATATTTGATTTTTCTTAGTTTTTCCAGGCAGGCTATTATCTTCTGCAAAGTATATAAAATATATATATATATATATATATATATATATATATATATATATATTTCACTCTTTACCAATGTTTATGCCTCATTTGTTTTTCTCATCTTATTGCCTTTAAGTTCCAGAAAACTGCTTAATAATAAGATGACAGTAAGTATCTTTGTCTTATTTTTTGATGTGAAAGTAAATGCTTCTTTATTTGTACACTATTAACATCAAGATACTAATTTCATAATGCCTACTTCAGTTACATTTTTTTTTGTTTCCCTTTAAGAGAATTTTTTAAATCAGGAATAAATTTTAGGTTTTTTCAAATGTTTTTGACACCAATATTTTTTTCTATTTTGCTATTTGAGCACTAAAATTTTTCCTTGTTCTGGTAATATGATTAACCATATTAATAAATATCCCAAAATTATATCCATCTTATATTTCAAGAGTAAGCTCACTTGGACATAGTGTATTTAAGAAAAAACAGCTCCAGTTTTGACTTGCTAATATTTCATATGGGATTATTACATTTATACAGTTATACATTTAGTCGATTATCTCTTTTTGAGGTTCTAGTATGTCAAGTCTGGTATCAGGGTTATACTAATTTTCTAAAATAAATTGTGGAACTTTCATTTCCCTCTCTTTTAATAGTTTTAATAGTATAGGAACTATGTGCTCCTTGAAAATATGAAGGAACTTGCCAATAAATTTTCCTGGCTACAGTACTTTAACAGTGGGTCTTCAACGATGCCTTTTTTTTTTTTTTTATCTTTTCTATGCTTTTTGTTCTATGTAGACTTTCAACTTCTTTTACACAAACGTGACCATCTGTTTTCAGTTTTAAAAATGGATTGAGGGGCGCCTGGGTGGCGCAGTCGGTTAGGCGTCCGACTTCAGCCAGGTCACGATCTCGCAGTCCGTGAGTTCGAGCCCCGCGTCAGGCTCTGGGCTGATGGCTCGGAGCCTGGAGCCTGTTTCCGATTCTGTGTCTCCCTCTCTCTCTGCCCCTCCCCCGTTCATGCTCTGTCTCTCTCTGTCCCAAAAATAAAATAAATGTTGAAAAAAAAAAATTTAAAAAAAAAAAAAAAAAAAAAATGGATTGAATCAGGATTTTGAAATTTATCAACGTAGAGATATACATTGTATTTTCTTAAAACTTTTCATAATCTCTTTTCTAGCTTTGCCCAAATCCACTTCTTGTGATTAATATTGTATATTGGATTTTTTATTTTAGGGGTTCTCTTTTTTCTCTCCTTTTGTTTTCCTTACACTTGTGAGGAGTTTGCCGACTTAACTGGTCCTATTGAAGGAATGGATTTTGAATTTATTATCATTTCTCTACTTTTCTAATTAATTAATTTTGCATTAAACTTTATGCTACCTTTCTCCTGCTTCCCCTACATTTCTCTCTCTTTCTGGATTGAGCTAAATGCTTAGATTATTTTTGGTGCTGTTTTTAATAAACACACTTGGGACTACTTGAATGTAGCTGCATTAGTCAGTTTTTGCTAGGTTATGCTGCAGGGAGAAATAATCCCCAAATCTCATCAGTTTAAACATCTAGGGTTTATTCTCTTTTACATTACATGTCCTTTGCATGCTGGCTGCAGCTTTAGTCTTTTTCATTCTGAGATGCAAGCCAAAGAAGCCACCTCATATGTGGGACATGCTTTTCTTACTGTAGAAGAAAAAGAGCAGTGGCTGAGGCACACCTGGGGTCTTAAAGCTTCTGCTTGAACCAGACACGGGTTACTCCCATTCACGTTCTAATGGCCTAGCAAAGTCAAATGGTGCTGGTGGGGGTAGGTAAGGTGGCAAATCCCTATCACAGGGAGATTAGCAAATAATTGTCCTAGACTTTGAGAGGTAATACTCTTATTGTTATTTTTTAAAGTAGTCTACAACTATGGTTTTTACTTTTTTTCCAGCGTGTTTCATACTGTGTTATGAGAAAACAAGTGTTTGTTGTGACCGCACAGAACAAAGACAACTAGTCCAATCTAAAGGTTAGAGATAGGGTGCCTGGGTGGCTCAGTTGGTTAAGCATCTGACTCCAGCTCAGGTCATGATCTCATGGTTCATGGGTTCGAGCCCTGTGTCAGGCTCTGTGCTGACAGCTCAGAGCCTGGAGCCGGCTTCAGATTCTGCATCCCCCTCTCTCTCTGCCCCTCCCTTGCTCGTACTCTATCTCTCTCAAAAATAAATAAACATTTTTTTAAAAAAGAAAAACATTATAAATAAATAAATAAATAAATAAATAAATAAATAAATAAATAAATAAAAAAGGTTAGAGAGCTTCCTGATACAGCAATGGTAGCTGTTGGCCTAATAGAGAAGAACCACGGGAGTTTCAGGACTAAAGGGAGGTTGGGTGTAGGGTGGGGGGAATCTCTTTCAATTATCTGATCAGATGCCAGTGTACAATTTTTGATTGTGAACCTGAACTGTGTCTGTCCACACTGCTAAAATATTATCTTCAAAAAGTTAAAAACATGACTTCTATGCAAATATAAAAGGAATATGTGTTAAAGATTTTGTTTGACCCCTTAATGGGAGAATCTGTAAGATGTTAAGGCTATTTCTCTTTTCTTAAGACTTTTTTTTAATGTTTTATTTATTTTTAAGAGACAGAGAGAGTGTGAGTGGGGGCAGGGGGCAGAGAGAGAAAAACAGAGGATCCAAAGTGGGCTCTGTGCTGACAGCAGTAAGCCTGATGCGGGACTCACGAACCATGAGATCATGACCTGAACCCAAGTCAGAGGCTCAACCGACTGAGCAACCCAGGCGCCCCTTAAGACTATTTCAATGGAGAATCTGAAGAACAGTGATATCTATAGGCAGTCAAGAATGCCTACATAAATTTGCTAATAGATGCAAACTGGTTAATACCTGAAAGGGCAATAAAATGCACATCATATATCGTGCATTTTATATATGCAGTGTTTGGGGTTATCTTTTCTATATCTACTGGATGAAATTCATTTGCTTTGCTGTGAACAAGAGCCATTTGCATTACTATCAAGTTTTCTACATGTTAACTGTTATCCCTGTGGTTGGAAAGTAGCCTAATCAATAGAAAGCCAGTAAAAAGTGCACACCTTATAGGACATGTTAGTTAATGCCCAGTAAGCCACTAAAAGCACACTCAGTCGTCTCTTTGCTCATCTTGAAGTTTGAACAAGTTTTCTTGATAATACCTTTATAAATTGTGAAAAAAAATTAACATTGTTTTCCAACAAAGTAATTAACTCTGCTGAGTGGATCAGATATGTGTGAGCCCACTACACGGTCTTGAAACATGTATCTCCACCTCCCTGCCTAGGTCCAGGTCCGGCCTATATGTTAATAATCTCTACTATGTGTCCTGGGAAGGTCATTCGGGTTTACTCTCACTATCAAGGGTAACACATTCAGCAAATTCTTAAGCTCTTGTCATCTCCCCAGCAGCCTTTTGTGGTCCTTTAACAGACTGCTGGGCTGAGCAGGAAGAGACAGGTTGCTCTGGGCAGTGTTCGACAGCACAGCTCTTTGTCTCTCGTTGTCAGCCAGCCCTGTCACAACATTGTTCTCTGGGCGGCATGCCTTTGATGGACTATCTGCCCCTCATGGCTCAACACTCTGAGCAGCTTTTGGAGAAACAGCAGTCCTACGTTGTTCCTTCTGGTACAGAATAATCCCATTATAATATGATGCACTATCAACTCAGTTCCACATATTTGTTGAGAACACAGTGAGGGAGTCACAAAGATGTAAAGCCGTGCTCCCGTTCTCAAAGAGTTGTCTGTCTGCTGGGGAGATGCCACACACAAGAACAAATGCTAGAACAGCCCCGCAGGGAGGCCACAACCAAACCCCTACTCTGCTGCTTGTGCAATCTTGGACAAGGATTTTTTTTTAAAACATCATTCCTGAAGTATAATTTATATACCATTACCCATTGTGAGTATAGCGTTTGATAAAATTATTTTTAGTAACTTTACAGAGCATGCAAACATCACTTCAGTCCAATCTTAGAACATTTCCATCATCCCCAGAAGTTTACCTATGATCACTTTCAGTCAATCCTCATTCTCAGCCCAGACCCAGGAAACCACTGATCTGTTTTCTGTTTCTACAGATTTGCCCTTTCTAGAAATTTCTTAAGTGGAATCATACAATATGTGCTCATTGGTGCATGACTTCTTTTACTTGGCATCATATTTTTGAGCTCCATCCATGTTGTAGCACGTATTAGTGTGTATTCATTCCTTTTGATTGCTGAATTGTATTTCATTTTATGGATTTCCACATTTGGTTATCCATTCACTAGCGGATGGATATTTGGATTGGGCCTATTATGTATAGTGCTTCTATGAACATTCACCTATAAACCTTTATGTAGATATAGGATCCTTGGAGTAGATTTTGGGGGTTTACGTATCTGTTTAACTTCTTAAGAAACTACCAAACTCATATACCAAGTGGTTGCACCATTTTGCATTCCCACCAGCAATGCATGAGGCTTCTACTTTCTTCGCATCCCCATAAGTACTTGCTATCATCTGTCTTTTCAATTATAACCATCCGAATGGGTGGGGATGGCATCTCGTTGTGGTTTTGATTTGCATTCTCCTAATGGCTAATGATGCTAAGGGTATCTCCATGTGCTGAATAGCCATTCACATATCTTCTTGGGCAAAATGTCTATTCAAATCTGGCCTATTTTTAATTGAGTTATTTATCTTCTTACTGTTGAGTTGTAGGAGTTGTTTACATACTCTGGATACAAATTCCATGTCAGATATATGATGTGCAAATATTTTCTCCCAGTCTGTGGCTTGTCTTCTCATTTTCTTAATGGACAAATTATTTAAGCTACTGTAATCTAGCTTCAATTTTTTGCATATGTTTGTGGGGAATATTAACAATACCTATTCTCGGGATTGTTGAAAGGATTACAAGAGGTAAAATATGTAAAAGATGCTTAGCCTAGACTTTGGAAATTATTAGGAGGCTTGCTGAATGTTCATTGAATAATCTGAATATAAGAAAGTGTGTGAAAAGTGCCAAACTGCAGGTAGCTGAGTGCTTTGCTTGTTCAGGGAGCAAAGAAATCAAGCAACAGCTGAAGGCCACGGTCCCACAGTGGGAGTAACACCTTGAGATATGTGTTGCGGGATGAGAAAATCGGGACACAGGAAGGTAGTCCAGGATAGGGAAATGGCCAAGAGCAGCACAGAGGCATGAGTAAGCAAAGCCGGTGAAGAGGGCAGAAGGGAAACCAATTTGCTGCAGATTGTGATCCTCAGACAGAACCAAGTATTGTTAAAGCCTGGTGTTATCAAGTTACTATGTAAAGTAGGCATTTCGTCCAGTTCTCTTACACTTGAGTTAAAAGAAAAATGTGATTGCTCCGTTTTGAAAGGGGGAAATCAAAGAAAGAGCAAAAATATTTTAGCCAATGTAAAATTATGTCACCAATCCTGGAGAAGACTGAAAATATATTACTTGAGGTGGGGACACTGCGGGGCCTGACAAGGCTGGGGAGGAGATGGGGCCCATGAGAGAGCACCCAGGCCAGCTGTCCCGGCTGTGGACTCCTGGGGGCATGGGCCACCACACCATCTTGAAACCTGAGCCAGTTTCAAACTGACATCAAATTATCTTGGAGTCAGCAACCAAACAGATTCGAGAGCCAGGGCCACCAAACGCAGGAAATCGTGTCTATCATGAGAAGAGGGTAAACCCAAAATGTCAGGAAATAAGAAGAGCTGATATCTATTTGAGCTCACTATATACTAGGGACTGGGTTGACTTTTTGCATAAATTCTCTCATTAAATTTTTGCTATTCCCCATGCAGCAGGTAGTATTACTGTCCCCATTTTATAGATGAGGAAACCAAGACTCGATGAGGTTAAGAAACTTGATGGAGCTGGACGCCTAACTTGGGCAATCTGACCCAAGCCCTTGCTCATAAACACGGTCTATGCTGTGCCTTCAGTGGGGCTCACATCAATGTCAGTTTCTCTGAGTACTGTAAGCCAGCACAGGGCCTACTATATATGCGAGTACCTAAGAGGTGTGTATGGCAGGGACCAAAGCCAAAGTAACCCCTAGCATCACAGAATGAAGCTGATCACTGTACACATGAGGCATGATGAAGAAACCCACAGGTATCGATGATTAAACATGAGATGGAATGCAGGGCCTAATAGGAGTTAAGTGTGCTTTTTAAACAAAAATTTTTTTTCAGTTTATGTATTTTGAGAGAGAGAGTGCACAAGCAGAGGAGGGGCAGAAAAAGAGGGAGACAATCAGAAGTAGGCTCTGCACGCTCAGCACAGAGCCCGATGTGGGGCTCGAACCCACGAACCATGAGATCATGACCTGAGCTGAAATCAAGAGTTGGACGCTTAACTGACTGAGCCACCCAGGGGCCCCTAGGAGTTACATATTTTAAGTGATTTATTGAATATATTTATTTATTTAATGATTTATTTGATATATTTAAATGATTTGCAAATCATCTACTCTTACCCATCAATTAGAGCAGTTCCAAGCTTTTCCCTCTGTAATAATAACTTCACTCCATCCTACTTCATTTCACTTGACCTTGTGGAGCCAGTCCCATAACTGGCCCTCTGAGGCTTGTGCATGCATGATCCAGTGTCTACCACAGGAGTGGGTTCAACAAGAGAACCATCACACATGCAGCTGCCCAGGATGGGTGGAAAACTGCTTCTCCAGCCTGCATCGGCCCCCACAGCACGGCAGTGGAGGGTCAGACTACATCAGCCTCTTGCTGGCTGCATCATGGGCGACGGGCTTAACCGTTCCGGCCTCAATTTCATCCTCTTTAAAATGTAAATAATAACAGTTTCTACCCAAAGAAAGCCATAGTGCTGCAGGGACATTTAAATAAAATACGGCCTGTAAAGTCATAAGCATAGGAATAAGTCAATCAGAGAAAGACAAATACCATATGATTTCACTCACATGTGGAATTTAAGAAACAAAACAGATGAACAAATGGGAAGGAGGGGAAAAAGACAGGAGAGGGAAACAAACCACAAGAGATTCTTAATGATAAAGAACAAACTGAGGATTGACAAACTGGAGGTGAGTGGGAGATGGGCTAGATGGGTGATGGGTACTAAGGAGGGCACTTGTGATGAGCACTGGGTGTTGTATGTAAGTGATGAACCACTGAATTCCACTCCTGAAGCCAATATTGCACTGTATGTTAACCAACTACAATCTAAATTAAAGAAAAATAAAATAAAATACATATTTTATAAGAAAGAAAGAAAGAAAGAAAGAAAGAAAGAAAGAAAGAAAGAGAAAGAAAAAGAAAGAAAGTCCTCAAAAAAATGTTGGTCTTATCATTTGACTTTCCCAGGTGCTAGTTCCAAAGCCCATATCAGGTGGGGGTGTCTCTTCTCCAAATGTGTCACATCCTTCCTGTGCAATCCCAGGCTGGATACGCAGGATACCAATAGGGCCGATTTGCCAGTCTTATCCTATGCTGAGAAAGAATGGATGAACTTTCTGAAGATAAGGCATCCCTAATTCCCTTCCTTCCTCTGTAATTCTCCACCCCCCTCTTTTTTTCCCTTTCAGCCTAGTAGACAAAAAAAAATGAGTGTCCTGGCATCTTGCCAAATGTAGCAGGAAGTTATGAATGAGGATTGCACAGGACAGTTGACTCTCTCCAGAGATAGGCTCCAAATTAATCCTGAAGGCTGGGCAGTAACCACAGGAAACTTGGAGCCATGAGGCCACCACTTAACACTTACATATCTCTGTCTATCCTGGAGTCTTAGGCAAACAATAGCTTAATCCACTAAAGGACCGGGGGAAGTATTATTAGTCATGGACTATCTGAGATCAACCTTTGGGAACGTACACTTGGGACCAGAATCTGGAATCAGGGCCTCTGGTGGGAGTAGGATCCTTATGTGAGTCTTTGAGGAATGTCACAGCAAATTTCCAACAACTGGTTAATGTCTACCAGTGCTTAGCAAATTAGGCCTATGTTGAAGTGTCAATGCCCAAGGGACTGATTTATTGAACTACCCTAATTAGGATTTTGTATCACATCAAAGGAGCATTAAAGAAAAAAGTGTTGGCCTCTGAGACTAAGGAGTACACATACGCACGGTCTGTCTCTGCCAGGCTTGACAAATGCCATTCTGACACTGCAGTGGGCCCCAGTGGAACATCAGCCATCAATTAAATGAAAACATTAACCCAACTCCTGGAGCAACCACATTGTAACCTTGTCCCCCATGCCGACTTTCTCCTTTGCTAGTCTTTCGTCTCTTTTAGAGGCTCAAAACTAGCTCAGAGTCAAGGCTGGGAAAGCCTCCGGATCAAAGAACTATCCAAGACAACCTGCCATTAAGGATTTGGAAATAAGCTGAGACAATTAATCAGCTCCCAGAATTATTGCCGTCCTCTCTCTACCGCTACTACTGTGTTTCAAAGATGCATCTTTCATTTGAAATCTCCTTAACCACAAATGAAACCAGCTTTCCCCATAGTCACATCTTGCCAAGCAAGCCAGTTTCGCTGTTAAGAGTATAGTGCCATATTATTTCTACCCAAGCTTAAACCCCACCACTGTCAATTCACTCTCTGTAATCTTGAATAACATACTCAATCTTTCTGCTTTGGTTTCTTCATCTGTAGAGGAAAAATTACTGAAAATACATACCCTATGGGGTTGCATGGAAGATTAGAAATCTATGTTAAGTGTCTGGTACATAATTAGAACTTGATGAGCACAGTGATTGTTATTACCCTCATATGATTAGGATAAAAGGAGACCTGGCTGACTGAGAGTACCTAAGAAATATTGACAAACAAGTCTTTACAGAAGGGCCTTCTCATAATCAAGACAGAGAATGCCTCGGGGGGCCTGGGTGGCTTAGTTGAGGGTCCAACTTCAGCTCAGGTCATGATCTCATAGTTGGTGGGTTTGAGCCCCAAGTCAGGCTCTGTGATGACAGCTCAGAGCCTGGAGCCTGCTTCAGATTCTGTATCTCTCTCTCTCTCTCTCTCTCTCCCTCTCCCTCTCCCTCTCCCTCTCCCTCTCTCTCTTCCCTACCCCTGCTTGCACTCTCTCTGTCTCTCTCTCAAAAAAATTAAACATTGAAAATAATTTTTTAAAAGACAGAGAATGCCTCTCATAATAATAAGATGCCTATGTCAAGGTATACTTAGGTCTCCCCAGATGCAAAACATTCCACAACCCCAGTAGGATTCTATGCTTAGCTAATTGTCTGAGTTTCCCTTTTGGTTGACATTGAAGAATATAATGCATGAAAGAGAAGCAGTCACCTACTACAAGTAACAGAATTCAGGTCTGGAGCAGGAAATATGTGGGATACACCTGGAGCTTTTTACCATATGAGACAGCAACAAAGCTATCAGAGTCTATTGGGATCAAGGCAAAAGGACTCAGGGGCTGTCTCATCAGAGAGGTTCCCATTGGCCAAAGATGGGGCAAACTGAGCAGCAAACAGGATAATAACTGCTGCAATGGATTGAAATAGATTAAATGTGTTCTAGGAAATGAATTCATTATTTTTTAAATTGGCAAATAAAAGGAAAGACTCAAACACTTATTTTACCTTTCCAACGTGAACTCTATTTGAGAGTAATCAAATCATTGATGAGTGGTTTCTCTTTATAGAGTTTCCAGCTAATAAATGAGGAGGGGTAATAAAAAACCACCATTTTGCAACACTAATGAATTAATTTACTTGGCAATGATCATCACAATATCATAAAAAGAGAGGCAATCAAACATTTTATGCCTCCTGATGAAAGTACATAGCACCATCTCTAAAGTGGTCTTACCAAAAATACCACATTTTAATCTGATCAAACTCTAGATCTAAATACTAATTTTCTGGCAATTCAGAGCCAGAAAAACATGCTAAATGACACTGTGGGGGTTATAATCAGCAAAGTCTAGACTATGAGAACCTCATGGTGGTTTCGTCAACAAACAAAGTGAAAGGTAAAGAGAGAGATGAAGGAGAAACCTATAAATTAAAAAGCAACACACACCGAAAACACCAGATGGTGGTGAAGATGGGGAGCAACAGGAACTCTCATTCATTGCTGGTGGGAATGCAAAATAGAAAGTGCTTGGCATTTTCTCATTAAACCAAACAGACCCTTACCATTGCAGTCTAGCAATCATACTCCTCAGTATTTACCCAGATGAATCGAAAACTTGTGTCCACACAAAAAAATGCAGATAGATATTTACTGCCAAGTTATTCATACTTGCCAAAACTTAGAAGCAACCAAGATGTCCTTCAGTATGCAAATGAATAAATTGTTGTACATCCAAATGATAGAATACTATTCGAGACTAAAAAGAAATGAGCTAACAAGCCATGAAAAGAACCCTAAATGCATATTACTAAGTGAAAGAAGCCAGTCTGTAAAGGCTACATACTATAGGATTCCAACTATGAGATATTCTAGAAAAGACAAAAGTATGGAGACAGTACAAAAGGTAAGTGGTTGACAGGCATTAGTGGGGAGGGAAAGTAGAATAGACAGAACACAGAGGATTTTCAAGGCAGTAAAATTGTATCTGTATGATATTATAATGTACTTATAACTGTATGATACTAAGAGGGCTACTCGCCATTATGTATTTGCCAAGACCCATAGAAGGCACAACACCAAGAGTGAAACTAATGTAAACTCTGTTCTTTGGGTGATAATGATGTATCAATGCAGGTTCATCAATTGTTACAAATGTACACTCCGGTGCAGGAGGTTGACAGAGGGGGAGTTTGTTGAGTGTGTGAGGACAGAGGGTATATGGGAAGTCTACTTTCCATTCAATTTTGATGTGAACCCCAAACTGCTCTAAAAAATGAAGTGTATTTTTTTAAGAAAGCAACACATGTGAAAAGTCAACCAACTGCAATGTATAAACCTTATTTGGATCTTAATATGAACAAACTACATATGGCAGAGTATGGGTGGAGAAAAGGAGAGGAAAAATAAGTAGATATTGAAAGATATTAAGGAATTATTGTAATAATTTTTAGAGGTGATAATGTAGTGTGATTATGTTTGAAAAATAGTTCTTCTCCATATACTAAATACTGAAATGTATATATAATAATGTGAAGTCTGGGTTTTGCTTTAAAATATTCTAGTAGGACAGCAAGTGAGTAAGAATATGCATAAAACAGGATTGGATAGGTGATGGGTAAATACGGTTCATTATACTATTCTTCTGACTGCTGTTTATACTTGAAATTTTCCATAATAAAAAGAAAAAGGACAGTACCAATTGGGATACCAGGCACAGCCCCATGACAACACATTTGCTGTGATATGAACACACGGACAAAGCTCTTAAACTTTTATCACCAAAGAGGAGGTCCACACAGTAAGCCAGTTAAGTCATTGCAATCTGGGAACGTCTAAAAAATTAAAGTAAACCTGATTAATTATCCCACATTACTGGCTCCTGGACCCATTAGGTCCTCTGTGGTTGACATGTTTAATGGGAATTTTAAAAGTTACGTAATAAAAATAAATAAATAAAAAAATAATAAAAATTCTCTGCAAGGGCTATTTAAAAATCAAGTACCATGGAGATCATCTCCTGATATTGGTCTCCCAAAGGGAAAGAAAAATGAACATTTGCTGAGTCTTTTCTGTGTGCCAGGCACTAGGCTTGCTTCATCTCCTTTATTACATAGAAGAGCCTGGGAAGGTAGGAATTAATAGTTCCCATTTGGAGGTGGGGAACTGAAGCTCAGAGAAGTGAAAGAGGCCCTTCGACACTAGAAGGGTGGTAAGTGGCTGAGCCAGGATTTGAACCTTGGCCATCTGGGTACATACTGTTAATCTCCACTCTGTATTTTCTTAGTGGATTCAACCTAGGTTGACTTTTAGCCATCACTTAGGGATATGACAAACCTTTCTGATTTTAGGTGTCAAATACAACCTTTTCTTTTTTCTTTTTTCTTTTTTCTTTTCTTTTCTTTTTCCTTTACTCTTTCCTTCCTTCCTTCCTTCCTTCCTTCCTTCCTTCCTTCCTTCCTTCCTTCCTTCCTTCCTTCCTTCTTCAAAGTCTGTCCACAGTCAGGTATCAAAGTCTGGGTTGTTGAGTAAAAGGCTAGGGATGTATGGGGTGGGGAGTGTGGAGGGGTAGGATGCTGAGATTGGCCTGAGAAGCAGATTCAGGGATATACAGAGAGTTGCATCAATGACCAGGGATCAAATGAAAGCCTCACACCGGACACCCATCCAAACAAGAGGCCTCTATGAAGAGCTGGGCAGGACCAAGGTATGGGGCTAGAGGATAGAGCCGAGGCCATCAGCTAGAAGAAGAGAACTGCAAGAAGGAGAGTTGGGGAGGAATCTGAGCTGATTCCCTGAGCCAACTGGCACAGAATCACGGGTGCCTCTTGGATCTTGACCTGGGGCTTTGGAGGCCTGCTCAGATAAGCCCTGTTTTTCATGGCATTGCCCACTCACGTTTCTCCCTTAATATGATGCCCACCGTGTCACGATTTTTCTGAAATACACACTTCTCTCTAGGTCATTTGGTGCTTTGTTCCCATAGAACTGGACATATTTAAGTGTTGGGAGAAGCCTCAGGCAGTGTGTAGTTTAGAGGTTTTAAACTGTTCTCAGTCATCTATGCAGCCACTTCAAATCATCCTACAGATCATGGGCCCAAGAGGTGGTCTTCTCTTTTTGTGCCCCATTAATGTGAGCATTAATGCTTTAGATTTCATCCAAGTCAACAGTTATGAAATGTCTACCTGTGTTTTAAACCTCTGAGCCCAGCATGATTAGAATTTCAGACTGAGCCAGAATACATAGCTAGAAATGTGTTTTCCCTCTCTCCTAAAGCATAGACTTCTCAGAATTTGAATATAAGCTGGCTCTGCAAGAATGCTTTATGCATCCTCTCCCAAAAGTTCTAAAAGAGTTTATGAAAGCTGCCAATGCCAATGTTACACACAATGGCTTGTACAGTGTATCATTTTCTAGGTTGGATGAACCAGACCTTCTGATTCTATTAGAGCAAATTTGGGTGAAACAGTAATACTATTACTAATAGTAAAACTCCAAAGCTGCTATATTATAAATACTGTTTGTGATTTATTGCATGTACTTGCTATTTTAGGGGACTTGGTACTCAGTAGGAACACAATTAGAGCAAATACCTTCAGGATGCATTGTTTCGTAAAGGATGAAAATAGCATACAGATTTGGGTTTCTCTTTCGAAAGTGATATAGGTAGCAAAACATCTTCTTCCAGGGTTCTGATTGTGGTCTGAGCTTCTCTGGGGCCTGTCTGCTAGGAGCCCCATCTAAACCAGCCACCAAGAGGGAAACAGTTTGATATCCACCCTCTAGCAACTTGAGTCTATGCTTGCAGGTGACAAGGGGTTTCAGCAAAGATTGGGAGACTCCAGTGCAGAATGCATGCTCTTAAGCAGTAAGACTGAGAAGGTACGAGAACCCACCTTGCTTCTTTCCCATTGTCTTTTGCCTCCTCACTGACACCCCATGGAGACAAAAGCTTCACGAGGAACTTACTGCAGTAGTTGATCTCTCGCAAGTGAACGTTTAGCAGGTTTAGCAGAACAGTCATTGGCTATCAATGCCTTACCCTAGGGACTCGCCACAGCCACCATAAGTCAGTCTGTGAATCAGCCCTTTTGAAGTTCACAGGCCCTTTGTGGAGGAGAGAGAGCTCTTTTCAGGCACTTGACCCTATCGTCAGCCTACAGTCAGAACTTGCTCAGGCAATAGGAGCAAACAAAGTCAGGAAGGATTTTAGCAACAATACTGAAATCCTATAATCCTATTTCACAGCTTCAAAATGTCACCATCATGGACCCGGAGCAAGTGATCAATATGTTAACATTCATGACCCTAAATTAATCTTCTAAGGACTTCCTACCACTACTCAGACCTCACAGAATCACCCTCTCCTTGCCCTCAGAGTCTAGGGCTGGAAGAAGAAACACAGAGGATGCAGACTTCCACTACTGTAGTCAGGAAGCCACCCAACTAACATGCCATCACCTCTGTCCCTCGTAATTCCTTTGGAAGCAGGCAGAAAGATTCTGTATTCCCCATCATACAGACAAAGAAACTGAGGCACGGAGAGGTAATATTATTTGTCCACATTCCTACAGCTAATAGAGCTGAGACCACCTCCCTGGTCTCTGACACTTAGACCTTTGTTCTTTCCATTATCCATTAAAGCAACATAGATGCAAGTCCTTACTGTCGCCTGTCGTTATTATGCTTTAGTCTTCCGAAAGGGATCTCTACTAAAACCTTGCCAAGTAGTGGCAGTACAAGGTCATTCCCCCATCAGAAGGTCATCTGCTAATCATTTCCCTTCTTTCCTCCCAAGTTCCTGTTTACTGTGCCCCTGTCCTTCCCCTACTTCCCATCTGTCACCACGACCTGCCTCGGGCTACCTTTCCCTGGCAGACATGCAGTGTCCCCTCTCCTGCCAGGGTGCTCAGGAGGGATGAGGCATCCTTGGAGAGTCTCACCTCTCGTAGATCTGTCAAAGTAAGAGAAATTGGGAAATCACAGGAAAAGGGAACTTTGGGGAACAGCAGCTATCTTATCTCTCCCATCCTTGGAAGAGAGAAGGAGATTTCCGGCTTCTACAAACAACCAAGCTCTAGGAGGAGGCTTCTTTTACATACACTTTGCAGGGATGACTTAAGTAAGTCTTGACGACTCTCTTTCCCTGGAGACTAGACTAAAAGTATTGTTTAGAAATCTAATATATGGTTTATTTACTCAATTTGTGCTGAGCTCCACAGTTCCTTCAGGCCAGCCTCACCAGCCCATTACTCTATTAATGCTCCATTACTGAAATTAGTGCTGTAATTGGAGGGGGAAGGGCTGAGGAAGGGGGCACTCCTTAAAGGCACAGGTCTCATTTAATCACATCACGGACAGAGGCACGGAACTGGGGTGGGGGCCACATGAGCCGCTGGGCCAAAGTGACGCCTTACCAGCGAGGCAGCAGGCAATGGACATTGGCACCACACCTGCCAGTCAGCACACAGCACCTGTGTGAGGCCCGGTGGGGGTGGAGGGAGCTAAGACCATTGCTCTTGCAGCAACTCCACGGGCTTTGATGCTTTAGTCTCAGTTCATCCTCAAACCCGCAGACCCGAACACACCACTCAGTCCCAACTCCACCCCTGGTCCCCCACTCTTAGCAGGGGCGGTGAAGGCCATCTTTCTTGAGCTTCCTTCCATTGCTTCCCACCTCTTTACTTCAACACACCTGCCTACTCTCCCTCCTTTTTGCTTCCCCTTGCCTAAATGAACCCCCTCCCAACCACCTCCCACTCACCGCCACTGTACCTTCAGTCCGGGCCATGCTCACTTCCTCTAAGAACCATACCAGAAACCCTACACTCTTGCACTCCCTTTCAATGAATGAATTCATTTCTCTCCTTGCCTCTTAGCCCTCACCTCCTACTCACTTCTCCGCACTCTGGGATCTGAACTGCACCTTCTCACATCACACTGAGGTGGCTTTATTTAAAGGTCACTGGCCGTCTAATCGGAAAGCCGTTCCTCAATTCTTATCCTCCGTGGGACAGATGTCCCACAGATGTGTAGCATCTGAAATTTGCCAAACATCCACTTTCTGGAATGAACTTTCCCTCTGGCACCTGTGAATAATGGTTCCTCCAAATTCTTCTGTTCTTTCTGACAGAACACTCTCTTTCTACAATTGTAGTTCTTGACATTTTTTAAAGAGTCACAGGTTGTTTTGAGAATCTAATAAACACACACACACACACATCCATTCGTGGGCCCTATAAAAGTCTGGAAATGCCAGGTTAACTACCTCTGCTCCTTACTTTCTTTCTTGGTGATCTTGACAATTCTTATTTTTAAAATTATGCAATTTGGACAATTTTCACATCTAAGCCTCCAACCTTGGTCTCTTTACCAATTCCATACCTGCATTTTGAGCTGCTTGATAGATACCCCACAGGGACCTCAAACACATCTTCCTTCCATATCCTGCTTTACTCTTGCCTATTTCTGTTGGTGGCTGGGTGACATCTCTGTGGTTGTGCAGACTAGAAAACTTGCGGTCATCATTAAGCCTTCTGATTTTCCTAAACCCGTCCCCAGGCCCATCAGACACCAAGTCCTGCTGATTTTTCCTCTACCTCACGGCCATTCCTCTCTCCTCCACCCCTCTGGCACCACCTCAGTTTGGCTTCATCCTCACAACTGATCTCCATACCTCCAGGCTGCCCCATCCACCCATATCACACCACCGCTGTGATACAGAGACTTAGAACTCACAGACTCCCGGTCTGGGACGTGGCAGGGATCCTGTAGGGGTGGTCCAGTCCAGCCCACTCTCTCCTTGTCGGTCTCTGTGACATCTGGAGAGTGGCTGTACAGCATTTACTTGAATATCTCTGATGAAGAGAAATTGACTTCATCATTAAATAGATCATTTACCTCTGGTCAATTCCAGTCACAGAAGGTTTCATCTTTACATTAAGCTAAAATCTACCTCCCTCGCGTCACTTTCAGCTCTTTAGTGATTCTCTCCACCTACAGAAGTTCCCATCTCTTTACCTTAGCATATAAACCCGTTCACATTGAGGCCCAAATCTCCCCAGCGACAAAGATTGGCTGCAGAGTGGACTGCACAGCTAGTGACTACATTTCCCAGCCTATCCTGCAGCCAGCCGTGGCCAGTGACTAAATTCTTGCTAACTGACAGTAAGCAAAAATGATCACACTTCCCAGTGTGAGCCATTCAAACATCCAGCACACATTTCGCTAGCCTGTCATCCTCTCCCCCGAAGCTGGAACATGGAGCCTGCCCCAATCACGAAGACAGGGCAACACCCCCGGGGAGGACAGAGCGATCAGGCAAGGAACCCGAGTCCCCAAACAACCACCCAGAGCACCACTCCCCTGGCCACTTGGACCACTACCCCCATGACTATTACCTGAGAGAGAAGTAAGCTTGCACATCCTCTAAGCCACTGAATTTTGTTAAAGAAACCTAGCCTTGACTCTGAATAAACTCATCACTTCTTCCTCAAAATCTGTGTTGCAACCACACTGAACTTCTCACCATGTCCAAATATAGCATGTCTTTCTGCACACATGTTTCACTGTTCATACCTCTGCCGGGAATTCTCTTCCCCACTTTTTGTACCAGGTGAGCCCCACTCATCCTTCAAGACCCAGCTCAAGTGTCATCTCATCTATGCAACCTCCCAGGTGTAGCCTCTGTCCCCCAAGAATTTAGTAGCATATATCTTAGTAAAGCCCTTCCCTCATTTTTAACATTTAGGAACGCTTTGGCTACTAGTAACAAAAGATTTAACTACCTCTGGCTCAAACTCCTATTTCCTTAATAGGAAGTCAGGTGACAGATGGTCCCAGGTTTGCTTTTAATGGTTCAATGATGCCATCCAAGACTCAATTACCAATATCTCTACTTTGTCATCCACAGTTGTTGTCTATAGCTCTCCAAGTCTTCCTCTGAAGTCTTACTGGCCAGAACTGAGTCCCATATCCACCCCTAGGGCTGGTCACTGAAAAAGGGCATCGGACTTGCAGTGACTGATTCAGACCCACCCTAACTGATCCACCATGGCACAGCAGGTTAAATGGGAATACAATTGGAGTTCTATTAGCAAGAAAGAAGGGAGAATGGCTATTCGTTAAGCACGTAAGCAACTAATTATACAGCCATGATACAGAATTATACTCTATCAGTTTATTTGTCTGACTAGGAGTTCCTTAAAAAAAAGAGAGATTGTGTCTGTTCACCTTGAAGCCATCTGTATCTCTCACAATAAAGATGTTTAAAGATGTTTTCAAAGCATACATGAAGAAGCCCAAATCTTCTGATTCTTTCCTTGATTTCCCAGGTGCTTAGAGCATTCTTGTCAGAGCAAAAAGTTGGCTTGATAGCCTCTGTCAGAAAAGGAGAAAGCTGAGGAGATTCATCGGCACTTCACCTTCATGTGAAACTCAGACAACTGACGTGGACCATTCCCAAGAAGCCTAGATTATTTTAAGGGTGTGTGGGTGAAAGACTATTAGTGTCTCACATCTCTGTACCCTTATTTGCTGCTGTTGAAGCCAGAGACAAAAGTGCTAAAATATAGCTGCAAAGGCGGGTCTCAGGGCATTTGTGGCCAAGTGAAAGTTGGAAGGATAAGAAATCCCACAAGATTGTTCTTGTAAAGCATAAGGCTATGTCTTGGACAGTCTCAAGGTTTATGGAGACGTGGTTGCCCTTCAGGGTCCTCTCTGGGTCAGGGGAGAGCTCAGAGCCACACCTTCTCTGGGCAGAGCGACATCTTCCACTGCCCAGGAGAAACTACTGCTAATGATTTTCCAAACACAGCACTTCTAAGTGCTCTGTGCTGTTCTCTGGTGGGAGCACAGCTTGTAGGAAGGTGGTGGGTAGTTGTGAGGACCAGACGGGATCAAGCATGTTGAAAGTGCTACATAAGGTGAGATTTGCGAAATGAGTCCCTAGAACAGTGTCAGCCCTGCAGATGTTAATAAATGTTAAGGATTCATTGCTATAGGATCAGACAGTCCTTAATATTTCCAACCCTGGGAATCAAGAGAGTGGATAGGCAGTCCACCATAAATAGAGTTCAAATGTTTGATCTTAACTTATATATTCACCAAGGTGTAAGATGCAAGTTTTAGAGCTTTCTTCTATCCCCCTGATGAGAGTGGATGTCCAACTGAAATAACTGCAAAGTATGAGAGGAAGAGCATGAATTTTGTGATTTTTCTCTGCAATCAACAGGACAATTAATCAAGAAAATAGGAGTATTCTGTTCCAACCGTTGATTGGCGGCTGGCTTAAACAATTGAATAGAATTTACCTGATTAATATAATGCACAGTTTTAGATCTATGACATTATTTAATTCAATTCTTCTGTTTAATACATGAAGAAACTGAGACCCCCAAGGAATTAAAAGACTGACCCAAAGACACCAGTCTTTCAAAGTAAGGGATTAGGTTTCCTGATTCTCAGATCTGTGATCTTTCCTGTCCCTAGACTGTCCCACTATTCTCTCTGTTGTGGATCTAAAGACCTCCAGCTCTGCAGGTACTGTTAGCTATTAATTATACTAGAGGCTTTGGCCATTCTAAGAGGAGCCATTGGTGGTCTACAATCAGATGCAGGTGGCACTTTAAGGCTGTTTCTTGCATCAAGATCTTCCCATGTGTTCCAATGAAAGCAACAAATTTGTGTAAACCTGATGGCAGGTGGTGCAACCAAATCTGAAGATTTTAGGAGGCGGGCAGATTGTCCTAAGCTTCCACAAGCTCATGATATTCATGATTCCAGAGGGCTCAAACATGCTCACTAGAGTCCCACCCCTTGATTTGCCCTATTGAGAGAGAAACCAAACGTGGTCAGCACTAGGCACCAAGAATGTGCAAAATAGAGTTCCCTGGTGGGGCTTGAATACCTACCTTCTCCTCAAGATGGCCCTCTCCAACCAGGAGTTTTAGAGTCTTCCATTCTATATCCATTCTTTTTTTTTTTTTTTTTTTTCAACGTTTATTTATTTTTGGGACAGAGAGAGACAGAGCATGAACGGGGGAGGGGCAGAGAGAGAGGGAGACACAGAATCGGAAACAGGCTCCAGGCTCTGAGCCATCAGCCCAGAGCCTGACGCGGGGCTCGAACTCAGGGACCGCGAGATCGTGACCTGGCTGAAGTCGGACGCTTAACCGACTGCGCCACCCAGGCGCCCCTCTGTATCCATTCTTTATTCATTCATCAAACTGATATTTACTGGGACCTAATTGTAGCAAGTACAGTGTAAGGATACAGAAGCAGTTAAGCCATGGTCTCTTCCCTGGAGAAACATGTTCCGTAGTTTGGAAATAGGCCTGGGAACAGCTTGTTCTGGCTCCAAGGGGTAAGTGCTGCGGTTTTCACGTGTGCACAGGGAAGGATGCCCCTCCTTCTGCCAGAGAGTTATTTGCATTGGTGTTTATCTGGTGGACCAGAGCAGGGTAAGCATTCCAGGCAGCATTCCAGGCAGCAGGAACAGCATGTGCAAAGGCACAGAAGCATGCAAGAAGGATATTTGTTGGATTAGGCGTATCTAGCTCTTTAGCTATTCAATCCATGTCTCATAAATTGAGAGGCTCACTGGAAAATGGGAGGGCTGACATCAGATCCTACAGTGAGCTGCAGAAGTCCCATGTCTGTATGGTCAAGACTTTAGCACTTTGCTGTGCCCACCTCTGCTATCCATTCCATTACCATCAACCCATGAGGACAGAAGATAGTGACAGAGTCAACTTTGATCAGATTATGAAATGGGTAATGTTTGATTTGTTTCTTTGTTCCGTCTCTTCTGCTCCTTTCCCCAGCCACCAGGTGTCCTGGAATCTCCTTTTTCCTCCTATCTCCCCCTCCTCTGATGCCCAATGTTGGCAAATTCAATTCGACTCGAGCCCTCTGTTCCCCCACTCAGGTATTTGAATGGAAGCCCTGCATTCCATTGGAATAAATGTATGCATCTCCTTCTATGGGAGTTTGAAAACTAAATTCTAACCTAGGAACTAGGGTAAAAAAAATGCAGGGGATAAAATATGTGTATATGTAACCACAAAATCTGACTGGACTTAAAGCCTAAGAGTCGTGATTTAGTCAAACATTTCTAAGTATATATTGAAACGATCGTATTGTTTTTTATTTTTGACACATCGATTATGAAATTATTCCATTGATTATGAAATGTGTAATAATATGAAACTATTTTACATGTCTAAAATTAGACTCATGTTTGTATGATGGCAAAGCCTTTTAATAATTTGTCAAATCCAATTGGTTAGCGTTTTATTTGGGATGTTTATACCTCTTGTCTTGGGGTGGAAGCCCTAATCTGAAGGTAGGCTATATTGAATATTTGGTTTTGGTTTCTTCTTCTGAGGCACGTATAATTCTCAGTTTGCAGTACACTCCTAAGTCTCGAGATCTGCTACTTACCACCATTTTGATCTTTTCACCATTTTCCTCTTTGTTAAGGAAGTTTCTCAAGTTGGTCTCCCACGTTACTGGTATCATCTTCTGCAAGATCTCTTTTACTCTCCATCGTCAGTTGAGTTTTCATTCTGCTACTACATTTGGAATTTCCCTGCATTCTTATTTCAGCCAACTACTTTTAGCTGATCCTGTTTCATAGAAGAACACTGCAAGAAGGTTTGCTCTACGATTCTCTTCTTTTTATAATAGGACAGTCTTTTTAGAACCACGAATCATCAGGTAAAGTCTCCCATCCTTTGCAAAACCTTCCCAGAGGCCCCTTAGCGATCTTTTCTCTTCATTCATCCATGAAAGGAGAAATTGCTGTCAAGCCTGGAATGTCCGGCAGCCCCCATCACTGCACATTCTGGTGCTTTAGTGGCCCTGCTAAAGTATGGAGCTAAGAACCAGCCACTAGATCAATGCACCTGTGGGCCTTTGCTGTGAGCAAAGGCTGCTAGGCTGAAGTTAGATCTTCCTTGTGCAACCAGCAGGTTCTCTAAATAAATATAGGTTTAATTTCTGTTGTATACAGTTTAGAACATGGAAGATGACACTCCATCCTTACCCAGAACTGTGTCCAGGGCTCTTGTGACTCTCCCCTGCTTCTGGTGCTTCTCTTCAGGCATCTGAGTGAGCCATGATGCACTGTGCTTCCGCTAGCTCTCCTGTGCCTTGTGGCAAGTGTGGCTTTTGAACGGATGCAGGTAGAGATCATCTGAAGACAGTGGTGAGGGGCAGGGAGTGGTGGGGGCATCCTGGGGAGAGACAGGACTCCTGCAGCTCTGCCAGCTATGAAAGTAGTGGAGGACAGCCTGATTCTCTAATCGTTGTCCCTGTGGCTTGATGACCTAGGCATCAGTAGGAAGCTCCTTAGACTATTCCATCTTCTGCCTTTGGATTTGGGTTGTTTTTTTAAAAAAAAAATTTTTTTTAATGTTTATTTATTTTTGACAGAGACAGAATGCAAGTGGGTTAGGGGCAGAGAGAGAGGGAGACACAGAATCTGAAACAGGCTCCAGGCTCTGAGCTGTCAGCACAGAGCCCGACGCGGGGCTCGAACTCACGAGCTGTGAGATCATGACCTGAGCCGAAGTCAGATGCTCAACCGACTGAGCCACCCAGGTGCCCCGGATTTGGGTTGTTTTAATCAGAGAATGTGTGCTCCAAAATTATTTCTCAATTCTCTCCTATCGGTGAGGTCATCGATAACAATTATCCCCAGAATTTAACATATGACCTGTCTTATATTTTTGTTAAAGAAGCATTATATGCTTGTTTGTTTGCATTTTCATGAGTTTTACACCGCCATTTGCTGGGAGGGGGTGGGGGTGGAATATACCAGGCAGCATACACCTTGTTAAATCAGAAATCCTTACTTCTGATTTCTACATTTTACTGGGTTTTCTTAATTTTCTCCCTAACCATGTAGCCATCATAAATATTAAAAATTGTACAGAGCTTTAACAGAGTGATCATTTTAGACTATGAAGGTATGTAAGATAGTGCCCCCACACTAAATGACCCTAATCTGTTGCGCTTTTAAAAATCCTTTTGTTTTCTTTCTCTTTTCTCCGGAATCTTTGAGTAAGGCTGTCTTTTCTTCTCCGTTCTCTCTCTAGGACCACCTTGCCCTTCCCAAAGTGAAGCCTCTAAAGTATTCTGTCTGGAAAGGACTATGCTTCTTACTGAAGAGTCATAAAATCTCAAATTGGAAGAACATTTTTAAAAGGTCCAAACCAGTCACTGATGCTAATCTGGAGACCCCTCTAACTCTCTCCCCACTTGCCACCCACCCCTACATACTCATCAAGGGGTCATCTGTCTTCTGTTTGAACACCAAGCAGTGGTCAGGAACACCACCAGTTCCCTGAACATCACCAGTGGTCAGGAACTCATGACCCCTCTTGGTGCACTCAGTTCCCTCTCTGGGCAGCTCACATTGTTAGAAAGTCATTTCTTACGTTGAGCTGCAATGTAATGTTTCTCCTTTGCTCCCCTGCCGTCATCCTGGGTCTCCCACGTAAGGACTCAGAGCACAAGTCTGCCATCATTCCCACATGCGTGCCTGTTGGGGAACTGAATGCAGATTCCTCGCCACTCCCCCACCCGAGCTCTCTCTTCTCTGAGATAAACACGTTCAGTTCCTTCAACCCCGCCTGTGATTCTTTGGAAATACTTAGTGGACTCACGTGGCGTTCTCAGTTCCTTTAATGAGAAGCACGAGCACCAAGTTCTCATAACCACCAAAGGTAGAGGTGCCGGGGAGAGAATACTCATCGACTGGAGAATACCCATCGCTGTCAAAGGGCAAGGCAGGCCTCCCCAGAGAAGGTGGGCCAGAAGTGTTCATTCAGAGCTGGAGCTGCCATGGTCAGTAAGATGAGATGGTCATCCAGTTGGAAAACTAGAGAAAAGGCTAATGAAGAAGTGAATTCCAAAGCTGTAGACACAGTAAAGGGAAACCACGGGGAAGGTGCCATCCCGGGAGCTGTTAGCAGGGGCACAGGTCACCATCCCTAGGCCTGAAGGAGGAAGAAGAGGGAGCAGTGACTGTAGAACACAGTGCAGAATGTATTCGTGGTAAAAGTGGTCTATTACTTAGTTTAAAAAATAGGAACACTGATAAAAATTCTATCACTTGTATTTTAACCCCCCACTTTTAGGTATGAATCGGCCTCTATTAAACTGCTAAGAACTCCATTAGCTTTAATTAAGCATCATGCAAGGAACGAACTAAGTAATCAGGATGGCCGAAGTGGAAGCATGAAGAGAAGTGCATTCTGAGACTTCTCTTAAAGGGGCCCGTGAGCAAGTGCCAAACCCTTTCAAACACGGGACCTCACCGCCCCCCTCCCTGCTCCCGGAGGTGGCAATTCTATGTCCCTGTTTGGCTCAGGTCTAAAGCACACTCTGGCCGGGAGGCAGCTGGCACCGGCCCAGGCATGAATCCGTGCCTACCCCTCGGGCCCCCACTTCTAACAGGTCACCCGGGTCTGTGTTGTCACCTTGAAACATTCAAGAGAGTTGTGAGCTTCAGAAGGTGAGACGTGTGGGGCTGGGGGCAGGGAAGGCCAGCCCTGGAGGGTGGCTGGAGAGCTTTTGACAGCCCAGAGCAGAGCCCAGGGTCCTATTCCTGACGACGTGAGCCCCCAGGCAGGCGCCGAGTGGATAAGAGTGTAGACAGTGAGGCCGGCCGTGATGCTTGCCAGCACCTGCAGATAGCAGGCAAATAATTGGCACATGTTTAAAAAAAAAATTAAAAAGCTATTGGATGTGAGTATTTTCTAACAGTGTCTGGCGGGAGTGCCCGGGAGGAATTTAATCAGCAAGAGTTGTTTAAACGGGGCTCCGCACACGGGCCCTGGCGAGGCTCGTAATGAACTCCGTATCATGTGCCACTCCTGTCTGCTGGGGACATTCAATTTGTTAATTCTGCAGCTGGTGAGAGAGGTCAGATAGGAAAGTGACGATTGTTTTCTGACGTTCCAGCCCCTGCTCACATCTTTCTAATTAATCCTTTTAGGAGCCACGGGTAGATTAAGAAGGAGAAAAAGTGCAGGGAGCAAGCGTGAGAGAAATTGATGGAAAGACAGCCGCTGCCCTTCTCTCCCCAAATGGGATGGGATGTGAGGGCGGGGGATGAGGAGAGAAAAGGCAGGGCTTGGCCAGCCGCCCTGGTGCTCTTCTCACTCAAAGGGAAATCAGATGCTAGGAAGAGATGGAGCCCACAAGGGCCATCAGGTGGTCTCCTGTGGTGACTGTTTGAAACAAGGGTCACAGAAGGAAGGGCCCTTGGCCTCCATCACTGGGTCTTGGACTGACCACAGCCATCAGGGGCCACGGAGGTGTGAGGCTTCCCAAGCAGAGTGGACCGCCAGGCAGGGTGGGAGTGTGACTCGCGGTTAAAGTCCCATGGTCACTGGGATTTTGTAAGAATGTCCCCTGGGTGCCACGAGGCCCTGTTTGGTGTCTCCAGGTTGTTCTTGCCTGCCTGCGTCGAGATGCTGCTGGTGTGCATTTGTCTTCTGTTTGCCCTTCCAGATCCAGTCCCCTTCTCTCCACCCTGCTCTCTGTCTCAGAAGCAGAGCCCCCTGGACCCATCCATGGGCACCATGGTCCCTGGCAGGAGGAGCACAGGAGGTTGCCTTAGGCTGGCCAGGTTGGGGCAGGGAGGCCTGTGCCTCACCAGCTCTCCTTGCAAGCTTCTGCACCCTCTCTCCTACTGCTGACGGCTATGCTACTCCCGGCCTGGGTTCATGCACTTTCCCCTCTACTTCCCCTGAACCCACCCATAGCTTTGTAATTCATGTCTCTGTAAATACACACCCCTCAAATTATCCTAAGAGGATCCTTTGTTCCCAATGGGACATTGACACTAGTGCCTGATGGGTAAGGCAAACCTGAGCATGCATCTGACCTCTTCCTCACGTAAGAACATGAGAAAGTTACTTCCCTCCCTAAGTCTGGATTAACATCTATAAAATGAGAACAGTGATACCAACCCACAGCGTTGTGAAATAACCAGAATTAAACACCTACTAGTTGCTATGTTAATGCCCATTTCTTTGCTTACAAAAGTCTCCAGTTTAGGAGAACCACAAAACAGTAAAGGGTGTGAAATAAAAGAATACAAGAAACAGTTGAGTCATTATCAAACCCAAAATATTTACCTACTTTTCCTCCCAGAGTGACTCCAGCCAGGTGGTGCTATTTGACATAGGATTCCCCTCTCCTGGTTGACGGAGAGCCCTGCATAGAGCTGTCCATCCACAGCAGGCTTCAGCCATGAAGCATGGATGTCCCCTCATCCCATAGGCTCCTCGAATCCTCAGTTCTTCCACTCATGCTGATACATTCATTCTTCAGACATGTGCTGGGTCATCTTTTATGTGCCAGGCTCTATGCTAGGTCCTAGGGAATCAGAGGTGAATCAGACACAGCACCAGACTTCAAGATGCTCACAACTAACTGGTAGACAGGTTCTAAATCATTCATTTTGATCAAATGCCATCAGGTATCAAAGTGAAGATGATTAATTCTGCTGTGTGTGAGTGTGAGTGTGAGTGTGAGTGTGTGTGTGTGTTAAGAGAGAAGGGTCTATGAAGATTCCTCTAGGGCCTTGAAAGATGAGTCCTTGAAAGATGAGTTTCCCAGAAAATAAAGAGGAGCTCTGCAGGCAGTGGGAACAGCATGTGCGAAGGCCTGGAAGTAGGAGAGTACACAGGGCTCCACAGTGGCTGGAGCACAGGATCTGAAGTCCTGAGAGCAGAGGGATTCAGCTGGAAATGAAGACTGGCTTGGGAGCAGGAAGGAGCTGAAAACCACCCTCAGAAATCTGGCTTCGATTTAGGAGACAAAGCAGGAGTAGCAAAAATTCTTTATTCTAAGCACTTTGGAAAGAAAACTCTGGCATGAACTCTGTGTGCATTTTTTGTAATCAACTGCATTCTGACAGCAAGGTCCTATTCCACTGGACAGGCAGAAAAAGGATTCATAGCCATCATGGAGACTTCCTCTTTCCCTGGCTGCCCCCAGGACGATGCCCTGTTCCCAGAGACTTGCACTAAGACAACTCTAGGGGACCCCACAAAGCCATCCCCTTGAAATCTGTCCACCTCCCCCGGGACTGCCATAATGGAAGTGGATCCCACATCACTTGTGCAAACTCACTAGCCAGAGATCACTCCCCAACCTTTGGGGGGGGGGGGGTGGGGAGCAACTTTCTTTTGTCCATCTCTGGCCCTCAGAATCTTTTCCTCTCTCCCATCAACCTCCTCCCAGATACATAGCCTAATATGCCATAAATGTTTACAAAATACAGGAGGAATCATAGACTTTGAGCAGCTTTTGTTTATACTGTCCTGCAAAAATTCCCTAAGGCAAGGAAATGATAAGGGCCTGACAACTTGCTTGAAATGTAGAAGCGAAATCCATGGAAAGCAAACACAAATGAGTATGTCCATGAAGCAGATGTTTTTGAAAGGACTTGGACACTCATTACTAAGTAGAACACTCCACATTCCGAGGTTATGTGTATTGAAGTAATTATCCAAATAATTTGGTTCCCCAAGTGCTTTTGGCAAAATCATTCAGATAACTGAGACAATGGCGGGAATATTTAATTTGAAATTTAGAGCGAATTCATAATCATCACACCTAAAATAGTCTCTACTAGACAGTGAACTTCTTCGGGGCAGAACTACTAACTGTAATGGTCCTGAACTTCAGAGTTGGGTTTTCCTCTCTGAACTACAGAACTGTGAGCAAATTATTTTAATCCCTTGAGCCCCTTCTCTCATCAGTAAAATAGGGCTCACCTTACGGCATTATGAGGACACAGGCAGAGAGTAGGCATCCAATAAGTGCTGATTGGAGAGTTGGATGGATGGAAGGACTTATGGACAGGAAGACAGATGGACATCTACACCCTTTGATGCATGTTTTCAATCATGACCGCAGCGCAAACTTTGCATCTTGGAATAACATCTGCGCAATCTTTGCATCTTGGAATAACATCTAAGTATTTTGTGAGCTCTTAGTTAAGAATTTTTTTTAATGTTTATTTATTTTTGAAAGAGAGACAGAGTGTGATCAGGGGAGGGGAAGAGAGAGAGGGAGATAAGAGTCCGAAGCAGGCTCCAGGCTCTGAGCTGTCAGCACAGAGCCCGACGTGGGGCTCGAACCCACGAGCTGTGAGATCATGACCTGAGCCAAAGTCGGAGGCTTAACCGACTGAGCCACCCAGGCGCCCCAGTTAAGTGTAACTTCTAAAGTAGGATCTAAACTGAGGTCTCTGTCTTGCCTATGCAGATTATTGCACATAAAAAGAAATACTGAGGGTGGAGAGAGAGGAGGTGGGGGTCAATTACCTCTTTATCAGGTGTAAGGACAGCACATTCTTCCATTCATTAGCACCCACTTGTGCCTGCCAAGAGAAAGCCAATCAGCTGCCATTTGCCTGGGGCACAAATAGAAGAGGTGACCCAGAGACAGAAGATTGGGTGCAGCAGTAGAGAGAGCCAAGGAAGAAAGTTTAGACCTGCTGACCTCCAGGCAGGGGCTGGTTGTCCTGGTCTCAGAGATACAAACACGCGACCCCCACTGGCCCTTGCAGGGTAGTCTGAAGAAGCTGGCAAATCATTCAGGTTATTACTAATTATAATAAAGTTGCTTTGCAGGCAATGAAATACTTCTCTGAAGTGGCAGAGAAGCAAATCTACCCAATGTACTGGCCAGGTAAGCATTGTGATTGTTCTAAGCAAGGAGTAGCCACCTCCAGGGCTCACAGGTGGATGAGTGAAGCAAAAGAGAAATAAGACGATGAGGGGCCCACTGTGATAAACAGTACAGCTAAACACACAGGCTCCAGGTTATCAGGTTTCCCCCCCTTTTTTTTTCAAGTAAGCCTGAAATTTGGGTATATGTGTGAAATGTCCCAATTTTAAATGTCGATTATGAATTCAAAATCTATCAAGACCCTGTGTAGGTCAAATGAAAACATGTCTGAAGGCCTTCAATGGCCCTCAGACTGCCAGTGTCTCCATTAGATCCTAAATCTAGGCATGAGACGGAGTAGCGGTGTTAAGGGTCAAAGCCAGAATCAATAGCAAGAATCATAGTGGAAGATGGCAGGCACCTGGTAAAAAGAACACCACAGCCAGGAGCCAAGTTTGGAATTAGCAATGCACATGAGATAATAAGGGATGAGGTCTTGAGGTGAGGTTTTGCGAGGGATGATTTAATTCTGGCAGATTGTACCTGGTTGGCAAGAAGCTGTGCCCACATTGCACATTTCCAGTTACCCTGCAGACAGAGTCAAATTCATTGCACCGTGTAGAAGAGGGCAATGAATTTCCACTTTGTAAATGGTAGTAATTATGTGGAGGTTACATCATTAGAAACAATGTAATGATGATCATTTTTATGTATTTAGATTTTATCATTTTTCTATTTCCTGAGAGTACATATTCGGAAGTGAAACTATTGTTGCATTTGACTTATACTGTAAATTGATTTCCAAAAGGGCAGTATTCACTAAATATTTCTTATGATCCCTTGTAATTAGTTTGGGGTCATGTGACTAGCTCTGCCAATGGGCTTTGAGCAGAAATGGCGCTCATCCAAGATACCTAAGGGAGACCGTGCTTTCCATACCTCCTTTCCATCTGCCAAGGTGATGCTAAAAGCCATCCATTGATATAGTACTATGGACCTCTGAGTCACCAGATGGAGAAAAGCCACAATAAACAGTCACTGGGCTTTGCATGTGAGAGAAATAAGCTTTTGTGTTAAGCCACTGAGATTTTCAAGTTACTTGTTCAAGCAGTGTGGTCTAATCATCCTGATTAATATACACCACTTTCTAATGTCATCAGCAACAAGCATAAATATCATTTCTACTGTATCTCTAACATTTGGCATCACCATTAAAAACATTCATTTTAGCTTATGTAAGGGATGAAGTATGATTTCTCACTTTCTTTTAATTTTGCATTTCTGAGATCATTTGTAAGGTAGAATACTTTTCATGTTTATTCATTTGCTATAATTCCTATTCTATAAATTGTCAATTGCTATTTGATGTCACCTAATTCTGTTGATTTTAATGCTTTTATTACTTTTTAAACTTTAGATGAGCCCTTTATATGAAAAAGAGATAATCCTTTGTCAATAAAATTGATTGAACATACTTTCCAGTGTGTTTTGTCTTTTTATTTTATCATTCTAATGGCAGTTAAAATTGTTGCAGTTAAATCAGTTATACTTTTTACTTGTGAACTTTTTCTATTATTTTATGTTATTTTATTTTTTTAAGTAGGCTTAACATCCAGCATGGAGCCCAAGCAGGACTTGAACTCATGACCCTGAGGTCAAGACCAGGGCTAATATCAGGAGTCAGGCGCTTAACCAACTGAGCCACCCAGGTGCCCCTCTATTACTTCTAAACTTAAAAATTATTCCTCCACAGAGGTCTAATAAATATTTAACTCAAAATTTTAACTCTTTATATTTTAAAATAAGTCCATCTTGAATTTACTTTGGTTCATAATAAAAATGATGATCTAAATAGTACTTTATTACAAAATGCCAGTCAATTATCCCACACATTTATATGTAATGTTGGTCCTTTTTCCAAATTCATTTATATTTTTAATTTCTTTTAATGTTTATTTATTTTTGAGACAGAGAGAAACACAGAGTGCAAGTGTGGGAGGGGCAGAAAGAGAGGGAGACAAAGAATCTGAACCAGGCTCCAGGCTCAAAGCTGTCAGCCCAGAGCCCGACATGGAGCTCAAACCCATGGACCGTGAGATCATGACCTGATCCAAAGTCGGACGCTTAACCAACTGAGCCACCCAGGCACCCCACAAATTAATTTATAATGCCTATTTTATCAAATACTTAATGTAAACATAAAAGACTATTTCTCTGTTATCCTACTCCATTGATGTATTTACTGTTAAATCAGTGTCACCAAGTTTAAATTGTTATAACTTTATAGTGTGATTTAATGCCAAGAACAGCTAACTGGTATCATCCTCTGCTCTCATACTCACCATTGTCAGAAGCATCTTTCATAGTCCTGGTTTAGCTCTTTTGTCACATGAGATTCTGCATTATTTTTTGTCATATTCCCTACACGACGTCCTGTATATACACTTCATTGGAATTGCATCCTGGCAATCTATTAATGGGGAAAGATGAAATATTCATGATACTTGATCTCTCATTTAAGAATGTAGTACGTGTTGCCATTCGTGTAAGTCATCTTTTATACCTCTTCATATCATTTTGTAATTGAATTTATATAGACTGGAGTCTAAACAAATATACATTTAAATAATGATAGAACTAAAACTACATGCATGTGAAGGAGAGAGAATCTTAACAGTGTGGGTGACCCTGCCCATCATCTGCTCACTGAGCACATTCTGGAGAACAATGGAGGATCACCTTCGGTTTCTGGCACTTTCCCTGATGTCATCTTCTCAAGGTGCTGGGAATTATGCGAGGTTTATGTTGACTGTACAAGATTTTAGCTGAGAGCTCACTTTGTGGTCTCACTCCTATGTAAAATGTGGTTCCACTGAGCTCACAAGCCCTTACAATTAAGTTTACTATGTAGTTTGATTATTATTATGATTATTATTATTATGTAGTTTGATTATTATGTAGTTTATATCTCCTTTGCTATTGCAAGATTGCTCATGAGATCTCATCTCTTTCTTAATAATCCTTACCTTTTCTTATTATTAAAGAAACAGTTGTTCTTTGTATAAAAGTTGTAAATACAGGTTATGAACAATAAAATTAAAATCAGTAGAAAAATGGTATACTAGGAAATTCCAGGCTCTCATTCCTTCATAGAAACTTTTTTTAAAAACAACTAGTGATGAGCTAAAGTAACTTTGTAGACGTTCCGGAAGACCATTAAAGATTGACAGCGACCAAACAAATCTCCCATCAAGAAAATCTGTATGCAAAATGGTAGATTTAGTGACATGTTTACTGATCCTTGTCCCATCCCCTCCCCAGCGTGGAACATTCTTGGTCTGAAGGAGGTAGTGACCCAGCTCCCAATTCACTCACTTGAACCAGATGGAGCAGAGCAGACTTGATTTGCAGAGTTACCAGCTGTCTGGGAGCTGCCTGAAGCACTGTTCTTGGTTCTGCCTGACTTGCAGGTTAGTGGGGAAAAGTGGCATAGCTTCCATCTCAGACTGGGAAAAATGGCAAAAAGCAGTGACTATAGTTCACAAAAACTGCAGCCACCTGAGCAAGCGATTACAAATGGAGGCACACAGGTTCCCTGGGGGGCTCAGTCGGTTAACCATCCGACTCTCGGATTTTGGCTCAGGTCATGATCTCACAGTTGTGAGATTGAACCCTTGTCCAGGCTCCATGCTGAGCATGGAACCTACTTCAAATTCTCTCTCTGCCTCTCTCTCTCTCTCTCTCTCTCTCTCTCTCTCTCGCACGCGCACGCAAAATAAATAAATAAACAAACATTTAAAAAAAAACAAATGGAGGCATACAATAAAACATCTATGGCTTTGAGGAGAAGCTGAGGTGAAGCTCTTTGGGAAATTAAAACTTTCAACAATATTCAATTCCCTGTGTAGATAGGGGAATTCAAAAAGCCACATAGAGGGGCGCCTGGGTGGCGCAATGGGTTAAGCGTCCGACTTCAACCAGGTTACGATCTCGCGGTCCGTGAGTTCGAGCCCCGCGTTCAGGCTCTGGGCTGATGGCTCAGAGCCTGGAGCCTGTTTCCGATTCTGTGTCTCCCTCTCTCTCTGCCCCTCCCCCGTTCGTGCTCTGTCTCTCTCTGTCCCAAAAATAAATAAACGTTGAAAAAAAAAATTAAAAAAAAAAACAAAAAGCCACATAGAGGTCCAGATAAGACACTAGTAAGTAGAGGAACATCCCAGCACATAGCCAATCTGCAAAGACTAGGAGAAGTGGCTATTTTTTTTTAATTTTTGTAAATATTTGTTTTTAAATAATCTCTAAACCTAATGTGGGGCTCAAACTCACAACCGCGAGATCAAGAGTCACATGCTTTACTCGCTGAGCCAGGCAGGCACCCCAGTGACTATTTTCAAATACCCAATTTCCAACAAAAAAATAAATTAAATGAAAATAATATAAGGTATACAAAGAAATAGAAAACCATGTCCCATTCAAAGGAACAAAAATACATCTCCAGAAACTATCCCTGAGGAAACATAGACATCAGACTTCTAGACAAAGACTTTTTAAAAAAACTGTCTTTAAGTATCCTCAAAGATCTACAGCAAAGCACCAATAACCAAAGGAAATTTTAAATATGATACTTGAATAAAATAAGAATTTCAACAAATAAATCAACAGCAGAAAGAAGACTGGAAAATTCACAAATGTGTGAAAATTAAAAAATACACTCCTAAACAACAAATGAGTCAAAGAAGAAATCATAAGGGAAATTAGAAAATACCTTGAGTCAAATTAAAATGAAACATCACATACTGAAACATGGAATGCGGCAAAAACTGGGAGGGGTGGGGAATTTATATCTGCAAACACACGAGAAAAGAAGAAAGATCTCAGATCTACAGTCTCGCCTTACACAAGGAACTAGGAAAAAAAAAAGAGAGAGAACAAACTAAACCAAAAGCTAGCAGAAGAAAAGAAATATTAAAGATTACAGCAGTGATAAATAAAATAGAAAATAGAGAAGCAAAAGAGAAAATCCACAAAACCAAAAGTTGTCTCTTTCAGAATATCAGTAAAATTGACAAACCATTAGATACAGTGACTAAGAAAAAAGAGAGAAGACTCAAATTACTAAAATCAGAATGAAATATGGGACATACTACTGATGTTACAGAAATAAAAAAGACTATAAGCAAAATATGAACAACTGTATGCCAACAAGTTGGATAAACTAGATGAAATGGACAAATCCCTACCAAGAATGAATCCTGAACAAAGTATTAGCAATCCCACCACTCATTACCATTCTGATGTCTATATCACCAGACGGATGAATGAATAGATAGGAGCAAAAACTGAGTCTTCCACACTGAAGAGCTTTTTATCAAACCTCTCCCATTAGCAACATTTTATGAATATATACTGTTTACCATTTACTATCTACAACTGCACTATCCAACATGGTAGCCACTAGCCAAATGTGGCTCTTTACATGTTAACTTAAACTAAGTGAAGTTACACAAAATTAAAAATTCAGTTCATCAGTATATTGGCTTCCTATTGTAACAAATTACTACAAATTTAGTAGCTTAAAACCACATAAGTTTATTACCTTACAGTTCTGGGAACAGAAGCTCAAAATGGGTCACACTGGACTAAACTCAAGGTATTAGCAGGGCTGCATTCCTTCTGAAGGCTCCAAGGGAGAATTCATTTCCTTTCCTTTTCCAGTTTTTAGGGGATGCCTACATTCTTTGACTCATGGTCCCTTCCTCCATCCTCAAGGCTAGCAGTGTAACACCTTCAGATCTCTCTCTCTCTCTCTCTCTCTCTCTCTCTCTCTCTGGCTCTGACCCCTCTTGTCTTCTTCTTACAAGGACTCCTGGGACTACATTGGGTTTGCCCAGATAATCCAGGATAAGCTCCCCATCTCAAAATCCTTAATTTAATCATGTCTACAAATCCCTTTTGTCCTGCAATGAAACATAATCACAGCATCTGGGGCTAGGATGTGGACATCTTTGGTGGGGGCATTCTGAGGACAGACTGCCTATGACACTCAAGTTTTCAATAGCCATGTATATTGGACGGCACAGGTCATAGAACATTTCCACCATCTCAGAAAGTTCTATTGGACAACACCGATGGAGAGTCAAGAATCTTTAACCAGTTACTTAACTTTTTGCACCTAGTTTCCTCCTCTGCAGAAGGTATGGAGTGACAGAACTAAGTGCAGGGCTGCTTTAACAGTAGAGGAATTTTATGCTGAGTCTTGTGAGGTACTTACAATGTGCCAGGCACTCCTCCGAGCACTTTACATATTTTACTTTATTTAATCTTCACTACAACATGATGAAGCAGATGAATGATTAGTATTTCCATGTTATAGATAAGGAAACTGAGACACAAGAGGTCAAGTGCCTTGCACAAGACCATGCAGCAAGCGTGAGGCGGTGCTTTGCACTATATCGTATGCTCCCCATTACGCAGCGTTCTACATCTAATCCACCCAGCAACTCTGTGCAGTAAGCCCCGTTACAGACATCTAAGTACTCAGGAGTACTGAGACTTGGTTGAATAACTAAATAGGCTACATAACTTGCTCAAGGTCACGCACAGAGTGTGCACTGGTGGTAAGATGCAAACTCATTGTTCTTTCTCCCTCTGGACCGGCAGAGATATTGGGAGTAAGGGCAGTAGATGTTCTGTATCTGACAGAAGAAACTAAAACTGTGTCACGACAAGATAGAAAAGCCATCTTGGCTCCCCACGTGGGCTTCCTGCCCTTATGGAGGCCCTGACAGTGAGGTGGTGGTGAGTACCAAGACCAGGGGGCCCTGCCGCTCACCCAGGGGGCTGTGGGGGACCACCCATAGCTCATATTTCTGAGCCCAGAGTGGGGAGCACAGCTTAGCTTCCTCACTAGGATGATAAAGGACAAAGGGAAGAGACCATAGTTGGAGGGCAAAAATGATTTTAGAGGCTTTAATAAAAACATGGGCTTTGACAAAAGTTAGGAAAGAAAACAGCTCCATAACAGCCAAATCAAGACCCACAGACTGAATACTGGGCAAGAGTGATCGAAGGAGCCCTAATTAAAAAGCAACTTGGCTGTCTGCTGGAGGCTTCGTGTGAGGCCCGCCGTCCCTCTGGCTCTCCCCCATGACACCCTCCCCCGGCATTCACGGACATGCTCTCACCATGATGGATGGTTCAAACGGGCCTGGAAAGAGAGCTCTGCACTAAAGCAGAGCTCAGGCAGAACAAAACATCC